>NC_045963.1:62843461-63150307 GCF_010909765.2 Amblyraja radiata | reverse complement strand
CCTCCTATCCCTCTTGCCCCTCTCTCTGTGTCTCTGTCTCTGTCTCTGCCCCTTCTCTCTCTGCCCCCCCTCTAGATGTGACTGCAAGTTGGGGCTATGCGTCAGTAGATAGGGTGGTTATGGGGTAAAAGGAGCAAATTAATAATATTAATATAATATCAAGAGGGTAATTAGCGTGGGTGCGGGGGGGGGGGGGGTTGGGGATAGTTAGTGTGTGTGACGCTGCATGCCGCCTCCCCCCCCCCACAACCGCACGTTTGGGGGACAGACCCAACGGGTCTGCACTTGGTCTAGTACAAAATAAAAATTTAACACAAACATCCACCACAGCATTCTTCACTGTGGTGGAAGGTACAAAGTGCAGTCAGTCCTCCTCCATTGTTCCCCCGTGGTCGGGACCATAACCTCCGCAGTCGCTGCTGAGGGCGGCCAGATGTACAAGCCCTCTCGTCTGGAAGGTAAGTTCCGAATCGGAGCTTCCCTACCGGAGACCGCAGCTTCAAGATGACGTAGGCCGCAGGCCAGCAGTCAGAGCTCTTCTCCAGGGATCCCCAGTGAGGGATCCCGCTCCGGATAGTAAGTAAGTCCCCGCCGTGGCCGCCGTGGCCGCCGCTAGAAGCTCCACAGCCCGCAGACCGTGGCTTCAGGATGTTATCGGCCGCGGGCCGGCGGTCGGAGCTCTTCTCCAGGGATCCCCAGCGATGGCAAGTAAACTTAATTTAAAGCAATGAACCGGATTTGTTGTGTAATGAACTGGATTTCATGTGTAATGAACTGGGTTTGATGTGTAATGAACTGGATTTGATAAGGGAACTTGAGATTAAGGAGCCATTATGAGGTAATGACCATAATATGATACGTTTTAATCTACAATTTGAGAGGGGGAAGGGTAAATAGGAGGTGTCAGTGTTACAGTTGAACAAAGGGGACTATGGAGCCATGAGGGAGGAGTTGGCTAAAGTTGACCGGAAAGAGACCCAAGCAGGGATGACAGTGGAACAACAATGGCAGGTATTTCTGGGAATAATGCAGAAGCTGCAGGATCAGTTCATTCCAAAGAGGAAGAAAGATTCCAACTGGCATAAGGGGCAACCGTGGCAGGGACAGTAGAAAAATAAAAGAGAAGAAGTACAACATAGCAAAGATGAGCGGGAAGCCAGAGGATTGGGTAACGTATAAAGAGCAACAAAAGATAACTTAAATGGCAATACGGGGAGAAAAGATGAGGTACGAAGGTAAGCTAGCCAAGAGTATAAAGGAGGATAGTAAAAGCTTCTTTAGGTATGTGAAGAGGAAAAATTTAGTTAAGACCAAAGTTGGATCCACAGGTACTTTAGATCCATCTTCACTAAGGAGGACACAAACAATGTTAGCTGCAGACTCCGCCCAGGACAGGAAGGCTCTGCAGGAACGGAAGGGAGTCACGACCGCGGTGCCACAGGTGCTGTCGCCGAGGGAGGACGGACGGAGCCGCGGCTCGAGAGACTAACAGAGGCAAAGAGGTTTGCCACGCACTGCAAGGGAGCAGTGGACCAGACAGGAAGAGCGGACGGAATTACCACTAGACAGCCAAACCAGTAGGTAATTTACGGCTGGGGTGAGTACTTTCCCATTTATAGGAGGTAGGATTATATAACTAAGGGGTGTATCAATACAGTAGGGGATTCTTAAATAGGACCAGTTAATTACTTATATAAGATGGGCGGTCAGGAGATGTGCCAATACTGCGAGATGTGGGAATTTGTCGACACCATTGAAGTAGAAGATCCCTACAGCTGCAGTACGTGTTTGAGGCTAGAGGAACTCCAGCTCCGCATTGATGAGCTGGAGACCCAACTTCATACGCTGCGGTACATCAGGGAGGGGGAGTATTACCTGGATGTTTTGTGCCAGGGGATGGTCACACCGACCAGTTTAACTAATTCAGTAGGCAGTGAGCAAGGAAAGGAAGGTGTGGCCATAAGCGAGGCAGGTAGGGGGAACCAGGAGGAGATGCGGCAGGAGCCACAGCCCTTGTCCCTGACAAGCATGACCGAGGCTCTTACTCAATGTAAGGACGGGATCAGGGGCTGTGGGAGGGATGAGCAACCTGGCTGCAGCACCGTGGATCAGGAGGCCATTCAAGAGGGGGGAGTTAGAAGAAATGCCGTAGTGATAGGGGATAGTATTATTCGGGGGGTAGATAGGGTTCTCTGCAGCCAGCAGAACATGTCCCGAAGGCTGTGTTGCCTACCCGGTGCTAGGGTTAAGGATATCTCTGCGATGCTGGAGAGAAATTTGCAGTGGGAGGGGGAGGATCCAGTGGTCGTGGTCCATGTGGGGACCAATGACATAGGAAGGACGAGGAAGGAGGATCTGCTGAAGGAGTTTGAGCAGTTAGGGAATAAATTAAAAAGCAGAACCTCGAGGGTACTGATCTCCGGATTGCTACCTGAGCCACGGGCCAAACGGCGAGGGTACGTAAAATTAAAAAGCTGAATGCGTGGCTCAAAGACTGGTGTGGGAATAATGGGTTTGGTTTCTTGGGCCACTGGCACCAGTACTGGGACAGGGGGGATCTGTTCTGTAAGGACGGACTTCACCTGAACGGTGCTGGGACTGGGGTCCTGGCAAATCATATAACTAGGGCAGTAGAGAGGTCTTTAAACTAAGTAGCGGGGGGGAGGTATCAAGGGGGGTAATAACGGCAGGGGTAGAGGAAATAGAGCAGGGTATCAGTGGGGAAGCGGAAAGTCAAAAAGTGACAGGAGACAGAATGTGTGAAGATAAAGCTCTAGATGTAAAAGGGGCAAAAACGGAAAGGAAGGGTAGTAAAAATCATCTGAAAGTGCTTTATCTAAATGCACGGAGTATTCGTAATAAGATAAATGAATTAACGGTGCAATTAAGTATATATAGTTATGATATTGTGGCCATTACGGAGACATGGCTGCAAGGGGATCAGGACTGGGAGTTAAATATAGAGGGGTACTCGACAATTAGGAAAGATAGACAGGAAAGAAAGGGAGGAGGGGTGGCCCTTTTAATAAGGGAGGGAATAACGGCAATAGAGAGGAAGGATATTGCGTTGAAGGATCAGGATAGTGAAACAGCTTGGGTACAGATAGAGAATAACAAGGGAAAAAAAACACTAGTGGGTGTAATTTATAGACCTCCAAATAGCTGTGACGCTGTTAGTCAGAACATAAATCTGCAAATAGTTGACGCATGTAAAAAGGGAACTGCTGTAATCATGGGGGACTTCAATTTTCATATTAATTGGGCAAACCAAACTGGGCAGGGTAGACTAGAGGAAGAGTTTATAGAATGTATTAGAGACGGGTTCCTAGAACAGTATGTCACAGAACCGACAAGGGGGGAGGCAATCTTGGATCTGGTCCTGTGTAATGAAGCAGGATTAATTAAAAATGTCATAGTTAGGGACTCGTTGGGAACAAGTGACCACAATATGGTCGAATTCCATATTCAAATAGAAGGGGAGCAGGTTGAAACTCAGGCTAGGGTGCTTAGTCTAAATAAGGGGGATTATGCAGGTATGAGGAATGAGCTGATCAAAGTTGACTGGGATAGCAGACTCAAGAATAAGACGGTACATGAGCAGTGGTGTACGTTTAAGGGTCTACTGTATAACCTTCAAGAAAAATTTATTCCTATGAAGAAAAAAAGGGGTAAGGGTAAGAACAGTCAGCCATGGCTCAGTAAAACTATAAAGGATAGTATTCGGCTGAAGGCAAGGGCATATAAGGTAGCCAGAGATAGTGGGAGGGTAGAGGATTGGGAAGCATTTAAAGGTCAGCAAAAAATAACTAAGAGATTAATTAAGACGGGGAAAATAGACTATGAAAGGAAATTAGCAAACAACATAAAAACTAATAGTAAGAGTTTTTATAGCTATATAAAAAGAAAAAGGGTGGCTAAGGTGAACGTTGGTCCATTGGAGGGTGAGACTGGAGAGTTGTTGGTGGGGAACATGGAAATGGCAAAGGCATTAAACGAGTATTTTGTATCAGTCTTCACCATAGAAGACACAAAAAATATTCCAACGCTGGATAAACAGGGGGCGGTAGGAATGGAGGAGCTAAATACTATTAAGATCACCAAGGAGGTGGTATTAGGGAAATTAATGAGACTGAAGGAGGATAAATCCCCTGGGCCTGATGGATTACATCCAAGGGTCTTGAGGGAGATAGCGGTGGGGATTGTGGATGCATTGGTGATAATTTTCCAAAACTCCCTGGAGGCAGGAACGGTCCCAGTGGATTGGAAAATGGCCAATGTAACACCTATATTTAAAAAAGGAAGTAAACAGAAGGCGGGTAACTATAGACCGGTTAGTCTAACATCGGTGGTGGGTAAAATGTTAGAGACAATTATTAAAGAAACACTAACGGGGCACTTGGATAAACATGACTTCATCGGACAGAACCAGCATGGTTTTGTGAAGGGGAAGTCCTGTTTAACGAATCTGCTCGAATTCTTTGAGGAAGTAACAACCCGGGTGGATAAAGGGGAACCGGTGGATGTGGTATACTTGGACTTCCAAAAGGCTTTTGACAAGGTGCCACATAAGAGACTATTGCTAAAAATAAAAAATTATGGGATTGGGGGTAATATATTAGCATGGGTAGAGGATTGGCTAACAAATAGGAAGCAGAGAGTGGGGATAAATGGTTCATACTCGGGATGGCAACCGGTAACTAGCGGGGTTCCGCAAGGGTCGGTGCTGGGACCCCAGTTGTTCACAATTTATATAAATGATTTGGAGGAGGGAACCAAGTGTAATATATCAAAATTTGCGGACGATACAAAAATGGGAGGAAAAGTAGGGGATGAGGAGGATAGGAAGAGTCTGCAAAAGGATATAGATAAGCTAGGTGAGTGGGCAACAACTTGGCAGATGAAGTTTAATACTAATAAATGTGAAGTCATTCACTTTGGGAAAAAAAATGATAGGGCAAGTTATTTTCTAAATGAGGAGGAGCTGCGTTGTAATGCAACGCAAAGGGATCTAGGGGTATTAGTACATGAATCACTAAAAGTTAGTATGCAGGTGCAGCAAGCAATCAGGAAGGCCAATGGAGTTTTGGCCTTTATTGCTAGGGGGATTGAGTATAAAAACACGGAGGTCTTGCTGCAGCTGTACACAGTATTAGTGAGACCACATTTGGAATACTGTGTACAGTTCTGGGGTCCATACTTAAGAAAGGATGTACTAGCCCTGGAGGCAGTGCAGCGAAGGTTTACAAGATTAATTCCTGCAATGAGGGGATTGACATATGAGGAAAGGTTAAGTAGGCTGGAACTCTACTCTTTGGAGTTTAGAAGAATGAGAGGCGATCTCATTGAAACATATAAGATCGTGAGGGGCCTTGATCGGGTGGATGCACCGAGGATGTTCCCAATGATCGGGGAAACTAGAACTAGGGGACATAGTTGCAGAATAAGGGGGGGCTCTTTTAAAACGGAGATGAGGAAGAACTTCTTCACCCAGAGGGTGGTTAATTTATGGAATTCACTGCCCCAGGGAGCAGTGGAAGCAGAAACTTTAAATATATTTAAGACTAAAATAGATGGTTTTTTTAGCTGCCAAGGGGATAAGGGGCTACGGGGAGAGGGCAGGGATATGGACCTAGGTATGGTTAGTATAGTAAGACCTGAGTGATCTCCTGGACAAGTGTCGATCGCCTGGATTGGGGTCGGAGAGGAATTTCCCGGATTTTTTTCCCGAATTGGACCTGGGTTTTTATCCGTTTTTTTGCCTCTCCCAGGAGATCACGAGGTTTTTGGGGTGGAGAGGGGTGATAGCGGTATAAAGGGGAGGGTAGTGTCTTGTGTTCTGTGTCTTGTGTCTACTGTTTGTGGGTAAGTGTGTCTGTTTAGTGTTCAGCCATGAGTGAATGGCGGTGCGGGCTCGACGGACCTGGTGGTCTACTCTCGCACCTACTTTCTATGTTTCTATGTTTCTACTAGTAGCCAGAGGATCTCGGGTGATGGACGAATTGAAGGAAATCCACATTAGGCAGGAAATGGTGTTGGGTAGACTGATGGGACCTAAAGCTAATAAATCCCCAGGGCCTGATGGTCTGCATCCCAGGGTACTTAAGGAAGTTGCTCTAGAAATCGTGGACGCATTGATGATCAATCATTTTCCAATGTTCTATAGATTCAGGATCAGTTCCAGTGGATTGGAGGGTAGCTAATGTTATCCCACTTTTTATGAATGGCGGGAGAGAGAAAACAGGGAATTATAGACCGGTTAGCCTGAAGTCGGTGGTGGGGAAGTTGCTGGAGTCAATCATAAAAGATGAAATAGCTGCACATTTGGATAGCAGTAACAGGATCGGTCCGACGGATCCCGTGGATTTACGAAGGGGAAATCATGCTTGATTAATCTTCTGGAATTTTTTTGTGGATGTAACTAGGAAAATGGACAAGGGAGTGCCAGTGGATGTAGTGTACCTGGACTTTCGGAAAGCATTTGATAAGGTCCCACATAGGAGATTAGTGGGCAAAATTAGGGCACGTGGTATTGGGGGTAGAGTGCTGACATGGATAGAAAATTGGTTGGCAGACAGGAAACAAAGAGTAGGGATTAACGGGTCCCTTTCAGAATGGCAGGCAGTGACTAGTGGAGTACCGCAAGGCTCGGTGCTGGGACCGGAATTATTTACAATATACATCAATGATTTAGATGAAGGGATTCAAAGTAACATTAGCAAATCTGCAGATGACACAAAGCTGGGTGGCAGTGTGAACTGTGAGGAGGATGCTATGAGAATGCAGGGTGACTTGGACAGGTTGGGTGAGTGGGCAGATGCATGGCAGATGCAGTTTAATGTGGATAGATGTGAGGTTATCCGCTTTGGTAGCAAAAACAGGAAGGCAGATTATTATCTAAATGGTGTCAAGTTGAGAAAATGGGAAGTACAACGGGATCTGGGGGGTCCTTGTTCATCAGTCAATGAAAGTAAGCGTGCAGGTACAGCAGGCAGTGAAGAAAACGAATGGCATGTTGGCCTTTATAACAAGAGGAGTCGAGTATAGGATCAAAGAGGTACTTCTGCAGTTGTACAGGGCCCTAGTGAGACCACACCTGGAGTATTGTGTGCAGTTTTGCTCTCCAAACATTCTTGCGATTAAGGGAGTGCAGCATACGTTTACAAGGTTAATTCCCGGGATGGCGGGACTGTCATATGCTGATAGACTGGAGCGGCTGGGATTGTATTTACTGGAATTTAGAAGGATGAGAGAGGATCTTATTGAAACATATAAGATTATTAAGGGTTTGGACATGCTCGAGGCAGGAAACATGTTCCTGATGTTGGGGGGGAGGTGGGGGGGGGGGGGTCCAGAACCAGGGGCCACAGTTTAAGAATAAGGGGTAAGCCATTTAGAACAGAGATGAGGAAACACTTTATCACACAGAGAGTCTGTGGGATTCTCTGCCTCAGAGGGTGGTACAGGCCGGTTCTCTGGATACTTTCAAGAGAGAGCTAGATAGGGGTCTTGAAGATTGCGGAGTCAGGGAATATGGGGAGAAGGCATAACGGGGTACTGATTGTGGATGATCAGCCATGATCACATTGAATGGCGGTGCTGGCTCGAAGGGCCGAATGGCCGAATGGCCTACTCCTGCACCTATTGTCTATTGTCTATTGCGGTAAACAGAATGTGTTGCTATTAAAACAACCTCAAAAGAGTGCAGCTAGAGAGGGCCCTTGTTCACTATGGACACCTGCCTGGACACACCTTAGCAATGGTGCCAATTGCATGAGGAGTGCTGACGGTTGTTTTGAAGCCAGTCCCAGTTGTTTCAACACACCTTCTGTCTCCCTGGCTGACTCTGCAAGTCCCTCCCATCACTGAAACATGTGCTAGTTTCCTGGTTAATTCTCCAGTGGCTGGAAGAGTACAGACTATTGCCATGGAGCCTTTTGAGATCGTCTTCCCGCGTTCTAAGTTGGAGGGGAAAAGTTATTCTGGGGGAAGTTCACATAGGAGCCCCCAGGGTCAGGAACCAGGATGGCAATGGGGGATTAACCCTCCAGCACTGTTTTTCAACGATCTAGTGAGTTAGGGGATTAAAGAACTGTGCATTAAACAATGGTAGATGCCTTAAATTGCCAAGTTTAGACAGGAGAGTCCATGGAAAGCACTGGAGCTGTACAGGGGCAGATCACTAACCCCATGTCTTCATCTACTCACCAAGTCCTTTGAATATTTGCAAAGACCCTTCACCAATTTCCGCAGCTGCCACATCTACCAACAATTAGAGAGCAGTCCCGAGCTAATATCTCCCTCATTGGAGACCCTCGGGCTGCCTTTCATTGGACTTTAGTGGACTTTACCTTGCACTAAATGTTATTCCCTTTGTCATGTATCTGTACACTGTAGGTAGCTCGATTGTAATCATGTACTGTCTTTCCACTGACTGTACCATCGAGGCTTACACTGTCCTTCCCCTCCATGCTGACTTGAACAATCTGCCCAGCATGCACCTGAAGTCCCGCAAACCCTTCTGGTCTTCAATCAAATCCCTAAAAGACTTCGACTCCAAGACTGAGTGGTGCAGAGCCCTGAGCAGAGTGAGGGTACTACAGCAGAGATCCCAGAAAGAATGGCGGGGAGGGGGTTCCCAGGCCAGACAGTGGGGACTGCAGGAGAAATTCCAGCACAAAGAGAAGGATGTACACAGGAGGTCCCAAAACTGGAAGGGGGGGGGGGGGGGGGGGGGGGGGGGGAGGGGGAGCGGTTTTACAGGAGTTGTCCCAGAACAGGGAGAGGAGCTAGAGCAGGATGGAATACCTGAGAAGTCCCAGCACAGTGAGTGGAGTCTACAGGAAGGTCCCAGAACAGGGAGACTGCAAGAGGTCCTTGAATTGTGTGGGAAGGGGGTGGTAGTCCAGGAGAAATTGCAGAACAGAGAGATGTGGACGTCCCAGAACAAAGTCCCTGAAATGTGAGAAGGGACTAAAAGAGAGGTTCCAGCACCAAGAGCGGATTTACAGGAGGTCCCAGAACAGAGTGGACTACAGGGGAGGTCCCGGGAAGGAGAGAGGGAACTAGAGCAGAGGTCCCAGAACAGGAGACATCCCGGCAAACACACAGAGGGGAACAACACAAGAAGTTCCAGAACAGGGAAAAGAAACATCTCAGCATATGATAAGGTGGGGCATGCAAAATAGATCCCAGAACAGGGAGAAGGCTCCAATGGAGGGGTCCCAGCAGAGAGAGAGAGATGTGTCTATGAAGTTATTCCAGAACAAAAAAGGCAAAACCAATCTTGTAAAACATGATACACATTGAGATTTATTTGTCACTGGCAGTACAGACCAAAATAAATGCTGGATGATCCTTCGATACATATTGAAATCTGTGTAGTATACAGCTCCTCCAATATCAAAATGAAGTCAGAGCAACCACTTGATATTATTGAAACGACAAGGCTTTCCACACTGTGATACAGTGTGGAAACAGACCCTTCGGCCCAACTTGCCCTCACTGGCCGACAATGTCCCAGCTACACTAGTCACACTTGCCTGCACTTGGTCCACATTCCTCCAAACCTATCTTATCCATGTACCTGTCTAATTATATCTTAAATGATGGGATAGTCCCAGCCTCAAATACCTCCTCTGACAGCTTGTTCCATACACCAACACCTGTGTGATAATGTACCCCTCGGATTCCTATTAAATCTTTTCCTCTTCACCTTGAACCTATGTCCTCTGGTTCTCCGTTCCCCTACTCTGGACAAAAGACTGTATGCATCTACCAGATCTATTCCTCTCATGATTTTGTACACCTCTATAAGATCTCTCATCATCCTGCGCTCCATGGAATAAAGACCCAGTCTACTAAACCTCTCCCTATAGCTCACACCCTCTAGTCCTGGCAACATCCTCATAAATATTCTCTGAACCCTTTCAAGCTTGACAATATCAATATCAAGCTTGTCGTGGATGTCGTGTCGTGCGGCTCGCGTGTCCCCTGAGATTGGTACAGAGACATCTAAAGAGTGAAGTGGTCAGGAATGGACCATGTGAAGGTGTCAGCATGGTGGTCAAGAATGGACCATGTGAAGGTGTCAGCATGGTGGTCAGGAATGGACCATGTGAAGGTGTCAGCATGGTGGTCAGGAATGGACCATGTGAAGGTGTCAGCATGGTGGGCATTGGCTCCAAAGATGATGAAATTTGAGCTCTGAAAGCAGCACCAATGCATATACCTGAGATGCAGCTGGTGGAATGGGCTTGGGTAAGACAGAACCAAGAACTGTTCCACATATCCAACTAGAAAGCGTAGTTTGGAGCCATGCAAGTGTCTGTAGGCTTTACTTTAGAAATACAGTGTGCAAACAGGCTCTCTGGCCCAATGAGTCCGTGCTGACCAACGTTCACCCCGTACACTAGCACTTGTCTACATGTTAAGGACAATTTACAATTTACAGCAGCCAATTAGCAATCTATTGGTCTATTGAAACCAGAGCACCCGGAGAAAACCCACGCGGTCACAGGGAGAACGTATAGACTCCATACAGACAGCACCTGTAGTTATGATCGATCCATGGTCTATGGTGCTGTAAGGCAGCAACCTTACCGCTGCGCCACTGTGCCTGCCCCCTGATCTTCCATCTGGAGGGAATGAGTGGAATTGAAGAAATTGTTCAATACGAGGACGAGTCCAGCAGGATGAATGAGGCTGCAGATGGTTGGCTTCTGTTCGAGGATGAGGTGCAGGGCCCTTCGATCATGCTGATGTAGGATGGAGATGCAGAAGGATCATAAGTTCACCCTGAAGATGATCCAGTTACGGCTTTGGAATTGGAAACTGTTGAGTTGGCCGAGTGTCACGTATGTTTGTAGAAAGGACTGCACCAGGGAGGTAAATAGAGTTAAGACAGAAAGAATGGAATACTGTGTAGAACATACTGTAGATGAGCACAGTATGGAACAGTCCCTTGGGCCAATGATGTCTGTGGCACACATACCAGTAATGCCCATTACTTCGTTGGTCTGATAGCTTCCTACATAAATCTCAAGAATTTGCCTCTTCAGAGCCTTTTAAACTGAGAGATTATTCCCAGTTAATGTTTGGGACATTGAATTTAATTTGGTGCGACAAATATTTCTCACATGACAACCTCGTCTCCCATTTTCTCAAACACCGATGACCCAAGAACTCTAATGGGCTCTAAGAAACCACAGCTACTTTCCTCGTTCGGCTGGAGGCCACATTGGGTCACTACACAGAAATAAACGTAAGTATATCTGAGCTCGAACCAGCAGAGGGAGGCAGAGAGCGGCTGCACAGAGCATAAACAAACTGGTTTCCCGGAATACAGATGGGTTCCGAGCATCTGTCATGCAGAATAACAGGAAACGTATAAGTGAGCCAAGAGGCGAGGTGAGACGAGACGGGAAGGAGTCCTGTCCATAAAGGAGGCCCCCAGCATCGCCAGAAGCGTCCCAGCACAGAGAATCTGCAGAAAAGTCTCAAGGGGAGGGGGTGGCGGGAGGGGGGGGGGGGGGGGGGGGGGGGGGGGGGGGGGGGAGGGGGTGGAGGTTGCAGGTGAAGTTACAGCATATGAAGATAGTGTGATCTGCAAAAGAGAACCCTGAGCAGAGAGAGGGTTCTACAGCAGAGATCCCATAAAGAGTGGCGGGGAGGGGGTTCTTCAGAAGAGTTTCCAGATCAGACAGCGGGGACAGCAGGAGTCGAGTCAAGTTAAATCAAGAGAGTTTATTGTCATGTGTCCCAGGTAGAACAATTAAATTCTTGCTTGCTGCAGCACAATAGAATATTGTAAACAAAAATACAGTTCAGTTCAATATAAGCAGATAAAATGCAATAGGCTGTTACAGTTCAGAGTCTGTTTGTTGGCGAGTTTAATAGCCTGATGGCTGTTGGGAAGAACCTGGTTGTAACAGATTTCAGACTCCTGTACCTTCTGCCCGATGGTAGCAGAGAGATGAGTGCTTGGCCATGATGGTGTGGGTCCTCGATGATGTTGGCTGCCTTTTTGAGGCAGTGACTGCGATAGATCCCTTCGATGGTGGGGAGGTCAGAGCCGAAGACTGGGCAGTGGTTACAACTTTCTGCATCCTTTTCCGCTCCTGGACGCTCAAGTGGCAGAACCAAGCCACGATGCAACCAGTCAGCATGCTCTCTACTGTGCACCTGTAGAGGTTCGAGAGAGTCCTCTTTGACATACCGACTCTGTAGTCTTCTCAGGAAGTAGAGTGTTTTCTTTATAATTGCATCAGTGTGCTGGGACCAGGAAAGATCTTCGGAAATGTGCACGCCCAGGAATTTGAAGTTCTTGACCCTTTCCATCATTGTCCCATTGATATAAACGGGATTGTGGATCCCTATCCTACCCCTTCCAAAGTCCATAATCAGTTCTTTGGTTTTGCTGGTGTTGAGAGCCAGGTTATAGGGTGGGGCACACAAGAGAGATTTTTTTGATTTTTTTTTTTGATTTGATTCAATTTATTGTCATTGCACTTTTCAGTGCAACGAAATGGTTTAGCCTGCAGTCATAACATAGAATAAATAACAAACACTCAACACAGTTTAAAGTCCCAAAGTCATTATCTCTTCCCTCCTTGCTCTCCCTCTGCGCTGAGGCAATCCAAGCCTCCGATGTTGTGACCCCGCCGGGTGATGGTAGGTAAGTCCCACGGCTGAATCCGTGCTCCGCAAACGGGCCGGTTCAAACTCCGCGGCCCGGGGCGGTCGAAGCTGCCGCCCTCCAGTCCAGCGGACGCAGCTGTAGTTGCGAGAGCTCCGGAAAACAGAACCCGAGCTCCCGATGATGTCGTCCACTGGCCCGCGGCCGAACCTCCAAGGCTCCAAGGCTCCCCAGAACAGGGAGAGGGCTCCAAAGGAGAGGTCCCTCCAGAGAGAGTTGTGTCTATAAAGTTGTTCCAGAACAAAAAAGGCAACGTTCCAGCACAGAGAGGGATGAAAACAGGAGTTCCCAGAAAAGGGGGTAGGGGGTGCACTATAGGTGAGAATTCCCAGCACAGTGGTCCCAGAAGAGGGAGAGGAGGGGCTAGAACAGGGAGGGTGGAATACCTGAGAAGTCCCAGCACAGAGTGTGGGTTCTACAGGAAGGGCACAAAACAGGAAGAGGGGACTGCAAGAGGTCCCAGATGGGAGAGAGGGGCGTGAGGAAACCCTGGCATTGTGAGGGAAAACGGGATGGGAGTCCATGAGAAATTGCAGAACCGAGAGATGGGACTACAGGGGATGTCCCAGCACAAAGAAGTCCCAGAAATATTAGAAGGGGCTAAAGGAGAGGTTCCAGCACAGAGGGAATAACAGGAGAGGTCACAAAACAAAGAGGACTACAGGAGAGGTCCCAGGAAAGCGAGAGGTAACTATAGCAGAGGTCCCAGAACCGGAGACGTCCCTGCACACAGAGAGAGGAGAACTACACGAGAAACCCCAGAACAGGGAAAAGAAACATCCCAGCATATGATAGGGTGGGGCACACAAGAGAGATCCCAGAACAGGGAGAGGGCTCCAGAGGTCCCAGCAGAGGGAGATATGTCTACAAAGTTGCTCCAGAACAAAAAAGGCAAAACCAATCTTGCAAAACATGATACACATTGAGATTTATTTGTCACTGGCAGTACAGACCAAAACAAATGCTGGATGATCCTTCGATATATATTGAAATCCGTGTAGTATACGGCCCCTCGAATATCAAAATGAAGTCAGAGCAAACACTTGATACTATTGAAATGACAAGGCTACAACACCAATAGATAGTGAATATTCAGGATCTAATACCTATAGTTAGTGAATATGAAATTCAAAAAACCCTGCATAGAATCATAGAGTGATACAGTGTGGAAACAGGCCCTTTGGCCCAACTCGCCCTCATTGGCCGACAATGTCCCAGCTACACTAGTCACACTTGTGTGCGCTTAGAAACATAGAAACATAGAAATTAGGTGCAGGAGTAGGCCATTCGGCCCTTCAAGCCTGCACCGCCATTCAATATGATCATGGCTGATCATCCAACTCAGTATCCCGTACCTGCCTTCTCTCCATACCCTCTGATCCCCTTAGCCACAAGGGCCACATCTAACTCCCTCTTAAATATAGCCAATGAACTGGCCTCGAATACCCTCTGTGGCAGAGAGTTCCAGAGATTCACCACTCTCTGTGTGAAAAAAGTTCTTCTCATCTCGGTTTTAAAGGATTTCCCCCTTATCCTTAAGCTGTGACCCCTTGTCCTGGACTTCCCCAACATCGGGAGCAATCTTCCTGCATCTAGCCTGTCCAACCCCTTAAGAATTTTATAAGTTTCTATAAGATCCCCTCTCAATCTCCTAAATTCTAGAGAGTATAAACCAAGTCTATCCAGTCTTTCTTCATAAGACAGTCCTGACATCCCAGGAATCAGTCTGGTGAACCTTCTCTGCACTCCCTCTATGGCAATAATGTCCTTCCTCAGATTTGGAGACCAAAACTGTACGCAATACTCCAGGTGTGGTCTCACCAAGACCCTGTACAACTGCAGTAGAACCTCCGTGCTCCTATACTCCAATCCTTTTGCTATGAAAGCTAACATACCATTCGCTTTCTTCACTGCCTGCTGCACCTGCATGCCTACTTTCAATGACTGGTGTACCATGACACCCAGGTCTCGCTGCATCTCCCCTTTTCCTAGTCGGCCACCATTTAGATAATAGTCTGCTTTCCTGTTTTTGCCACCAAAATGGATAACCTCACATTTATCCACATTATACTGCATCTGCCAAACATTTGCCCACTCACCCAGCCTATCCAAGTCACCTTGCAGTCTCCTAGCATCCTCCTCACAGCTAACACTGCCCCCCAGCTTAGTGTCATCCGCAAACTTGGAGATATTGCCTTCAATTCCCTCATCCAGATCATTAATATATATTGTAAATAGCTGGGGTCCCAGCACTGAGCCTTGCAGTACCCCACTAGTCACTGCCTACCATTGTGAAAATGGCTTGGTCCATATCCCTCCAAACCTGTCTTATCCATGTACTTATCTAATTGTTTATTAAACGATGGGGTAGTCCCAGCCACAACTACCTCCTCTGGCAGCTTGTTCCATACACCCACCACCCTCTGTGTGAAAAGGTACCCCTCGGATTCCTATTAAATCTTTTCCTCTTCACCTTGATCCTATGTCCTCTGGTCTTCCATTCCCCTACTCTGGGCAAAAGACTGTATGCATCTACCCGATCTATTCCTCTCATGATTTTGTACATTTCTATAAGATCACATCTCATCCTCCTGCGCTCCATGGAATAAAGACCCAGTCTACTCAACATCTCCCTACAGCTCACACCCTCTAGTCCTGACAACATCCTCATAAATCTTCTCTGAACCCTTTCAAGCTTGACAATATCTTTCCTATAACATGGTGCCCAGAACTGAACACAATATTCTAAATGCGTTATCACCAACGTTTCAAACTGCAACATGACCTCTCAATTTCTATACTCAATACTCTGACTGATGAAGACCAAAGTGCCAAAAGTATTTTTGACCACCTTATCTACCTGCGACTCGACCTTCAAGGAACCATGCACCTGTACTCCTAGATTCTTCTGCTCTACAACACTACCCAGAGGCCTACCATTTACAGTGTAGGTCCCGCCCTTGTTCAACGTCCCAAAATGCTACAGCTCACACTTCTCTGTATAAAATTCCATCAACCATCATCCGTCCACCTGGCCAATCGATCCACATCCTGCTGCAATCTTTCACAACCATCTTCACTATCTGCAAAACCACTAACTTATGTATCATAGCAAACCTCCTAATCTTGCCCTGTATGTTCTTATCCAAATCATTGATGTAGATGACAAACAGTAACGGGCCCAGCATCAAACGGCGAGGCACACAACTAGTCACAGGCATCCAGTCCGAGATGCAACCTTCCACCATTACCCTCTGCTTCCTTCCATGGAGCCAATTTGCTATCCATTCAGCTATCTCTCCTTGGATGCCATGAGATCTAACCATAAAGAGCAGCCTACCATGCAGAAACTTGAAGAACGCCTTACTGAGGTACATGTACACAACATCTACAACTCTGCCCTCATCAACCTTTTTGGTCATGTCTTAAAAAAAATCAATCAGATTTGTGAGACACGACTTCCCACGACTATCCCTAATCAGCCCTGGCCTAACCAAATGCCTGTATATCCTACCCTCAGAATACTCTCCAGTAACTTACCAACCACAGATGTTAAGCTCATCGGCATATAGTTCCCAGCATTTTCCCTGCAGCCTTTCTTGAATAGAGGCACAACATTTGCCACCCTCCAGTTTTCCAGCATCTCTCCTGTATTTAAGGACGACTCATAAATTTCAACCAGGGTTCCTGCAGATGTTAAAATTCTGAAATAAAACAGTAAATTATGTTTAAAAAATGCAGGTCAGACAGAGTCCATGGAGAGACAAACAAAGTTAATGTTGGAGGTTGAAGCCTCTTTGTCAATACTGGGAAAGAGAGCAAACATGTTACAATTCAGGGGCAGAGAATATGGGGAGGAATAGGTAAAAGAAGGGAATAACTCTGATTCAGAAGGTCAGGCCATACTGATGGCAAGAGAAAATGTGACCCCAAATGACAGATGGATAAAAGGTTGAAATGTTAATTTTCGATAGTTAGAGTTCCGGACACTGCAATCAGTGGCGGACTGGCCAGGGCGTCAGCTTGCCCGATGGCAAGTGGGCCCCTGATGAAGTGGGCCCCCTATATCAAGTAGGCCCCTGATGGTGGGCCCCCTTTGTCTCCTGGCAACCAATATTTTTAGACCGAATCCAGAAAGACAGGGTGTTGTTATTTGAGCTTGCATTGAAAAATGCAGTTGTGGTCACTGTCTCCAATATGCTTCCCAAATCACACTCCCGCCACCTGACCAGCTGTATCGCTCAAAGTAAGGTCTAGTAATGCCCATTACTCCGTTGGTCTGAAGGCTTCCTACGTAAATCTCAATAATCTGCCTCCTCTGAGCCTTTTAAACTGAGGGATTAGTCCCAGTTAATGTTTGGGACATAGAAATTAATTTGGTGCGACAAATATTTCTCACATGACAACCTCTTCTCCCATTTCCTCAAACACTGATGACCCAAGAACTCTAATGGGCTCTAAGAAACCACAGCTACTTTCCTCGTTCGGCTGGAGGCCACATTGGGTCACTACACAGAAATAAACGTAAGTATATCTGAGCTCGGACCAGCAGAGGGAGGCAGAGAGCGGCTGCACGGAGCATAAACAAACTGGTTTCCCGGGGGGGGGGGGGGGGGGGGGGGGGGGGAACCGGTGATGCGTTGGGCAATTTTCACCACCCTCTGCAGTGCTTTCTGGTCGGAGACAGAGCAGTTGCCATACCATACTGTGATACAGTTGGTAAGGATGCTCTCGATGTGCAGCAGTAAAAGTTCACCAGGATCTGAGGAGACAGATGGACCTTCTTCAGTCTCCTCAGTCTCCTCAGGAAGAAGAGACGCTGGTGAGCCTTCTTGACCAGAGTTGAGGTATCGGCCCAATAGGCGGACTCATCGTTGTTGCTGATGAGGCCAATCACCGTTGTATCGTCTGCATACTTGATGATGGTGTTAGTACCATGTACAGGTGTGCAGTAGTAGGTGAAGAGGGAGTAGAGGAGGGGGCTCAGCACACAGCCCTGTGGAACCATCCCTCCATCCCTCCCCCACCCTAGTTCTCCGACTCGTTTCACTGTCCTCCTACTTAACTTTACTGAGTGTTATGCCTCGTTGTCACCTTCCCCTCCTCTAACAATGAACTATTCTACATTGCCTTGCACAAAGACTGAAGAAAGGTCTCGACCCGAAACGTCGCCCACTCCTTTTCTCCATAGATGCTGCCTCGCCCGCTAAGTTTCTCCAGCATTTTTGTCAATGGCAAAATCTATTTTTCCAGCATCTGCAGTTCCTTCTTAAACATCAAAATGTTCAATGTAGCTGTACCCCCACCATGCTGGCGGGTATGACAATGAACTCAACTCAACTTGATGTCAACCAGTCTGAAGAAAGGACTCGACCCGAAACGTCACCCATTCCTGCTCTCCAGAAATGCTGCCTGTCCCGCTGAGCTACTCCAGCTTTTTGTGTCTATCTTCAACTCAACTTGATCCAGAAGCTGAATCCAGTGGTGGAAACTGGGGCTTGTAGGTTGAATGGAAAAGGAAGAATGGGACTGATATAATGTGAACACTGTGCTGTAAAAATCGTGTGGCACCATTGTTGTTCAGACAGTATTGAGAGTGGCCACATTGTGCTCTTACCTCCCACCGTGACTCTGATGTCCTTAAAGCCTTGTCCTGAGGACGCGCTGACGTTAACCCTGTACATCCCTGCATCCAACAGACTCACGTTCCTCAACTTCAGAGACACGTTCCCATCCGCAATCTCATTCTCGAACATTTGGGTCCGGTTTCGGTAGCTGGGGTCCTGGTTTTGCCAGAGACTCTGGTTGATCTGGTAACTGTACACCACTCTCTGAGGATCAAACCTCTCCCACAGGACGGTAATAAGCCGTGCCTCGGACTGGGAATAGAAGTAACAGGATGTGATCAGATCTTCTGTCACCCTCAGTGTCATGCTTTCACTGTCACACCCCACAAGGAAGACTCCTGGAAATGAAAAAAACGCATGGGAGGTCAGGGTGAAACACAGACACCAGACAGATAATTATTACAGACCAGGCACAGAAATATTACACATCAGACACAGAGATATTACAAACCAGGCACAGAAATATTACACATCATACACAAAAATATTACACATCAGACACAGAAATATTACAAACCAGGCACAGACATATTACACATCATACACAAAAATATTACACAATAAAAATATTACACACTAAATACAGAAATATTACAAGCCAGACACTGATACAGAAAGATAACAAAGCAGGCACAGAAATATTGCACAACAGATACAGAAATGTTGCACAACAGACCCAGAAGTTCCCCGAGCCGAAATGTCACCTATCTATTTTTCCAGTCAGAAGAAGGGTTTCGACCCGAAACGGTGCCTATTTCCTTCACTCCATAGATGCTGCCTCACCCGCTGAGTTTCTCCAGCACTTTTGACAGCCTTCGATTTTGCAGCATCTGCAGTTCCTTCTTAAATATTTTTCCAGGGATGCTGTCTGACCCCACTGAATTACTCCAGCACTGTGTGCCTTTTTTTGTAAACCTGCATCTGCAGTTCCTCTTTTCTCCAGAAATATTACACACCAGGCAGCCAGATGCAGGGGCACATACAGCAGGCAAAGAAATATGGCACACCAGATGCCAGAAACAGAGGACACACACCAACAAGAAGGATTACACACCAGACACCAAACACATACTGTAACTGTTAAGGCAGGTTGGGGAGTTTACATTCTGAGAAAAAGATCTATATCGCTATTTTGCATAATACAAAGCCTAATTTTCTGCAGGTACATCAATGTGTGATTTTTTTTAAGTGTTTTAAGTTTTAAGTTTATTTTTCACACAAAATTCGTAAGAATTAACTTCTGTTTCCAGATATTATTTCCAGGATTGTTTGGTAATGATTTATAAATGCCATTAATGCCTATTCCTGTCACCCGAACCTCCACAAGGCGGGAGTCGCCTGCATTACACAACAGACACCAAAACACAGAGACACCAAACACAGACCACAGACCACAGACACCAGACGCAGAAATATTTCACACCAGATCCTAGGGTCAGGGGCACACACACCAGAAACGCCAATAGGAAAGATTTAGATGGATATGGGGCAAACGTGGATCAAGAGGACTGGCATAGATGGGGCATCCTGGATGGCATGGTGAGTTGGGCCAAATGGCCTGTTTCCATGTTGTGCAACTCTTTAACTGACAGAAAAGTATTGCACACCAGGCACCGAGAGGTCAGACAGCAGCCAATGGTGAGAGGCAGCAGTCACCAAACATGGAGACACAAAACAATGACATACTAGAAAAAGAGAACTGTAGGTTCTGGCTAATGCACAAAAGGACACAAAATGCTGGAGTAACACAGCAGGTCAGGCAGCATCTCTGGAGAACATAAGTGGGTAACGCTTTGGGTCAAGACCCTTCTTCAGATCTTCATACTGATTGTAAGGGGGGGAGGGGGGTGAAGAAGGTCGGCCGACCTACTTCATACTCAAGCTGGGAGTCTGCATGGGGAGACTTTGTCACAGATTATCAACTCCTCGCTGATGTAGATGGAGAGCTGCTAGTGACTACGGGTTTGTCTCTGTGCTCAGTGCTGCATCGAGATCTGCTCAGCCTGTTTCCACACTGTGTGACTCCTGCTACATTTTCCTCCCGGGCTACACAATCTGCAACTCTTCCTCACAACTTCTGTTCTTATCTCTGGCCTTTGTTCCAATCATTTGGCTGTAAAACACTCCTTCAGCTGTGTCTACCGATTACCTGCCATGTTCTGTCCGACCTCTCCCCTCACTCTCCCATTCTCCAAAGAAAACAATACGTATGTCCAACCTTTCCTTAAACTAGTGCATTCTAGCCCAGGCCTCACTCTGGTGAGATCCTTCAGCACCCTCACCAAAGCTCCACATCCTCCCTGTAATATTGTAACTGTGCTTTTATTGTCTAAGTGCTCCAGTGTAGAGTGGAGAGCCAGCTGGATCGCATCCTCCACTGACCTGCTGTGACTCACGTAAATTGTAATGGGTCCGAGTTCTTGTTGAGGTTTAAGTTGATATGCGCCATAACCAACCTCTCAAAGCACTTCATCACAAGGGACATTAGTGCCACCAAAGAAGCCAACATGCAATACACATTCTGATCTGTGCTGATCTGCCATCTAGTGTGTATGTTGCAAATGCAATAGGGACAGAGGAGCTGGAAGAATGGTGTGAGATTCTTATGTGAAGATGGGAGGATCCAGCACATAAACTGTTAGGACATGACGAACCTCGCTGGGGTTTGTTTGTGCAATTCAGGAGAATGGCAGGGTGTGGGAAGCAGAGCAGCAGCTCAGCACGTGGAGGGATTGGGGGGAAGATCTCTCTGTAAGGAGCGACACAAGCAGATTGAGCGGTATACATTTGCCTGCAGTGGCTGGCAGCTTTTAAGGTAAGGGGTAAATTTACAGAGACATGTTTATTGCAAAGAGAATGGTAGGTACCTGGATCACACTACTAGAGGTGGTGGTGGAAGCACATACAATAGTTATGTTTCAGACAGGCACGTGAATAGACAGGGAATGGTACAATGTGGATCATGTGAATGCAGATAGGATCAGCCTAATTTAGAATCATGGTTCCTCATTTACTCTGTGTGGTTAAGGCAGCATGACAATCTCTGTACTCACATTTGTTTACAATCACATTCTTCCATGCCCCTGTCACACCTACACACTGCATTCTCTCACCTGCTTTCGAGCTGTAACCTTGGTACACAGTGACCAAGATGGCAAGCAGACGGAAGAAGGGAATCATCCTACCGCCGGGACTTGGCTCTTGTTGGGTGAATCCCTTTCCAGAGCCGACAACGTGTAAATCATCCCACCCGTGCGATGCAGCTTGCTTTCAAAATCCATTTTGACTTCTTAGTTACACACAGGGAGCCTGTGCACGGAGCATAATAATGTGCTGATGCTGATGTCAGCAGGCAATTGTTGACAGCCGGTGATGTCAGCAACTGCAAGGTGGTGAAATTAGCATCTATCTGCTGTTGGTAATGTTGCTCAAAGATTATAGAGGAACGTTCCTCTATAATCTTTGATGTTGCTTGGCATTGCCATCTGGGAACACTTGCTAGAGAACACAGAACATAGAAAGGTACTGCACAGGAACTGGCCCTTTGGCCACACCGTCTATGCTGAACACAATCCCAAATATATACAAATCTCATCCATCTGAACATGATCCATATCTTTCCCTTCTCTGCATATCCAGGTCCATCTAAAAGCCTCTTAATCACCAATGAGGCATTATAATGTGGTTTCCACCCCGTTACTATTGTGAAGTACAGGCTGTTTGTGGTGCTCAACATTTCCCTATTTTCTGGTTATTTCATAATTTCAGATTGCCTGAAGATGTTATTCTTTTTTTAAATTTATATTACAATTGTATTGTCAATCATAGTTTCTCATTGAGAACAGTTCAGCTATCAACACATTATTCTTGTCACATAGTTATGATGAACCTGGCAGTTATGTTCCAGGATTAGTCATCCGGGGTTCTGGGCTGATCATCCAATCAAATTAAAATCCACATCCCAAGGAGAGAAGTTCAAGAATTCAAATTGTTTTGAATCTAATATTGGGAATACATTGTATTCATTTACAAGCATTGTTGTCAAGACCATCCCTACATTCCTTTGGAAAGATAGTTGAAGTTCATCTCCTTGAACCACTGCAGTCCTCCAGTGAAGGTGCTCCCACTGGTCTGTTAGTGATGGGGGGGGGGGTCCAGAATTTAGGCCCAGTGATGATGACGAGTGATTTCCAAGTCATAATGGAATGAGACTCAGAGAAAAACCTATTGTGTTTCTTAGTGGTGGAGGTCATGGGTTTGGGAGGTATGGTGGGGTAACCCAGGTGAGGTACTGTAGTGCACTTTGTAGATGGAGTAAAATGCAAGCATTGTGTGCTGGTCGCAGAAGGAGGGAGCCCTTTAGGGGTGCCAAATCAGCGGGCTATTTGCATTGGATACTGTTAAAATCCTTGAGATTTCTTGGACCTGTGCTCATCTTGAATTGTATGTTGCACATGGAACAAAGGGCCTTGGGATGTCAAGAGAATACAAGCAACTGCATTTGCTGGTTTATTTTTTTTTAAGTGTCAAAGTGCTTGAGTAAATCAGGTCGGGCAGGATAGGTTACAAATTGAGTTGGGACCCTTCTTCAGACGGATTGTAGGGACGGCAAGAAAGTTGGAAGAGAGAAGGGGCAAGGCAATGCTTGGCAGGTAAAATATTAGGTGAGGGTGCAGATCAGGTGAGGGGGCAGATGCTGGACAAAGGCCAGAGGTGAAAAGACAGAAGGTGTAAGACAAAACGATTTAAGAATTGCGAATTTTGAATCTAGAAGAAGGAATGTAAGTGGAAGAGGAGGGAGAGGGGAGAAATAGATATGTCCAGGTGAGAGAGGGGGCATAGGGGGAAAAAGTGGGATTTTGGGGTATGAAATTACAGTAAAGGGGTTGGTTAGTGTTGTCACCTATAATTGAAGAATTCAATGTTCATAACATTGGTTTTCAAGCCACCCAGGTGAAATATGATGTGTTGTTCCTCCAGTTTGCATGTAGCCTCACTCCAGCAATGGAGGAGGCCCAGGAGAGAAAGTTCAGTATAGGAATCTTAAGAGATTCCATAAGTATATTAAGAGCAAGATAGACACAAGGGGAAGAATAGTCACCTGAAGCCTCAATATTGTTGTCATTCTGTGAAGCCAGGAGATGGCTAGGTCTAAATGGACATTTCTCATTTACATTTACCTTGGAGAAGATCATGGAAGCCAGGGAATTTAGGGAAGGGAATAGTGATGTCTTGAAGGATATCCCATATTACGAAAGAGAAAGAGTTGGAGGTATTAGAGGTATTGGAGGAAGGCAGCGAGTGGTCAAAGTCAGCATGGATTTATGAAAGAGAAATCATGCTTGACCAACCTTCTGGACTTTTTTGAGGATGTTACAAGTACAATGGATAAGAGAGCCAGTGGATGTGGTGTATCTGGACTTTCAAAAAGCTTTTGACAAGGTCCCACACAAGAGATTAGTGTGCAAAATTAGAGCACATGGTATTGGTGGTGGGGTATTGACACAAGAATTAGTTGGCAGAGAGGAACCAAAGAGTAAGAATTAACAGGTCCTTTTCAGAATGGCAGGCAGTGACTAGTGGGGTGCCGCAAGGCTTGGTGCTGGGATCCCAGTTATTTACAATATATATTAATGATTTAGATGAGGGAATTAAATGTGATATCTCCAAGTTTGCGGATGACACAAAGCTGGGTGGCAGTGTGAGCTGCAATCAGAATGCTACGAGGCTGCACGGTGACGGATAGATTGGGTGAGTATGCAGATGCTTGGCAGATGCAGTATAATGTGGATAAATGTGAGGTTATCCACTTTGGTGGCAAGAACAGGAAGGCAGATTATTATCTGAATGGTGTCAGATTAGGAAGAGAGGAGGTGCAACGAGACCTGGGTGTGCTTGTACATCAGTCACTGAAAGTAAGCATGCAGGTACAGCAGGCAGTGAAGAAAGCTAATGACATGTTGGCCTTCATTGCAATAGGATTTGAGTTTAGGAGCAAGGAGGTCCTACTGCAGTTGTACAGTGCCCTGGTGAGACCACCTGGAGTATTGTGGGCAATTTTGGTGTCCTATTTTGAGGAAGGATATTATTGCTATTGAGGGAATGCAGCACAGATTCACCAGGTTAATTCCCGGGATGGCGGGACTGACATATGATGAAAGAATGGGTCGACTGGGCTTGTATTCACTGGAATTTAGAAGGATGAGGGGGCATCTAATAGAAACATACACAATTCTTAAAGGATTGGACAGGCAAGATGCAGGAAAAAATTTCCGATGTTGGGGGAAGTCCAGAACCAGGGGTCACAGTTTAAGAATAAGGGGTAGGCCATTTAGGACTGAGATGAGGAAAAACTTCTTCACCCAGAGGATTGTGAATCTGTGGAATTCTCTGCCACAGAAGGCAGTGATGGACAATTCACCGGATGGTTTCAAAAGAGAGTTTGATTTAGCTCTTAGGACTAAATGAATCAAGGGATTTGGGGGAAAAGCATCCATGCTGATTTTAGATGATCAGACATGATCAAATAGAATGGAGGTGCTGGATCAAAGGGCCAAATGGCCTGCTCCTGCATCTATTTTTCTATGTTTCTATGTTTAAAGCATAATGCAGTAGATATATCCCTAAGGCCTGATCCAGTGTATCCTAGCTAAATATATCTGGCAGCGATATTTGGACAATCATTGCCATAAAGTCATATGGTCACAAGGAATTGAAGTAGAATTAGGCCATTCAGCCCATCAATTCTACCCCGCTGGTAGACACAAGATGCTCAGCGGGACAGGCATCATCTCTGGAGAGAAGGAATAGGTGACCTTTTCGGGTTGAGTGATGTCAGGGGAGTTCTCCAGCATTTTGTGCCCACCTTCGATTTAAAGCACCACCTACACAAGTCTTTCCTACACAAGTCTACTCTGCCATTTAATCGTGGCAGATCTATCTCTCCCTCCTAACCCCATTCTCCTGCCTTCTCCCCATAACCTCTGACTCCTGTACTTTGGCTGTCACGAATGGATGAGGTGACGGAAGACTGAAGGGTACCTTAAATAAAAGGCTGCATGGACAAATGAGGGAATGACAGCTCGTTGAGCTTAACATTAGTGATGGGAACGTTACTGAAGAGGAATCTGAGACATATGTTCTACCTGCATTTGGAACGGCAATGATTGATTAGAGATACTCAACGTTACCTTGTGCAATGGAAATTGTGACTTCTTCTTCTTGCGTATGGCGTGCACAACCTAAAGTTGTAGCGCAACTTGTTCTTATTTGATCTTATATGATTGTGCACACCAGGTTGATTGCATTCGTCGAAACAGGGCAGACCACGTGAAGGTTGCAATCTCCACCCCGGAAATTGTGACTAATGAATTTGATGGAGTCCTTTGAAGAGGTGAACAAGAAGATTGATGAGGGCATGGCGGTAGACAATGTCTACATTAAATTTAGCATGGTCTTTGACAAGGTCGTGCTTGCAGGCCAGCCTGGAAGGTGAGATCACATGCAGTGCAGGGTGAGGTGATCCAATGGATATTAAATTCCCTTGCTGGTAGGAATCAGAGGGTGGTGGTCAAAGGTTGAACTTCAAATTGGAGGCCTGTGATCTGTGGTGTGTTTCAGGGATCGGTGTTGCATCCTCTGTTGTGGGTGGCACCAATGTTGTTGGGGGGTAGACAGTGAAGAAGTTTGTCTTAGCTTCTAAAAGGATCTAAAAGGTTCATTAGTGTGTGTGGGATAATGTTAGTGTGCAGGGGTTGCTGATAAAATGCGGTGTATGGTAGGGCAGGGGATATTACACCTGGGGTAACAGACGCTGATGGTTGGCATATACGAGGAACATTTGGGGTCCAGCCAACAGGCATTGGGTACAGGTATGCAAATGCGATTAGATCAGAGGGTATAGCCATCGCTAAAGCGGGTGGTGGAAAGATGGTGGGGGAAATTGGCAAATGAGGTGTTGCAGACTTTAGAATGTGGTAGATTAGAGAATGCGGTTGGACGGGATCCTGCCACTAATTGGAAGGGAAATTACTGTTGCCCCGTGAAACGCAGGAGTAGCAGGGAACAGATCAATGGGATTCCTACAGGCATTATGCACACCTTATGGAAAGAAAACGGAGGAGGAAAAAAGCAGCAGGTTAAGCCCTCGGCCCCATCGCCAGAGGAAAGGCGTCAGGGGTGATGTGGTTGAGAGGTAAAGATAGATCAACCACGATTGAATGTGTGAGTTGACGATGAGCCGAATGGCCCAATTCTGCTCCAAAGGTTTATGGAGGGAAGGACTATATCCTCAGTTCAAAGATGCGGAGAAGATGGTCAGAAGGGCCAAAGGGGATGGCGTAGTCAGATAGACGCCTCCGTCTGGTCCTTGGCGAGTATGATGATGATGATGATGATGATAATGATGATGATAAATACTTTATTGATCCCCTCAGGGAAATTCAGATGTCCAATAGCCAACACAGTCAGAACGAAAGCAGACCAAAGATACATAAAATAAAATATGGACAATACATGAAAGCAATAAATACTTAAAAAGATCCAATAAATAACTATTAGAAGTGCAAAGCATCCCCATAGAGTATTATAAAATCTAATGGCTGCAGGGGAGTATGGACATGCACTCTATCCGCGGCCAGGGACTCGAGCCCTTTGACCCGATTACCTTACGTGCAACCCCCCCCCTATTCTGGGAATAAATGTATTGTGAGGATTGACTGTTAAAACGAGTGTAGGCAAGTTTACTTTGGAGATAGGACAGTGCAGATACGGTCAGTTGACTGCGTGAACATTTGGCCTCTTTACCAATGATGATGCAAGAACAGGTTCCTGTTCCAGACCCAGGTGAATCATTTGTCAGAGCACGGTGGCGCAGCGGTAGTGTTGCTGCCTTACAGCTCCAGAGACCTGGGTTCGTTCGATCCTGCCTATGGGTGCTGTCTGTACGGAGTTTGTCCATTCTCCCACCTGTGTGTGTTTTCTCCGGGATCTCCGGTTTTCTCCCATACTCCAAATATGTACAAATTTGTAGGTTAACGTGAGCTTAGCATTAGCGGGTGGGCCGAAGGGCCTGTTTCTAAACTAGAACTAAAGGTAAGAACCCCGAGCCATCACACTCTGCCCTCCCCCCCCCCCCCCCCCCCCCCCCCTCCCCCCACTCATTCCTCGGGCTGGAGGCACACATGCACAGGGGGGAAGGGGGCGGCCAGGGTCTGGCAAGTTGATTATATAAACCCTCCTTGCAGAAACATAGAAACATAGAAAATAAGTGCAGGAGTAGGCCATTCGGCCCTTCGAGCCTGCACCGCCATTCAATATGATTATGGCTGATCATCCAACTCAGAAATGGTGGAGATGGCCATGGTGGAGACCTTAACATGCCTGTTGATGACTTGAACACGCGGATTAACACCATACATTGGAGCAACTGGGGAAAGTGACATCGGCCTACTCAGGAAACAGGAAACCTGTTGAAATAAGTGAGTTCGGTATTCCGACTTCTTCCAACTACACATGCCCAGGTCACTATGCATAAACAGTCCTGGAAAACAGTGGAGCAGTGAACCTTCATTTCTTCTTTTTTTTGCAGCTTTGATTCTTCCCCATCCCCGCCCCCTCCAGGGCGTCTCGTCACTGCTGGGGCTGCTGGTGTCGTCGGTCACAGCTAGAGCGGAGGAATGCGACACCCTGGAGGGGACGGGGATGGCCCAACAGCAACCCCCTCCCCCCCCCCCCAATATCCAAAAGTATCCCGGGAGCTAATACTGATATCTGCATTTTACCTTGAAGAAATTCGGCTCCTGAGAAACTGGCACAATAGTGGAATGGAGATGGAATCTACAGGGAGAACATAAAAGGAACCCCAGCTATACAAGATCGGGTGAGGATCGGAGAGGGCAGACAGTAACATTCTCGATTTGGGAAATATCATGCTACTTTGAAATTAGAAAACCATAGGTAGAGAAGAGAGACCAATAAGAACTCACTAACCACTTTAATGGCAATACCTTTAAGTATGGAAAACATATATATAAATTTGAATAAATGAAGTCATTCACCCTTCATTCACCCCTCTAATTTAATTCACCTCAAAATAATTTCATTCGCCCTTGGGTGAACCATTCACCTGTTTAAGAAGCACTGCTCTAAGGTAATCTGCCTTTTTATGCTGAATATTTTGTGCCGAATATTGCCAAGATTTCCCGTGTTTTGTAACAAACGTGTCACCCACGGACAACACATGTAAGCCCACTCCCAGTTCTGGGAGTCAACTATGGACCGTTTTGTTTCTGTGCTGAACACCCTGTACAAACCCTCTCTCGGGGACGGAACCTCCCCAGTAGACCTCTGGCGAGAACATTGTTGTCCGTGAGTAACTCGACAGATCTCGGGTTTGCAGCTATCGGGCAGGCTACGCACTCTGGACCGCCTCCGTGCACCGGGCCGCTTCTGGACTCACAGTTCACTGACTCATGACTTCTGGACTCACACTTCATTCACTCACGGCTTCTGGACTCACAGTTCACTGACTCACGGCTTCTGGACTCACAGTCCACTCACTCACGGCTTCTGGACTAACAGTTCACTCACTCACGGCTTCTGGACTCACAGTCCACTCACTCAGGCACGGAAATCTCTATCAAAATATGGGGGGGGGGGGTACCGGGGAACAGGGGGAACACAATTTATTGGCTGCCACGTGCGCATGCGCACACTCACACACACACACACACACACGCGAGGCTTCGGAAGCTTCAGCCATGGGCCCTGTGAACGGTAATTACAGCTCAATCCAGTGCTAAATGCAGCTCAACTCTGCCTGTCTCGCCGGGTTAACCTACAACCCTGCCTGGACTGACGGGACACCAGCCTGGAGTCGTGGAGCTAGCACTGCTTCTCTGCGCTGGCTGTATGTCTGGGCCATATTTCCTGTAAGTCCTGGCAGGGCTGTAGGTTAACCTGGCGGGACAGGCAGCGTTGAGTTGGGTTTAGCGCTGCTTCTCTGCGCTGGCTGTGGGCCTGGGGGCACAATGCCCATCTGGCTCCAAACATCTCTGGCCACCCCCGGGCGTGGTGGGGGGGGGGCACTCGGGTGGGTACGGTGGAGGTCCAGTGGCGGTTCGGCAGCGATTGCAGCGGCGGAGAGCCGGGATCGATCCTGGCTGCGGATGATGCGCAGGTCTGTGTCCAAGGCTCAGCAGTCCCAACCCCACTGTCTAGCGGAAAGCGGAGATTTCACCGGTTTTAAAATCCGGATTACAAAAAATGGGGGGGTGGGGGGGAATGTGCGTCCCCTGCCCCCCCCCCCCCCCCCCCCCCCCCCTGGGATTTTTGCCCTGCACTCACTCACGGCTTCGGGAGGGAGGGAGGGAGGGAGGGAGGGAGGGAGGGAGGGAGGGAGGGAGGGAGGGAGGGAGGGAGGGAGGGAGGGAGGCCGTTATTTCTGGTCAGTCCCTATCTTTATCCATCACGACATTGAAATATGCAGTTTTGGTCACTGTCTCCAAGATGCTCCCTCACAGACATTCCCTCCACATGACCAGCTGTATCGCTCAAAGCATGGTCTAGTAATGCCTCATTGGTCTCAACCGGGGTTCCCTGGAACACTAGGGTTCCCCGAGAGGTCGCTATGGGGGTTCGCGAGAAATAGTGATAAATAGGCTCATCATATGTAAATGTATTTTTTGAGTCATTTTTGTGTTAGCGAAATCTCATGATGTTAACAGAGCTTATGTCATCCTTTGGTAATTATAAGAGTAAGCAAGGCGCTTATCCATTCCACATACAATACATGAAACTGATTGCAGCAAAACTGCCTTGGAATTTTATATTTTTAAAATGCTCTCAGGATTAATGAGTACTGCAAAATGATTTGAGTCGTTTATCACTTGATTCCTCTGAGACAAAATTGATTTGTTAACTGCCACTATTAACGCTGGCGAATGGGAATGGGTATCGGACGGTCGAGCATGGGCTTGCTGGCATGCAGGAACAGTTCCTCATTCACCCACATTATTTAGTAATTTTTGCCCATCATTTAGGAATGTTATATGAATTTAATAAAAGTTAATCTGTTTTATTTATTTTGTTAGTTTATCAAAATTTATTTATGTATGTTTTTGTTAGTTTGTGAAAAGTTTGTTTGTGTTTTTTTCTCTCTCTGTCTCTCTCTCTCTCTCTCTCTCTCCTCCAAGGTTAGTTCTTCTGCTTGCCTTAATTTGCTTCAGTTTTTAAGTGTTATTTGCTCATATGACATATGACATATTGCCTTGGGTACACAAAATTGCTGGGGAAACTCAGCGGGTGCAGCAGCATCTATGGAGCGAAGGAAATAGGCGACGTTTCGGGCCGAAACCCTTCTTCAGGCTGATAGGGGGTGGGGAAAGAAAGAAGGACAAAGGGAGGAGGAGGAGGAGCCCGAGGGCGGGCGGATGGGAGGGTGGGAGGAGACAGCTAGAGGGTGAAGGAAGGGGAGGAGACAGCACGGGCTAGCCAAATTGGGAGAATTCAATGTTGATGCCATAGGGACGCAAGGACCCCAGACGGAATATGAGGTGCTGTTCCTCCAATTTCCGCTGTTGCTCACTCTGGCAATGGAGGAGACCCAGGACAGAGAGGTCGGATTGGGAATGGGAGGGGGAGTTGAAGTGCTGAGCCACCGGGAGGTCAGGTAGGTTATTGCGGACTGAGCGGAGGTGTTCGGCGAAACGGTCGCCCAACCTACGCTTGGTCTCACCGATGTAAATCAGCTGACATCTAGAGCAGCGGATGCAGTAGATGAGGTTGGAGGACATATTGCCTTGATTTATCTTATGCCTTTTCAACATTGTCAATAAACGATTAAGTTATTGTGGTAGTTAGTATCTGTTTTTGTCTGTTTCTTTGTGTTATTTATGATGTTGGTTATTTATGTTTATATTATGTGTTTACAGATATGGTTGTTTTTTTGTGTGAATGAAAACCTCCTTGTGAGGTCTCTTGAACAAGCAGTTTGATTTCAGTTTTTTTTGGCATTGTCAATAAACTTGAGAAAAACGTGTTATTTTTTTTACTTAAACCAATTATCAGAAAATTATATTATGTTTGCCTTATGAACTTTGTTTATGAAAGAAAGAAAGAGATCAATAAAGATAAATAATATTTTTTATGTAGAGGTTCCCTGAGACATGAGAATTATTTCAAGGGGTCCACAAGGGTCAAAAGGTTGAGAAACTGGTCTAAAAGCTTCCAACGTACATCTCAAAAATCTGCCTCATCGGAGCATTTTAAACGGAGAGATTCTCAGTTATTGTTTGGGACATTTAAATTCATCTGGTGCGACAAACATTTCTCATGTGACAACCTCTTCTCCCCTCAAACACCGATACCCCAAGAATTCCACTGGGCTCTAAGAAACCACAGCTTCCCATGTTCCGTTCGGCTGACGGCCACGTTCGGCTGGTGACCACACTGGGTCATGAGCAGGGCCGGTTTTAAGCCGATTTGACCGATTGCCCCCAATTGGGCCCCGCGCCTAATGGGGGCCCCGCACTAATGTTCCGTATTTCGTACGGAAATACGAATTCTCTTTGTTAAATAAAGATTATATTTTTTAATTCGCCATGCGGATTTTTTTTTTAAACGACCATGTATAACACGGCCATCAGACACAAACGATTTGTTAACTAGTACTCTTAGCACTTCTTAACATGAAGTTGTTAAACAAGTTGTTATATCAATCTGCATCCATCCACATTCCTCAGTAAATGTTATTGTGTTTTGAATGAGTATTAATGACGCCGTGTTCCTTTGTATAAAATTCACGCGGTGTCATAAATACTTGTTTAAAACACAATTACATTTACTGAGGAATGTAGATCGATGACACATTGAGAATTTCTTTAAACTCACCATCATGAGTGAGGGCCCCGGACCGCGAGAAGGGGCTTCTTCCTGGTGGGCAGGTTAGTCATTCACCTACCGACCCACGTTCTGTCTCCCTGTGCTTTGCTCTCTCTCTCCCTCCTTCTCTCTCTCCCGCTCACCATCTCGTCTCTCTCTAGCTCTCCCACTCCCTCTCTATCACCCTGTCTCTTCAGCATTCCCGGAATCATTGACGTTTAGCGGTAGACAAAAATGCTGGAGAAACCCAGCGGGTGAGGCAACCGCCTTGACCGCTGAGTTCCTCCAGCACTCTGTGTTTTTTGTTTGGCTCTGAAGTTGAAGGTGGCTCAGCGGGACGGGCATGGGCTCTGGGGAGAGGGTTGCGTTTCTGGTCGAGACCCGTCTTCAGACAATCACAAGTACTCTCACCGACGAGAGTTCAATTCAGTCTGAAGAAGGGTCTTCTCTCCAGAGTCGCTGCGCTGCCTGTCCTGCTGAGTTACTCCAGCTTTATGTCTATCTTCAATTTCAGAGAAATACAATTTCTCACGGGGGGCTTATAACGTCTCTAAACCCCTCTGGGACCCTCTGAACACCTCTAAACCCCGTTCTATCCCCCCCCCCCCCCCCTATTTCCCTCTACAACACTTTTGAACACTTCTAAACCTATCTGAAGCCCTCTAAACATCTCTAAACCGTTTAAACCCCTCTAAACTAGGAGGCTACAAGGTGACTTGTATAGGCTGGGTGAGTGGGCAAATGCATGGCAGATGCAGTATAATGTGGATAAATGTGAGGTTACCCACTTTGGTGGCAAAAACAGGAAAGTAGACTTTTATCTGAATGGTGGCCGATTAGGCAAAGGGGAGATGCAACGAGACCTGGGTGTCATGGTACACCAGTCATTGAAAGTAGGCATGCAGGTGCAGCAGGCAGTGAAGAAAGCGAATGGTATGTTAGCATTCATAGCAAAATGATTTGAGTATAGGAGCAAGGAGGTTCTACTGCAGTTGTACAGGGTCTTGGTGAGACCACACCAGGAGTATTGCGTAGAGTTTTGGTCTCCTAATCTGAGGAAAGACATTCTTGCCATAGAGGGAGTACAGAGAAGGTTCACCAGACTGATTCCTGGGATGTCAGGACTTTCATATGAAGAAAGACTGGATAGACTCGGCTTGCACTCGCTAAAATTTAGAAGATTGAGGGGGATCTTATAGAAACTTACAAAATTCTTAAGGAGTTGGACAGGCTAGATGCAGGAAGATTGTTCCCGATGTTGGGGAAGTCCAGAACAAGGGGTCACAGTTTAAGGATAAAGGGGAAATCTTTTAGGACTGAGATGAGAAAAACATTTTTTACACAGAGAGTGGTGAATCTCTGGAATTCTCTGGCACAGAATGTAGTTGAGGCCAGTTCGTTGGCTATATTTAAGAGGGAGTTAGATGTGGCCCTTGTGGCTAAAGGAATCAGGGGGTACGGAGAGAAGGCAGGTACAGGAAACTGAGTTGGATGATCAGGCGGTGCAGGCTCGAAGGGCCGAATGGTCTACTCCCGCACCTATTGTCTATGGTTCTATGACTGCGTCCAACTGCTGTCTGGTTCGTTGATCGGTTTGCTAGATGTGAACTATTTTGGGAGAGAAAAATGCTCACGGCAGACCAAACGTGTTAAACAGAAATTGGTCAGATATTGAGCTTTACACAGTGAGAAATCATGTGAAATAATCACTGAATTTTAAATGAATGTACCTGCATGTTATACTGTTTAGTTTGGAGATACAACCAGATAGTCTGGTTGATACAACCAGATTAGTTTGGAGATACAACCAGATAGTCTGGTTGATACAACCAGTTTAGTTTGGAGATACAACCAGATAGTCTGCTTGATACAACCAGTTTAGTTTGGAGATACAACCAGATAGTCTGCTTGATACAACCAGTTTAGTTTGGAGATACAACCAGATAGTCTGGTTGATACAACCAGATTAGTTTGGAGATACAACCAGATCCACTGAGTTCGCACCGACCCGCGATTTTTGTTACAGATTTGACAATTTTGTTTGGCGGCCAATCAATCGTTGTCTCTAAGGGGGTTGCATCCAATCACCAACCAGCTTGCTTTAAAATTCCCGTCCAATCACAAATAGATCTCTTCCCGTCCAATCAGCCGCTGTCTCCAAGGGCATTGTGTCCAATCACATAATGCAGTTTAATGGTAATTAGCTGCTACGGTAAAGGTTGGAAGCAGCGGAGCTACTGACAGTCAAACGGGAGGGAGCGGGAGAGATTCACACAGTGTAGAATCCATCACACCCTAGTGTACAATTTCATAATATATACTAAATAACTGGGCTGACACACCTTGGCTGGGAATCTGGGGTTCACCAAAATTGTTCCCAATTGGGCCCCGCACCCCCTAAGGCCGGCCCTGAGAGTAGGGGCCCCGCCATCAGTTTTCTAATTGGGCCCCGCAATTCCTAGCACCGGCCCTGGTCATGAGGAGTCACGCACTGCCAAGAAAGAAATGTAAATATATCTGAGCTCTGACCAGTAGTGGGAGGCAGAGACTGACTGCACTAAGCAAAACGAAACTGGCGTTTGGTTTCCCGGAACGCAGAGGGGTTTTGAGCAACTGTCGTGCAGAATAACAGGAAACTATAAGTGAGCTAGGAGGCGAGGTGCGACCAGAGGGGAAGGGGTCCATAAGGAGGTCCCAGCATCGTCATTGGAGTCCCAGCACAGAGAGAGAAGTTTCTGCAGAAATGTCTCAGGGGGAGGGGATGGCAGCGGGGGTGGGGTTACAGGATATAAAGCATATAAAAATAGAGGAATCAGCAAAAGAGATCCTAGAGCAGAGACAGGGTACCATAGCAGAGTTCCCAGAAAGAGTGGCGGGGAGGGGGTTCTTCAGAAGGGGTCCCAGATCAGACAGGTGTGAACTTCCGACACAAAGAGTAGGATGTACACAAAAAGTCCCAGAACAGGAAGGGGGGGGGGGGGGGGTCTCGACAGGAAAGTCTCAGAACAAGGATAGGGGCTAGACGAGATCCCAGCAAGGAGAACAGGAGTGGACCCAGAAAAGGGACGAGGCTTACATTAGGGGGTAGAACAGGGTGGGTGGAATACCTGAGAAGTCCCAGCACACAGTGTAGGGTCTACACAAAGGTCTCAGAACAGGAAGAGGGGACTGCAGGAGGTCCCAAATCAGGGAGAGGCATGTGAGATGGCCCTGGTATTGCAAGGGAATGGGGTGGAAGTCCAGGAGAAATTGCAGAACAGAGAGATGGGGAGGTCCCAAACAAAAGTGTCTCAGAACGTGAGAATGGACTAAAGGAGAGGATCCAGCACCGAGAGGGGGAGGTTCCTGAACAAGAAGAGTATACTCCAGGGAAGGTCCCAGGAAAGAGAGGTGCAACTATAGCAGAGATCCCAGAACAGGAGACGTTCCAGCACACAGAGAGAGGGGAACTACACAAGAAGCCCCAGAACAGGTAAAGGAGTCTAGAAGCAACATCCTAGCATATGATTGGGAGGGTGAGGGGGGAGGACACAAGAGAGATCCCGGAACAGAGAGAGGGCACCAAATCAGAGGTCCCAGCAGAGAGAGATGGGATCAACAGGAGAGATCCCAAGAGATGGGTCTACAAAGTTGTTCCAGAATAAAAAAAGGCAAAACAATTATTTCAAAACATGATATACATCAATATTTATTCGTCACTGGCAGTACAGACCAAAACTATTGCTAATTTAATCAAAATTAAGTCAGAGAAAACACTATATTAATAAAATGACAAGGCTACAACATCAATAGATAGGGAATATTCAGGATATAATACCTCTAGTTTGAATATGAAAATCAAAAAAACCCTGCGGATGTTAAAAATCTGAAATAAAACTGAAAATGCTGGAAACACAATGCAGATCAGGCAGAGTCCATGGAGAGATAAACAGAGTTAATGATGGAGGTTGAAGCCCCTTTCAAAACTGGCAAAGAGAATAAACCTGTTACGTTTCAAGGGGAAAGAATATGGGGAGGAATAGGTAAAACAAAGGGAATAGCTCTAATTGGGCGAGATAAAATGAGTGAATGGGGCTAGATGCGGACTGCCTGAGTCATGCAGTGTTCATAGTCATGCGGTGGGACATGCCCAGAAGATCAGGCGATGGGAATGTGACCCCAAATGACAGATGGATGAGAGGTTGAAATATTGATTTCCAAGAGAGATTTCAGGAGTCTGCAATGTTCCCAGAAGAAAGACAATGTGTTATTACTTGAGGTTGCATTGGGCCTCATAACACTGTAGGAGGCCAAGGGCAGATAGTTCAGAATGGCAGATGGATGGGGAGTTCAAACGGTTGGCAACAGGAAGCTCAGGGCCAACACCCTCCGCCAACTGAATGCAGGTACTCTGCAATGTGACCCGCCCATCTGTGCCGTGTTTCTCCAAGGTAGGGGAGGCCACACAGTGAGCATCAAATACATTGAGGAGGGGAGGAGGGGGTGTGGCACAGTGGCAGAGTTGCTGCATTACAGCGTCAGAGACCAGGGTTCGACCCTAACTATGGGTGCTGTCTGCATGGAGTTAACATAAAAAATAGGTGCAGGAGTAGGCCATTCGGCCCATCGAGCCAGCACCGCCATTCATTATGATCATGGCTGATCATCCAAAATCAGTATCCCATTCCTGCTTTTTATGCATATCCCTTGATTCCTTTAGCTCTAATAACTTCTTCTTATCGAGTGCACATTACAAGATTAGATATTGTTCAGCCACACTTCTTGAAATCTGCAATGAAATGCTGTGCGCTTCTGCTGCTTCTTGTGCGTGGTGGTGGAAACAGTGCCGCGACGTGAACGATCTTTCCTTGACCCCACCCTACGATCTAAATCTATCTCTCTCTTGAAAACATCCAGTGAATTGTTCTCCACTGCTTTCTGTAGCAGAGAATTCCACAGATTCACAACACTCTGGATTTGTAATTTCTCCCTGCGACCTCATGGATTTTCTCTGGGTGCATTGGTTTACTCCCATATTCCAAAGACATACAGATTTGTAGGCTAATTGGCTTCGGTAAAAATTTTGCTAGTGTGCAGGATACTGCCCGTGTCTGAGGATCACTGGTCGATGCAGACTCAGTGGGCCGAAGGGCCTGATTGTGCGCCTATCTCTAAGCTAAACTAAACCACATTAGATCAGAGGAAGTGCAAGTGAACCACTCTCTTTCATTGAAGATGAGTTTGGGTTGCCAGGACTAGAGGGTGTGAACTATAGGGAGAGGTTGAGTAGGCTGGGTCTCTATTCCATGGAATGCAATCAGAACAAGGAGAGGGGCTAGACGAGATCCCAGCAAGGAGAACAGGAGTGGACCCAGAAAAGGGACGAGGCTTACATTAGGGGGTAGAACAGGGTGGGTGGAATACCTGAGAAGTCCCAGCACACAGTGTAGGGTCTACACAAAGGTCTCAGAACAGGAAGAGGGGACTGCAGGAGGTCCCAGATCAGGGAGAGGCATGTGAGATGGCCCTGGTATTGCAAGGGAATGGGGTGGAAGTCCAGAAGAAATTGCAGAACAGAGAGATGGGGAGGTCCCAGAACAAAAGTGTCTCAGAACGTGAGAATGGACTAAAGGAGAGGATCCAGCACCGAGAGGGGGAGGTTCCTGAACAAGGAGAGTAGACTCCAGGGAAGGTCCCAGGAAAGAGAGGTGCAACTATAGCAGAGATCCCAGAACAGGAGACGTTCCAGCACACAGAGAGAGGGGAACTACACAAGAAGCCCCAGAACAGGTAAAGGAGTCTAGAAGCAACATCCTAGCATATGATTGGGAGGGTGAGGGGGGACGACACAAGAGAGATCCCGGAACAGAGAGAGGGCACCAAATCAGAGGTCCCAGCAGAGAGAGATGGGATCAACAGGAGAGATCCCAAGAGATGGGTCTACAAAGTTGTTCCAGAATAAAAAAAGGCAAAACAATTATTTCAAAACATGATATACATCAATATTTATTCGTCACTGGCAGTACAGACCAAAACTATTGCTAATTTAATCAAAATTAAGTCAGAGAAAACACTAAATTAATAAAATGACAAGGCTACAACATCAATAGATAGGGAATATTCAGGATATAATACCTATAGTTTGAATATGAAAATCAAAAAAACCCTGCGGATGTTAAAAATCTGAAATAAAACTGAAAATGCTGGAAACACAATGCAGATCAGGCAGAGTCCATGGAGAGATAAACAGAGTTAATGATTGAGGTTGAAGCCCCTTTCAAAACTGACAAAGAGGAAAGAATATGGGGAGGAATAGGTAAAACAAAGGGAATAGCTCTAATTGGGTGAGATAAAATGAGTGAATGGGGCTAGATGCGGACTGCCTGAGTCGTGCAGTGTTCATAGTCATGCGGTGGGACATGCCCAGAAGATCAGGCCACACTGATGGCGAGAGGAAATGTGACCCCAAATGACAGATGGATGAGAGGTTGAAATATTGATTTCCAAGAGAGATTTCAGGAGTCTGCAATGTTCCCAGAAGAAAGACAATGTGTTATTACTTGAGGTTGCATTGGTCCTCATAACACTGTAGGAGGCCAAGGGCAGATAATTCAGAATGGCAGATGGATGGGGAGTTCAAACGGTTGGCAACAGGAAGCTCAGGGCCAACACCCTCCGCAAACTGAATGCAGGTACTCTGCAATGCGACCCGCCCATCTGTGCCGTGTTTCTCCAAGGTAGGGGAGGCCACACAGTGAGCATCAAATACATTGAGGAGGGGGGGAGGGGGTGTGGCACAGTGGCAGAGTTGCTGCATTACAGCGCCAGAGACCAGGGTTTGACCCTAACTATGGGATCTGTCTGCATGGAGTTAACATAAAAAATAGGTGCAGTAGACCATTCGGCCCATGGAGCCAGCACCGCCATTCATTATGATCATGGCTGATCATCCAAAATCAGTATCCCGTTCCTGCTTTTTATGCATATCCCTTGATTCCTTTAGCTCTAAGAACCTCTTCTTATCGAGTGCACATTACAAGATTAGGTATTGTTCAGCCACACTTCTTGACATCTGCATACAATGGTGTCGTGCGCTTCTGCTTCTTGTGCGTGGTGGTGGAAAGATTGGTGGAAACAGTGCCGCGACGTGAACGATCTTTCCTTGACCCCACCCTACGAACTAAATCTATCTCTCTCTTGAAAACATCCAGTGAATTGGTCTCCACTGCTTTCTGTAGCAGAGAATTCCACAGATTCACAACACTCTGGATTTGTAATTTCTCCCTGCGACCTCATGGATTTTCTCTGGGTGCACTGGTTTCCTCCCATATTCCAAAGATATACAGGTTTGTAGGTTAATTGGCTTTGGTAAAATTTTCGCTAGTGTGCAGGATACTGCCCCTGTCTGAGGATCACTGGTCGATGCAGACTCAGTGGGCCGAAGGGCCTGATTCTGCGCCTATCTCTAAGCTAAACTAAACCACATTAGATCAGAGGAAGTGCAAGTGAACCCCTCTCTTTCCTTGAAGAAGAGTTTGGGTCGCTGGATGGTGGGAAAGGAAGAGGTGAAAGGAAAGGTGTTGCAAATCCTGTAACTGAGGATAACAGGCAGTGGTTAGTGGGGCTGCAAGGGTAGACAAGGGAGGTGGCATCCCCTTGAAATGTTGAAAGGGGATGGGACAGGAACGTGTGTCCGGTGGTGGAACATTGGAGCAGGCAGAATTGCAAAGGATATTCTAATATATGCGGATGGAAGGTGAGGTCACGAAAGATATACAAGATGATACAAAAGTTAGTGGTTTTGTGAAAAGGGAAGATGGTTGTGAAGGATTGCTGCAGGAACTGGATCGATTGGCCAGGTGGGCGGAGGGTGGTTGATAGATTTTAATACAGAGAAGTGTGAGGGGTTGCATTTTAGGACGTCGAACAAGGGCAGGACCTACACAGTAAATGGTAGGCCTCTGGATAGTGTTGTAGAGCAGAGCGATCTAGGAGTATGGGTGCATGGTTCCTTGAAGGTCGAGTCGCAGGTAGATAAGGTGGTCAAAAAGGCTTTTGGCACTTTGGCCTTCATCATTCAGAGTATTGAGTATAGAAGTTGGGAGGTCATGTTGCAGTTGTATAAAACGTTTGTGAGACCACATTGAATATTGTGTTCAGTTCTGGGCACCATGTTATAGGAAAGCTATTGTCAAGCTTGAAAGGGTTCAGAAAAGATTTTCAAGGATGTTGCAAGGACTAGAGGGTGTGAGCTATAGGGAGAGGTTGAGTAGGCTGGGTCTCTATTCCATGGAACGCAAGAGGATGAGGGAAGATCTTATATCGGTGTACAAAATCATGAGAGGAATAGATTGGGTAGATGCACAGTCTTTTGCTCAGAGTAGGTGAATCGAGGACCGGAGGACGTAGGATCAAGGTGAAGGGAAAACGATTTAATAGGAATCCGAGGGGTAACTTTTTCACACAAAGGGTGGTGGGTATATGGAACAAGATGCCAGTTGAGGATGGGACTATCCCATCGTTTAGGATACAGTTGGACAGGTACATGGATAGGACAGGTTTGGAGAGATATGGATCAAGCGCAGGCAAGCGGGACGAGGATAGCTGGGACATTGTTGGCCGGTGTGGGCGAGTTGGATCAAAGGGCCTGTTTCCACACTGTATAACTCTATGACTATGAAGATGGGGTGAGAGTAGAGGTGCAGGAAATAGATGATGCGGTCAACTGTGGTACACAGGAAGCCATGGTTCAGGAAGAACGGAGATATTGATGAGGTATCTGTGCAGTGAAAATGTGACAAAGATGGAAGAACTGGGAGGATGGCACAGAGTCCATTCGGGTGGTAAGGTGGGACGAAGTATGATCAATGTAGCTGAGAGAGACTGCTGGCTTGTATTGGATGTGTGTGGCGGCTTGCCTATCCACCGAGATAGGCACAGAAACATCTAAAGAGGGAAGTGGTCAGGAATAGAACATGTGAAGGTGTCAGCATGGCGACCATTGGCTCCAAAGTGACTCCCAGTGTACCAAGTCAGAATCTTTCACTCAGGGTGGAAATTAACTATTCTGGAGGTAATAGATGCAAGGCAGGTGGGATGTTACAAAATAAAATTTTCGGGCAAATTTGAACGGATCGCACAGAGAGGTGGTGAAAGGAAATACAATAGTGGTGTTTAAGAGGCATTTACGCCTGGCAAATTGGCGAGCAGGGAATGAAGGGATTCGGGGCATGAGCAATTCCTGAGGATAAAGAAGAAGAATTCCCGGAGATGGGCATAAGCGACAAGGTTCCGCACGGTAAGCTACTCTGGAAAATCTCGCAAAGGATCCAAGGAGAGATAGCTGAATGTATATCAAATTGGCTTCATGGAAGGAAGCAGAGGATGATGGTGGAAGGTTGTTTCTTGGACTGGATGCCTTTGACGAGTGGTGTGCCTCAGGGTTCTGTGCTGGGCCTGTTACTGTTTGTCATTAACATCAAGATTTGGATGAGAATATGCATGGCAAGATTAGCAAGTTTGCAGATGATATGAAAGTGGATGGTTTTGTACATAGCGAAAATAGTGTGAAAAATTGCAGCAGGACCTTGATAGATTGGTCAGGTGGGCTGAGGAATGGTTGATACAGAGAAATATGAGGTGTTGCATTTTGGTATGTCATCATGTGTAGGACCTACACAGTGAGTGGTCGGGCTCTGGGGAGTGTTGTAGAGCAGAGGGATCTAGTACGGGTGCACCACGAAGGTGGAATCGCAGGTAGATAAGGTGGTGAAAAAGGCTTTTGGCACATTGGCTTTCATCAGTCAGAGTATTGAAGTTGGGAGATCTTGTTACAGATATTTAAGACGTTGGAAAGACCGCATTGAGATGTTATAGGAAAGATGTTGTCAAACTGGAGAGAGTCCAGAGAAGATTCACGAGGAAGTTGCCAGGACTGGGTAACTTGCGTCGCATTGTCAAGCCCGTCAATAACCCGCGGCTCTACCATGAGTTGCCGAAGCTGCTGCCTCGGCGTTTCTCAGGACTATTTTAGCTGTTTCCACCATTTCTTCCAGTGAATTAGTCAGCATTCTGCGAGTCACCCAATACGACGTTGTCGCCCCGAAGCCAGAGCTCAGAATTGGGACAAAGTCGAGGACGAGCTCGGCGACTGTCAGCACCGCCGCCACCGTGCTTCTCTTCAGTAACAGCACCACCTGCTCCTGGTTGATCTCCCCGAACACCCAGGCGTGCTTGGTGTCTCTCCGCAGCTCATACTTACGTTTGCCCACTCTTTTGGCCAATTTCCCCAGAGACTCATTGTCCAGGCCCAGGATCTTCCGCATGGCCAGGATATTGGAGGCAATGAGCACCAGGTCACAAGCCAAAGACAAACCCGGTACGGGAATGACAGCGATTGCCGCCGAGATGGCCGCCATACATTCGATGCTCATTCGCAGAGCCTCGCGTTTCTCATTTATCGAATCTTCGCTTGTGTTGGGAAGCGACAGCAGGAATAGCTGCTTCTGTGTCTCCGATAGATCAGACACCACGGTCTTCTGTAGCTCGGGGAAGTCGTACGCATTCAAATCAAAGCTGGAATATAAGAAAACACGAGTCTTCCCTATCCCTGCTTTCTCCAGCGAGGAACAGCAATTTTTCCACACACTCTGTAACATCACGTCTTCATTGTAACCCTTCTTGCCCCTCTCTGATTTGACAATTTGGTCGATCTTGGAGCGAACCACATAGAGGCTTTTGCCTGCCTTCTTCAGCGCCTTGGCCAGTAACTGGTCATTATCCGTCCACCGCTCAATCACAATGATGCCCAGATCATACTCGGCAAATTTAGTTTTCTTCATGAACGCTTTCACTGGGAAATTGGGCGTGTTGAGCCCGGGAAAGTCATAGCAGTGGACGTTAGGAAGGCTGGGGTGGGAGTACGGTGTTATTTCGGTGGTGGTCTCGTTAAACCCGGTTGAGGCAGCCTCTTCATCATCCAAGTCGAGCAGAGCGTTGATCAAGGACGACTTGCCACTTCCAGACTCCCCCATCACCGCAATCCGAACATGCACGTTGCTCATCTGTTTGTTTTTATCATCGATGGCCAATTGAAGGCCTTGCACACCTCCACGGCGATAAGCTGCGACCACGTCCAACACATCTCTGCGGTTGTAACACAGGTTGGGTACAGCACCGGCCATCGTTCACTGAAAGAGGAAAGCGTCTTTATTGTGAGGGAGGGGGAGTTGCCGATAATGCCCCGTGTCCGGATGGCCAGATGGTGGATGGACATCGAACATTCACGGCAAACTCTCTTTTCTCTCTCTCCTTCTCTCTCTCTCTCTCTCTTCTCCACTCTTCATCTCTCTCTCTGTTTTATTTCTGTCTCTGTCTTTGTCTCTCTCTGCTTCTCTCGCATATCCCCTGGTTTCTCTTCTTCCCCCAGCCCCCCTCTTTCTCTCCAACCCCGCCTCCCCCCCCCCCCCCCCCCCCCCCCAGCACACACACTCTCTCTATCTATCTATCTCTCTCTCTCTATTTATCCATTTCTTGCTCGCTTAGCCAAAGGACAAAGCTCACTGAACTATAATTAATCATCTACCTTGGAAATATGTTAACAATGAATGCCGTGCTTTCCTAAGTTTCATCTCAGCTCTCACTCTCTCTCCCTCTCTCTCGGTGTATCTGTGTGTGCGCATGGAGTAGTAAGCTGAAATTGTGCACAGCAGTATTGAAGTTGGGAGGTCAAGTCACAGTTATATAATGCATTGGTGAGGCCACATTTAGAGTATTGTGTTCACATTTTGGTCACATGTAATAGGAAACGAATTGTCAAGCTTGAAAGAATGTTACCAGGGCTCGAGGGCCTCAGGTATGGGAAGAGGATGAGCAGGTTAGGGCTTTATTTCTTGTAGCGCAGGAGGATGAGGGGTTATCATATAGAGGTGTACTCGAGACTGCAGAGGAGGTCCTAGCACAGGGAGATGGGTGTAGGGGGGGGGGGGGGTGGGGGGAGGAGTGGTGTTGGAGGGTGTACCAGCACTGAAAGAGGGGTCTAAGCTTGAGGTCATGGTGCATGGAAGAGTTCAGCACAGGAACATGTATAATGCACGTAGCGAACAGGATGCCAATGTAAACAATATCTCCTGCCCGCACGTGATCCATAATCCCTCCATTCCGGCCTATCCAAAAACTTTATACGCCCTGCGGTATCTGTTACCACCACCAACCCTGGCAGCGAATTCCAGTTACCCATCCATGTCTATGTAAAGATCTTGCCCTACACTTTCCCATCTTTAAACTTTGCCCCATTTCATTTTAAAGCTATTAGCACCTTCTTTCATACTTCCACAACGTGATAAAATATTCTGATTTCCTGTCTATGTCTTGGGCAGGTTTATAAATGTCAATCAGGTCTTGGATTCCAAGATCCTTCTGTCCGTCGATGCTGTTAAGGGATCATCCATTAACTGTGTCTTGGCCGCTTACTTTTGACATCAAAGTGCAACGCCCCACTCTTGTTCAGATTAAACTTAATTTGCAATTTAACCATATAACCATATAACAATTACAGCACGGAAACAGGCCATCTCGGCCCTACAAGTCCGCGCCGAACAATTTTTTTTTTCCCTTAGTCCCACCTGCCTGCACTCATACCATAACCCTCCATTCCCTTCTCATCCATATGCCTATCCAATTTATTCTTAAATGATACCAACGAACCTGCCGCCACCACTTCCACTGGAAGCTCATTCCACACCGCTACCACTCTCTGAGTAAAGAAGTTCCCCTCATGTTACCCCTAAACTTCTGTCCCTTAATTCTGAAGTCATGTCCTCTGGTTTGAATCTTCCCTATTCTCAAAGGGAAAAGCTTGATCACATCAACTCTGTCTATCCCTCTCATCATTTTAAAGACCTCTATCAAGTCCCCCCTTAACCTTCTGCGCTCCAGAGAATAAAGACCTAACTTATTCAACCTATCTCTGTAACTTAGTTGTTGAAACCCAGGCAACATTCTAGTAAATCTCCTCTGTACTCTCTCTATTTTGTTGACATCCTTCCTATAATTGGGCGACCAAAATTGTACACCATACTCCAGATTTGGTCTCACCAATGCCTTGTACAATTTTAACATTACATCCCAGCTTCTATACTCAATGCTCTGATTTATAAAGGCTAGCATACCAAAAGCTTTCTTTACCACCCTATCTATATGAGATTCCACCTTCAAGGAACTATGCACGGTTATTCCCAGATCCCTCTGTTCAACTGTATTCTTCAATTCCCTACCATTTATCATGTACGTCCTATTTTGATTTGTCCTGCCAAGGTGTAACACCTCACATTTATCAGCATTAAACTCCATCTGCCATCTTTCAGCCCATTTTTCCAAATGGCCTAAATCACTCTGTAGACTTTGGAAATCCTCTTCATTATCCACAACACCCCCTATCTTGGTATCATCTGCATACTTACTAATCCAATTTACCAGCCCTTCATCCAGATCATTGATGTACATGACAAACAACAAAGGACCCAACACTGATCCCTGAGGCACCCCACTAGTCACCTGCCTCCAACCCGACAAACAGCCATCCACCATTACCCTCTGGCTTCTCCCATTCAGCCACTGCTGAATCCATCTTGCTATTCCTGCATTTATACCCAACAGTTTAACCTTCTTAACCAACCTTCCATGAGGAACCTTGTCAAAGGCCTTACTAAAGTCCATATAGACAACATCCACTGCTTTACCCTCGTCAATTTCCCTAGTAACCTCTTCAAAAAATTCAAGAAGATTAGTCAAACATGACCTTCCAGGCACAAATCCATGTTGACTGTTCCTAATCAGACCCTGATTATCCAGATGCTTATATATATTATCTTTAAGTATCTTTTCCATTAATTTGCCCACCACTGAAGTCAAACTAACAGGTCTATAATTGCTAGGTTTACTCTTAGAACCCTTTTTAAACAATGGAACAACATGCGCAGTACGCCAATCCTCGGGGACTATTCCCGTTTCTAATGACATTTGAAATATTTCTGTCATAGCCCCGGCTATTTCTACACTAACTTCCCTCAATGTCCTAGGGAATATCCTGTCAGGACCTGGAGACTTATCCACTTTTATATTTTTCAAAAGTGTCAGTACTTCTTTTACTTTGAAACTCATAGTATCCATAACTACTCTACTAGTTTCCCTTACCTCACATAATTCAATATCCTTCTCCTTGGTGAATACCGAAGAAAAGAAATTGTTCAATATCTCCCCCATCTCTTTTGGCTCTGCAGATAGCTGCCCACTCTGTTTCTCCAATGGACCAATTTTATCCCTCGTTATCCTTTTGCTATTAATATAGCTGTAGAAACCCTTTGGATTTACTTTCACCTTACTTGCCAAAGCAACCTCATATCTTCTTTTAGCTTTTCTAATTTCTTTCTTAAGATTCTTTTTACATTCCTTAGACTCCTCAAGCACCTCATTTACTTCATGCTGCCTATAATTATTGTAGATCTCCCTCTTTTTCCGAACAAGATGTCCAATTTCCCTTGAAAACCAGGGCTCTTTCCAATTTTTACTGTTTCCTTTCAACCGAACAGGAACATAAAGATTCTGTACTCTTAAAATTTCCCCTTTAAATGTCCACCATTTCTCTTCTACATCTTTCCCATAAAACAAAATGTCCCAGTCCACTCCTTTTAAATCATCTCGCATCTCATCAAAGTTAGCCTTTCTCCAATCAAAAATCTCAACCCTAGGTCCAGTTCTGACCTTCTCCATAATTATATTGAAACTAATGGTATTGTGATCACTGGACCCGAAGTGCTCCCCAACGCATACCTCCGCCACCTGTCCCAGTCTCATTTCCTAACAGGAGGTCCAGCACTGCCCCTCCTCTAGTAGGTACCTCTATGTATTGCTGCAAAAAACTATCCTGCACACATTTTACAAACTCCAAACCATCCAGCCCATTTACAGAATGTGTTTCCCAGTCTATGTGTGGAAAGTTGAAATCTCCCACAATCACTACCTTGTGCTTACTACTAATATCTGCTATCTCCTTACATATTTGCTCTTCCAATCTCGTTCCCCATTTGGCGGTCTATAATACACCCCTATAAGTGTTGCTACACCTTTCCCACTTCTCAGTTCCACCCAAATAGCCTCCCTAGATGAGCCCTCCAATCTATCCTTCCAAAGCACTGCTGTAATATCTTCCCTGACTAGCAATGCAACACCACCACCTCTTGCCCCTCCAATTCAATCACACCTGAAGCAACGAAATCCTGGAATATTTAGTTTCCAATCACAGCCCTCCTGCAACCATGTTTCACTGATCGCCACAACATCATACTTCCAGGTGTCTATCCAGACTCTAAGCTCATCCACCTTTCTTACAATGCTCCTAGCATTAAAATATGCACATTTAAGAAACCCCCCGTCTCTTCTTCTCTGTTTATTTCCTTTTTTTTCTTTCTCCTCTTGTGTCCGAGTGCTTCCCTTTTCTGCTTCCTGCCTCCCATTCGGTCTACTAGCTTTCTCTATTTGAGTCCCTCGCCCCAACCATTCTAGTTTAAAGTCTCCCCAGTGACCTTTGCAAATTTCCCCGCCAGGATGTTGGTCCCCCTCGGGTTCAAGTGCAACCCATCCTTTCTGTACAGGTCCCACCTTCCCCAAAAGAAGTCCCAATGATCCAGAAACTTGAATCCCTGCCCTCTGCACCAGTCTTTCAGCCACGCATTTATCCTCCACCTCGCTCCATTCTTACTCTCGCTGTCGCGTGGTACAGGCAGTAATCCTGAGATTGTTACCTTTTTGGTCCTTTTCCTTAACTCTCCTCCCAACACCCTAAATCCTCCCTTCAAGACCTCTTCACTTTTTTTACCTATGTCATTTGTACCAATATGTACCACGACCTCAGGCTCCTCTCCCTCTGATTTCAGGATATCTTGGATGCGTTGAGACACGTCCGAGACCTTGGCACCAGGGAGGCAGACCACCATCCTGGTCTCCCGACTGCGTCCACAGAAACGCCTATCCGACCCCCTAACAATAGAGTCCCCAATTACTATTGCCCTCTTCTTTTTTTCCCTACATTTCGGAGCAACAGGGCCGGTCTCTGTGCTGGAGGCCCAACCGCTGTTGCTACTCCCGGGTAGGCTGTCATCCTCATCCGTACTCAAACAGGAGTACTTATTTGCAAGGTGTACCGACATTGGAGTACTCCCTCGTTCCTGCCTCTGCCCCTTGCCCTTCCTTAGCGTGACCCACATGTCTCTCTCCTGTGGTTTTGGAGTGACCACCTCCCTATAACTCCCCTCTATGACCTCGTCACTCTCCCTGACCAGACAGAGGTCATTGAGCTGCTGCTCCAGGAACCTAATACGGTCCCTTAGGAGCCCCATCTCTCTGCACCTGGTGCAGATGTGGACGTCTGGAGGGCCATCCGACACCATGACCTCCCACATCTGACATCCAGAACAGTACACTGCTCTGACTGTCATTCTCTCGCCTTACCCTGGATCCGATACCAGTACAATACAATAGAAACTGCTGGGAGAAATCAGCAGGTATCTGACTCACAACAACTGCTCCCTCTTGCCCTTTATACTGCAACTTTATTATATAAACAAAAAGCACTGTACCTTTAGCTCACTGTACCTTTACTAAAGCACTGTACCTTTAACCAGAAAGCAGAAATGCTAACCTGAGGTTGCACCCAATCAGCTGCTTCCTCTAGTCTGCTTCCACCAATCAGCGGCTTCCACCAGAAACCCTCCCTATGGAGTGTGGAACGTTACGGGATTTGGTAAGCCCTGACCCTCCTCCGCTGTCTCCAACGGTCCTGGGCCTCTGTGAAAACAAGCCCCGTGCCCGATTTAAGTACTCACCGCCCTGACCCTCTCTGCCCTTATCTGTAATTGCAGCCATCTTCACTGTCTGCACCTCCTCCACTTCATCTATTGTCCACAGATGATGTACCAACCTATCTACATTCATATCCAAGTCACATAGAAACATAGAAACATAGAAATTAGGTGCAGGAGTAGACCATGCGGCCCTTCAAGCCTGCACCGCCATTCAATATGATCATGGCTGATCATCCAACTCAGTATCCCGTACCTGCCTTCTCTCCATACCCTCTGATCCCCTTAGCCACAAGGGCCACATCTAACTCCCTCTTACATATAGCCAATGAACTGGCCTCGACTACCCTCTGTGGCAGAGAATTCCAGAGATTCACCACTTTCTGTGTGAAAAAAGTTCTTCTCATCTCGGTTTTAAAGGATTTCCCCCTTATCCTTAAGCTGTGACCCCTTGTCCTGGACTTCCCCAACATCGGGAGCAATCTTCCTGCATCTAGCCTGTCCAACCCCTTAAGAATTTTGTAAGTTTCTATAAGATCCCCTCTCAATCTCCTAAATTCTAGAGAGTATAAACCAAGTCTATCCAGTCTTTCTTCATAAGACAGTCCTGACATCCCAGGAATCAGTCTGGTGAACCTTCTCTGCACTCCCTCTATGGCAATAATGTCCTTCCTCAGATTTGGAGACCAAAACTGTACGCAATACTCCAGGTGTGGTCTCACCAAGACCCTGTACAACTGCAGTAGAACCTCCCTGCTCCTATACTCAAATCCTTTTGCTATGAAAGCTAACATACCTATTCGCTTTCTTCACTGCCTGCTGCACCTGCATGCCTACTTTCAATGACTGGTGTACCATGACACCCAGGTCTCGCTGCATCTCCCCTTTTCCTAGTCGGCCACCATTTAGATAATAGTCTGCTTTCCTGTTTTTGCCACCAAAATGGATAACCTCACATTTATCCACATTATACTGCATCTGCCAAACATTTGCCCACTCACCCAGCCTATCCAAGTCACCTTGCAGTCTCCTAGCATCCTCCTCACAGCTAACACTGCCCCCCAGCTTAGTGTCATCCGCAAACTTGGAGATATTGCCTTCAATTCCCTCATCCAGATCATTAATATATATTGTAAATAGCTGGGGTCCCAGAACTGAGCCTTGTGGTACCCCACTAGTCACTGCCTGCCATTGTGAAAAGGATCCGTTTACTCCTACTCTTTGCTTCCTGTTTGCCAGCCAGTTCTCTATCCACATCAATACTGAACCCCCAATGCCGTGTGCTTTAACGTCACGGCTGATCCATGCAGAACACTACTAGTCACAGACCTTCAGCAAGAATAAAACCCTTCACCACCATGTGTAAGAGAGTTCTGAATCCAAACAATCAAGTCATCGTGAATCACCGGTCTTTTAATCTTCTGGGTCAGCCTACCATGTGGAACTTTAGCAAATGACATCCTATAATCCATAGAGAAACATACACTGCACTACCCTCATCGACCACCTTCATCGCCTCCTCAAAATATTAAATGGTTTGTAAGACATGACCTGCCCCGCTCACTTGTCAGGTTGAATGTTTTCTTAATTTCCACATTTCTTCCAAGCAGTTGCAACTCCTATCCCCGTGATCCCTCTCTAATTGCTTCCCTGCCACTGACGTGATGTTCGCCGGTTTATAATTCCCTGGATTACTTCTACTTTCCTCAAACAAAGAAACACTTTGAAAACTCCCCAGCCGGACGGGGCCTCGCTGTGACCAGGGTGGATGCAAAGATATTCAGAGAGAGAGGGGTCAATGAGGGGGTTCACAGCACAGGAATGAGGGCCTTGGAGGGAGGGCCCAGCACAGAGAGAGAGGGAGAGAAGTCTACGAGGGGGTTTCCAGGAAGAGGAGATGGGGTGATGGTCAAAGATATCTCGTCGCTTTCAAAACTCAGGCAAACCAGTTAGTGAGAATATCCAAAAGTATTCCGGGAACTAGAAAGTGTCACAATAGAGTGACGGAGATGGGATCTACAGGGAGGATCCCAGAATTGGAAGCGGCGTCCACAAACGAGCGGCTGCACCGAGTAAAGTTGAACTTGGTCATTATTTTGTTAAATCTAAAAGGAACCCCGGTTATACAAGATGCGGTGGTGACTGGGAAGAACAGTTAGTAACAAAGCCGGCAGGAGAGCTACCAGTTCTCTCCGGAGGTCCACTGGGGAGGTTCCGACACGCATAGAGGGTTTGTACAGGAAGTGCCTGCATGGAAATAAAAAGGTCTAAAGTGGATTTCCAGTACTGGGAGTGGGTCTACATGCGTAGTTCGCAGGTAACCCGTTGGATTTAATACACAGGAAAATTTGACAACATTCGGAATAACAATGCACAGCTTACCTTAGAGGATACTTAATTTCCCCGAGGGCGTCACCTCTGTTTAAAGGGCTGCTTGGAGGTGTTGCACCGTCTCTCTAAGACTGCAATGAAAACAATTCTGGGCACTCGTTGAACAAGAGTTCAATGATCCCAGGGCACGCCCCTCACTTTGATCGGGGCGGTCACTCTCAGCATGTGACTCTCCCCAAACGCCAAAGACTTGGTCCCCGACCAGATGAGCCAGGGAAGCGGCTGCACTGAGCAAAGTGAATTAAGGATATCAAGTTAAGTCAAGAGAGTTTAGTGTCATGTGTCCCAGATAGGACAAAGACATTCTTGCTTTGCTTCAGCACAACAGAATATAGTAGGCATGAATACAGAACATATCAGTGTGTCCATATCAGGCCCGTACGAAGCTTTTCAAAAAGGGGGGTGGCATGACAGGATAACAAGAAATTTAATGTGAAATAATGTGCGCGCTGCACACATCACGAGCGCGAAGCGTGAAGTCCCTTGATGTGGGGGTCCAGGGCCCTTAAACGGGCTCAGGGGTTTTAGATGTTCTCTGATGCATTCTGAGCCTTATTTTGGAGCATTATTGCGTCAAATTTATGACCAATATTTCAGAAATTAACAGGAGAGGTAGCTTTTTCACACAAAGGGTGGTGGGTGTATGGAACAAGCTGCCAGAAGAGGTAGTTAAGGCTGGGACAATCCCTCTGTTCGAGAGACATTTGGACACGTACATAGATAGGACAGATTTAAATGGATATGGGCCAAACGCGTGTGAGTGGGACTAGTTTACATGGGACATGTTGGTCGGTGTGGGCAAGTTGGGCTGAACGGCCTGTTTCCACACTGCATCATTCTATGACTAAAAAGTGAAGAAGAAAAATGCATGTAGATAAGTAGAGCAGATTTGAAAGAGGAGTGAAATGTAAAGGCAGAGAGAGGTTTATGGGTGGAAAGAAACATAGGAAACATAGAAACATAGAAACATAGAAATTAGGTGCAGGAGTAGGCCATTCGGCCCTTCGAGCCTGCACCGCCATTCAATATGATCATGGCTGATCATTCAACTCAGTATCCCGTACCTGCCTTCTCTCCATACCCTCTGATCCCCTTAGCCACAAGGGCCACATCTAACTCCCTCTTAAATATAGCCAATGAACTGGCCTCGACTACCCTCTGTGGCAGAGAATTCCAGAGATTCACCACTTTCTGTGTGAAAAAAGTTCTTCTCATCTCGGTTTTAAAGGATTTCCCCCTTATCCTTAAGCTGTGACCCCTTGTCCTGGACTTCCCCAACATCGGGAGCAATCTTCCTGCATCTAGCCTGTCCAACCCCTTATGAATTTTATAAGTTTCTATAAGATCCCCTCTCAATCTCCTAAATTCTAGAGAGTATAAACCAAGTCTATCCAGTCTTTCTTCATAAGACAGTCCTGACATCCCAGGAATCAGTCTGGTGAACCTTCTCTGCACTCCCTCTATGGCAATAATGTCCTTCCTCAGATTTGGAGACCAAAACTGTACGCAATACTCCAGGTGTGGTCTCACCAAGACCCTGTACAACTGCAGTAGAACCTCCCTGCTCCTATACTCAAACCCTTTTGCTATGAAAGCTAACATACCATTCGCTTTCTTCACTGCCTGCTGCACCTGCATGCCTACTTTCAATGACTGGTGTACCATGACACCCAGGTCTCGCTGCATCTCCCCTTTTCCTAGTCGGCCACCATTTAGATAATAGTCTGCTTTCCTGTTTTTGCCACCAAAATGGATAACCTCACATTTATCCACATTATACTGCATCTGCCAAACATTTGCCCACTCACCCAGCCTATCCAAGTCACCTTGCAGTCTCCTAGCATCCTCCTCACAGCTAACACTGCCCCCCAGCTTAGTGTCATCCGCAAACTTGGAGATATTGCCTTCAATTCCCTCATCCCGATCATTAATATATATTGTAAATAGCTGGGGTCCCAGCACTGAGCCTTGCGGTACCCCACTAGTCACTGCCTGCCATTGTGAAAAGGACCCGTTTACTCCTACTCTTTGCTTCCTGTTTGCCAGACAGTTCTCTATCCACATCAATACTGAACCCCCAATGCCGTGTGCTTTAAGTTTTTATACTAATCTCTTATGTGGGACCTTGTCGAAAGCCTTCTGGAAGTCCAGATACACCACATCCACTGGTTCTCCCCTATCCACGCTACTAGTTACATCCTCGAAAAATTCTATAAGATTCGTCAGACATGATTTACCTTTTGTAAATCCATGCTGACTTTGTCCAATGATTTCACCACTTTCCAAATGTGCTGCTATCCCATCTTTAATAACTGACTCTAGCAGTTTCCCCACTACCGATGTTAGACTAACTGGTCTGTAATTCCCCGTTTTCTCTCTCCCTCCCTTCTTAAAAAGTGGGGTTACGTTTGCTACCCGCCAATCCTCAGGAACTACTCCAGAATCTAAAGCGTTTTGAAAGATTATTACTAATGCATCCACTATTTCTGGAGCTACTTCCTTAAGTACTCTGGGATGCAGCCTATCTGGCCCTGGGGATTTATCGGCCTTTAATCCATTCAATTTACCCAACACCACTTTCCGGCTAACCTGGATTTCACTCAATTCCTCCAACTCCTTTGACCCGCGGTCCCCTGCTATTTCCGGCAGATTATTTATGTCTTCCTTAGTGAAGACGGAACCAAAGTAGTTATTCAATTGGTCCACCATATCCTTGTTCCCCATGATCAACTCACCTGTTTCTGACTGCAAGGGACCTACATTTGTTTTAACTAATCTCTTTCTTTTCACATATCTATAAAAACTTTTGCAGTCAGTTTTTATGTTCCCTGCCAGTTTTCTTTCATAATCTATTTTTCCTTTCCTAATTAAGCCCTTTGTCCTCCTCTGCTGGTCTCTGAATTTCTCCCAGTCCTCCGGTATGCTGCTTTTTCTGGCTAATTTGTACGCATCATCCTTCGCTTTGATACTATCCCTGATTTCCCTTGTTATCCACGGATGCACTACCTTCCCTGATTTATTCTTTTGCCAAACTGGGATGAACAATTTTTGTAGTTCATCCATGCAGTCTTTAAATGTCTTCCATTGCATATCCACCGTCAACCCTTTTAGAATTAATTGCCAGTCAATCTTGGCCAATTCACGTCTCATACCCTCAAAGTTACCTTTCTTTAAGTTCAGAACCATTGTTTCTGAATTAACAATGTCACTCTCCATCCTAATGAAGAACTCAACCATATTATGGTCACTCTTGCCCAAGGGGGCACGTACAACAAGACTGCTAACTAACCCTTCCTCGTTACTCGATACCCAGTCTAAAATAGCCTGCTCTCTCGTTGGTTCCTCTACATGTTGATTTAGATAACTATCCCGCATACATTCCAAGAAATCCTCTTCCTCAGCACCCCTGCCAATTTGATTCACCCAAACTATATGTAGATTGAAGTCACCCATTATAACGGTTTTGCCTTTGTCGCACGCATTTCTAATTTCCTGTTTGATACCATCTCCAACTTCACTACTACTGTTAGGTGGCCTGTACACAACACCCACCAGCGTTTTCTGCCCCTTAGTGTTTCGCAGCTCTACCCATACCGATTCCACATCCTCCAAACTAATGTCCTTCCTTTCCATTGCGTTAATCTCCTCTCTAACCAGCAACGCTACCCCACCTCCTTTTCCTTTCTCTCTATCCCTCCTGAATATTGAATATCCCTGGATGTTCAGCTCCCAGCCTTGGTCACCCTGGAGCCATGTCTCCGTGATCCCAACTATATCATAGTCATTAATAGCTATCTGCACATTCAACTCATCCACCTTATTACGAATGCTCCTTGCATTGAGACACAAAGCCTTCAGACTTGTTTTTACAACACTCTTACCCCTTATACAATTATGTTCAAAAGTGGCCCTTTTTGATTTTTGCCCTGGTTTTGTCTGCCTGCCACTTTTACTTTTCACCTTGCTACCTATTGCTTCTACCCTCATTTTACACCCCTCTGTCTCTACGCTCACACATTTAAGAAACCCTTTCCCTTTAACTCCATCCTCCACTATCCCATTCGACACCCCACCCCCCTTATTCAGTTTAGAACCACCCGTGTAGCAGTGACAAACCTGCCTGCCAGAATGCTGGTCCCACACCTGTTAAGATGCAATCCGTCCCTTTTGTACATTTCCCCCTTACCCCAAAACAGATCCCAGTGATCTAAGAATCTAAATACCTGCCCCGTGCACCAGTTCCTCAGCCACACGTTCAGGTCCCGTATCTCCCTGTTCCTGCTCTCGCCAGCACGAGGAACTGGAAGCAAACCGGAGATAACAACCCTGGAGGTCCTGCTTTTCAGCATTTTTCCGAGCTCTCTAAAGTCACGCTGCAGAATATTCATCCCCTTCTTTCCGACATCGTTTGTGCCGACATGCACTACCACTTCGGGATGTTCACCTTCGCCCTTGAGGATTTTCTGCACTCTGTCCGTGACATCTTGGATCCTGGCACCAGGAAGGCAGCACACCATCCTCGCATCCCGTCTGTTGCCGCAGAAACCCCTGTCCGTACCTCTCACAATGGAGTCTCCCACCACAATGGCGTTGCCTGCCTTAGGCCTTTTTGGTTTTGGCTCAACAGCCCTATTCGCATCACAAGCCAGTCCGCCGCCCAGTGTAAACACCTCTTCTGTCCCGACAGCTTCTAAGTGGGTGAAAGGAGGGGGGAGAGTGGGCTTCGGCAGATGGGTGAAGGGAAAATAGACACAAAGTGCTGGAGTAACTCAGTGGGTCAGGCAGCATCTGCGGAGAATATAAATAGGCGACGTTTCACAGAGTGCTGAAGTAACTCAGCGGGTCAGTCAGCATCTCTGGAGAACATGGATAGATGACGTCACAGAGTGCTGGAGTAACTCATTGGGTGCGGCAGAGCATCTCTGGAGAAAAGGTATAGATTATATTTCGGGTCAAGACCCTTCTTCAGTAATATTCATGATGTGACATGCATAGACATTCCTGAATGTTACCCAAACCATCGTGAGCTACATCGTGAGGTGCTTGCCCTCTCCTATAACATCTCTGCTGCCTTGGGTGATGCAGGACAGGACACGAGCTTTCGGACACGGTTTGAAGCTGCTACCGTCTGTCCCAGCCTGGTAAAAACGTGGATGGAGTGGATGTGGATGTTTCCTGTTGAGTACTGTTGGGGGGGACAGCCTACCTGGAGGTAGCGACAGCGTCTGGGCCTCCGGTACAGAGACCGGTCCTGTTGCTCAGAAGGGTAAGGAAAAGAAGAGGAAGGCAGTAGTAATAGGGGACTCTATAGTTAGGGGGTCAGACAGGCGATTCTGTGGACGCAGTCGGGAGACCCGATTGTAGTTTGCCTCCCTGGTGCCAGCATCTGGGATGTGTCTGAACATGTCCAAGATATCCTGAAATGGGAGGGAGAGGAGCACGAGGTCGTGGTATATATAGGTACCAATGACATAGGTAGAAAAAGGGAAGAGGTCCTGAAAGGAGAATTTAGGGAGTTAGGAAGAGAGTTAAGGAAAAGGACTGCAAAGGTAACAATCTCAGGATTACTGCCTGTGCCACGCGATAGTGAGAGTAGGAATGGAACGAGGTGGAGGATAAAGGCGTGGCTGAAGGACTGGTGCAGTGGGCAGGGATTCAAGTTTCTGGATCATTGGAACCTCTTTTGGGGAAGGTGTGACCTTAACATAAAGGACAGGTTGCATTTGAACCCGAGGGGGACCAATATCCTGGCGGGGAGATTTGCAAAGGCTACTGGGGAGACTTTAAACTAGAACGGTTGGGGGGAGGGACACAAATAGAGAAAACTAGTAGACAGTGTGTGAGGCAGGAGGCAGAGAAGGGAAGCACTCAGACCCAACATGTAGGGGGGAAAGAAGAAAAAGATAATAAACAGAAAATAAGAGGTGGTGGGTTTCTTAAATGTGTGAGCAGAGAGACAGAGGGGTGTAAAATGAGGGCAGAAGCAATAGGTAGCAAGGTGAAAAGTAAAAAGTGGCAGGCAGACAAATCCAAGGCAAAAATCAACAAGGGCCACTTTTCAACATAATTGTATAAGGGGTAAGAGTGTTGCGAAAACAAGCCTGAAGGCTTTGTGTCTCAATGCAAGGAGCATTCGTAATAAGGTGGATGAGTTGAATGCAGATAGCTATTAATGACTATGATATAGTTGGGATCACGGAGACATGGCTCCAGGGTGACCAAGGCTGGAAGCTCACAATCCAGGGATATTCAATATTCAGGAGGGATAGACAGAAAGGAAAAGGAGGTGGGGTAGCGTTGCTGGTTAGAGAGGAGATTAACTCAATAGAAAGGAAGGACATTAGCTTGGAGGATGTGTAATCGATATGGGTAGAGCTGCGAAACACTAAGGGGCAGAAAACGCTAGTGGGAGTTGTGTACGGGCCACCTAACAGTAGTAGTAGAGTTGGGGATGGCATCAAACAGGAAATTAGAAATGCGTGCAACAAAGGTAAAGCAGTTATAATGGGTGACTTCAATCTACATATAGATTGGGTGAATCAAATTGGCAAGGGTGCTGAGGAAGAGGATTTCTTGGAATGTATGCGGGATAGTTTTCTAAACCAACATGTAGAGGAACTAATGAGAGAGCAGGCTATTCTAGACTGGGTATTGAGTAATGAGGCAGGTAAGAAGGGGTTCGGCCCGAAACGTCGCCTATTTCCTTCGCTCCATAGATGCTGCTGCACCCGCTGAGTTCCTCCAGCAATTTTGTGTACCTTAGTTAGCAGTCTTGTTGTGCGTGGCCCCTTGGGCAAGAGTGACCATAATACGGTTGAGTTCTTCATTAGGATGGAGAGTGACATTATTAATTCAGAAACAAGGGTCCTGAACTTAAAGAAAGGTAACTTTGATGGTATGAGACGTGAATTGGCCAAGATAGACTGGCAATTGATTCTTAAAGGGTTGACGGTGGATATGCAATGGAAGGCATTTAAAGACTGCATGGATGAACTACAACAATTGTTCATCCCAGTTTGGCAAAAGAATAAATCAGGGGAGGTAGTGCATCCGTGGATAACAAGGGAAATCAAGGATAGTATCGAACCAAAAGATGAAGCATACAAATTAGCCAGAAAAAGCAGCATACCAGAGGACTGGGAGAAATTTAGAGTCCAGCAGAGGAGGACAAAGGGGTTTATTAGGAAAGGGAAAATAGATTATGAAAGAAAACTGGCAGGGAACATAAAAACTGACTGCAAAAGTTTTTATAGATATGTGAAGAGAAAAAGATTAGTTAAAACAAATGTAGGTCCCTTGCAGTCAGAAACAGGTGAATTGATCATGGGGAACAAGGACATGGTAGACCAATTGAATAACTACTTTGGTTCTGTCTTCATTAAGGGAGACTTAATTAATCTGCCGGAAATAGCAGGGGACCGGGGGTCAATTGAGATGGAGGAACTGAGTGAAATCCAGGTTAGCCGGGAAGTGGTGTTAGGTAAATTGAATGGATTAAAGGCCGATAAATCCTCAGGGCCAGATAGGCTGCATCCCAGACTATTTAAGGAATTAGCCCCAGAAATAGTGGATGCATTAGTGATAATATTTCAAAACTCTTTAGATTCTGGAGCAGTTCCTGAGGATTGGAGGGTAGCTAATGTAACCCCACTTTAAAAAAAAGGAGGGAGAGAGAAAATGGGGAATTACAGACCAGTTAGTCTAACATCGGTAGTGGGGAAACTGCTAGAGTCAGTTATTAAAGATGGGATAGCAGCACATTTGGAAAGTGGTGAAATCACTGGACAAAGTCAGCATGGATTTATGAATCCATGTCTGACGAATCTTATAGAATTTTTCGAGGATGTAACTAGTAGAGTGGATAAGGGAGAACCAGTGGATGTGTTATATCTGGACTTTCAGAAGGCTTTCGACAAGGTCCCACATAAGAGATTAGTATACAAACTTAAAGCACATGGTATTGGGGGTTCAGTATTGATGTGGATAGAGAACTGGCTGGCAGACAGGAAGCAAAGAGTAGGAGTTAACTGGTCCTTTTCAGAATGGCAGGCAGTGACTAGTGGGGTACCGCAAGGCTCAGTGCTGGGACCCCAGCTATTTACAATATAAAATAGTGATTTGGACGAGGGAATTGAATGCAACATCTCCCAGTTTGCGGATGACACGAAGCTGGGAGGCAGTGTTAGCTGTGAGGATGCTAGGAAGCTGCAAGATGACTTGGATAAGCTGGGTGAGTATGGTGAGTAAAGGGGAGAGGCAACGAGACCTGGGTGTTATGGTACACCAGTCATTGAAAGTAGGCATGCAGGTGCAGCAGGCAGTGAAGAAAGCGAATGGTATGTTCGCATTCATAGCAGAAGGATTTGAGTATAGGAGCAGGGAGGTTCTACTGCAGCTGTAAAGGGTCTTGGTGAGACCTCACCTGGAGTATTGCGTACAGTTTTGGTCTCCTAATCTGAGGAAGGACATTCTTGCCATAGAGGGAGTACAGAGAAGGTTCACCAGACTGATTCCTGGGATGTCAGGACTTTAATATGAAGAAAGACTGGATAGACTCGGCTTGTACTCGCTAGAATTTAGAAGATTGAGGGGGGATCTTATTGAAACTTACAAAATTCTTAAGGGGTTGGACAGGCTAGATGCAGGAAGATTGTTCCCGATGTTGGGGAAGTCCAAAACAAGGGGTCACAGTTTAAGGATAAAGGGGAAATCTTTTAGGACTGAGATGAGAAAAACATTTTTTACGCAGAGAGTTGTGAATCTCTGGAATTCTCTGCCACAGAATGAAGTTGAGGCCAGTTAATTGGCTATATTTAAGAGGGAGTTAGATGTGGCCCTTGTGGCTAAAGGGAGCAGGGGTATGGAGGGAAAGCAGGTACAGGATACTGAGTTGGATGATCAGCCATGATCATATTGAATGGCTGTGCAGTCTCGAAGGGCCGAATGACCTACTCCTGAACCTATGCTCTATGTTTCTATGTTTCCACTAGTGGGAGAGTCTAGGAACAGTGGCCACAGCCTCAGAATTAAAAGACATTCCTTTAGGAAGGAGATGAGCAGGAATTTCTTAAGTCAGAGGGTGGTGAACTGTGGAATTCATTGCCACACACAGCTGTGGAGGTCAAGTCAATGGACATTTTTGATAAATACATTTTTGATTGATACGGTTGTCAAAGGTAATGGGGAGAAGGCAGGAGAATGGGTTTGAGAGGGAAAGATAGATTGAGTCATAGAGTGATGCAGTGTGGAAACAGGCCCTTCGGCCCAGCATGTCCCATCTACACTAATCCCACCTGCCCACGTTTGATCCATATCCCTCCAAACCTGTCCTTCCATGTACCTGTCTAACTGTTTCTTAAATTTTGCGATAGTCCCCGCCTCAAGTAACCGCCCCAGGCAGCTTGTTCCATACACATACCATCCTTTGTGAAAAACATACTCCTCAGATTCCTATTAAATATTTTGCCCTTCACAAACTTATGTCCTCTGATCTTCGATTCACCTACTCTGGGTAAAAGACTCAAACATATCTATTCAAATCATGATTTTATACACCTCTATTAGATCATCCCTCATCCTCCTGTGCTTCATGAAATAGAGTCCCAGCCTACTCAAGCTCTCCCTATAGCGCTGGCCCTCCAGTCCTGGCAACATCCTCGTAAATCTTCACTGTACACCTTTCCAGTTAGATGACATCTTTCCTATAACATGGTGCCCAGAACTGAATACAATACTCTGAATGCGGCCTCACCAATGTTTTATGCAACTGCAACAGGACCTCCTATGCTGAGCGTTTGTGGGTCCGAGATATGCTTTCCCGCCTCACATGCTGCTTCCTGTCTGTCAGAAAGCTGGTGATCCACCGACAGAGGGGTTACACCGCACACCCTCCCCCCCCCCCCCCCCCCCCCCCCCCCCCTCCAACAGGCCCATAGAAATGGGTTTCTAAATCATCCCATGGGCTGGATTAGACCCCATCACAGACTCCCCCTCACAGACTCCCCCTCCTGCAACGCAATATTCCACTACTTACCTGGAGTAGACAAAGGTTCAAAAGGTTCAAAGGTTATTTATTGGTCACATACACCTAGGTGTAGTGAAATGCTTCTTGCCAATGCAGCACATAAAGAAAGAATACAGACATAACATTAATAAGAGATTTAAACATAAAGAACATCCCCCCACAATGGCTCCCACCATGAGGGAAGGCATAATGTCCAGTCCCCAACCCCAGTTCACCCATAGGCGGGCCCATTGAGGCCTCCACAGTTGCCTCTACGGAGGCCCGATGTTCCTGGCCGTTCTCGCCGGGTGATGTTGCTCCGGCGTCGGAAGAATCCTCGCAGCGGCCTGGGAACCCTGGAACGGCCGCTTCCGTACTTGAGGCCGCGGCTTCCGAAGCCAACAAGGCCGCGCCGGTTGGAGCTCCACAACTGGCAATCTCATCTAGAGATCCCAGGCTCCCGGTATACAGTTCGGCGCCGCCGCCCGCAGCTGGCCGCTCCTCAAACCCGCAGCTCCGCGATGTTTTACTCGGCGGTCTTCAGCTCACCGGAGCTCCAGCGCGGCGACCCAGGCAAGGCATCGCCCGCTCCACGATAGCGCTCCAGCGCTGTGCCGCTGCCGAAGCCGTGGTTCTGGGCAGTGCCCGACATGAAACGCTGCTCCAGGCCCGCTGGTAGGCCGCGAGGACGGGTCGAAACTGCAGCCCGGAGAAAAGCTGCCTCTCCGACACGAGGCATCGAGCTGAATGGGTGCAGTACAAATGGCAGTCTGATCCTGCCCGGGCCCACTACGCACGCGCGGAGAGACGGCATCATTTTGCAGGCGACGATGGTCACATTTTTTTCTCCCAAATCATCCAGCAGCCGGAACCAGAATTTCGGGCGATTTCCGACAAAGTGGAACGTTGATTGCGCTTTTAAAAAAAATGTATCTGGATTTTTTCTTACTCTGGGGGAAAAAGGGGGGGGGGGGGGTGCGGTCGCACCCAACGCACCCCCCCTTCGGACGGCCTTGCATATACCATTATATAAATATATACACACATCAATAAATAAGCAGATAATGTGCAAATAAACAGATAATGGTCTATTAATGTTCAGAGATTTGTTTCAGTTGTTTAATAGCCTGATGGCTGAGAGAAAGCAGCTATTTCTGAACCTGGACGTTGCAGTCTTCAGCCTCCTGTACCATCAACCTGAAGGCAGCAGGGAGATGAGTGTGTGGCCAGGATGATGTGGGTCCTTGATGATGCTGCCAGCCTTTTTGAGGCAACGACTACGATAGATCCCCTGGATGGTAGGGAGGTCAGAGCCAATGATGGACTGGGCAGTGTTTACTGCTTTTTGAAGTATTTTCCTCTCCTGGGCCCTCAAATTGCCGAACCAAGCCACGATGCAACCGGTCAGCATGCTCTCTATTGTACACCTGTAGAAGTTAGAGAGAGTCCTCCTTGACATACCAACTCTCCGTAATCTTCTTAGGAAGTAGAGTCGCTGATGTGCTTTCTTAATAAGTATCAGTGTTCTCGGACCAGGAGAGATCTTCAGAAATATGCACACCCAGGAATTGGAATACAGAGGGGAATTCCCAGAACTACGGGGAAGAAAGGAACAGGGCAGGTGTTCCAAGAACTCGGAGAGGTTCTAGAGTGGACTTCCCTGACCAGAACTGGGTGAAGGTCCAGGGGGGACGTCCCAGTAATGGGAGAGAATCTACCGTGCAAGTCGCAGTAACTCAAGAACGGTCAACAGCGTAGACCCCCTACCGCAATGGTTCTTACCTGGGGGATCATGACCCCCATGGGGGTCATTTGGGATTTCTCTGGGGGTCGTGAAAGGGTTGTAAATAACATCAATTTGTTGAGCCCATTTTTAGGAACCTAACAAAGGTACATCCCACCCACAGTATTTTGTTTGTGTATTCGCGTACGTATACACAGAGCCTTTGAGAGGGGGGTGCAGGGGGTACATCGTACCCGGGACCAGAGTCCAAAAGGGGGCCCGGGAGCCGAATGAGGGGGGTGGGGGGTGGGAATTTCCTGTATGGGTCTTTTTTGTAGGAGGAGGGGGGGGGGGGGGCACTGGGACCCAGCAGAGTCAGACCACATGCTGGTGGAGTTTGTGGGCCTAGTGCTGCGCCTGGATCTCTGCTGGAGTGACTGCTCTTGCCCGCTGGTGGCTGGTGGAGAGGCGAGGGTCGGCGGAGTCACAGGTGGAGGCCCGTGGGGGGCTGGAGTAGATACGGGATACGGGCAGCGGCATCGGTGGCCCTGGAGAGACAGTGAGGGTCGGCAACAGTGGCCGCGGTGGCCCCACCCGGTCCTGGGCCTGGGCTTGGGTGTGACGGTGTGTGTGAGTGGGTGGGTGTGAGTGGGTGTGAGTGGGTGGGTGTGAGTGGGTGGGTGTGTGTGGGTGTGAGTGGGTGTGAGTGGGTGGGTGTGTGTGGGTGAGTGTGTGTGGGTGGCGGTGTGTGGGTGGCTGTGTGTGCGTGTGTGTGGGTGCATATGTGAGTAGGTATGTGTGTGTGTGTGGGTGGGTGTGTGTGAGTGGGTGTGGGTGGGTGTGGGTAAGTAGGTGTGGGTGAGTAGGTGTGGGTGAGTAGGTGTGGGTGAGTAGGTGTGGGTGAGTGGGTGTTGGTGAGTGGGTGTTGGTGAGTGTGCATATGAGTGGGTTGGTGGGTGTGTGTGAGTGAGTGTGTGTGGGTGGGTGTGTGTGGGTGGGTGTGTGTGAGTGGGTGTGTGTGAGTGGGTGTGTGTGAGTGGGTGTGTGTGGGTGAGTGTGGGTGTTGGTGAGTGTGCATATGTGTGGGTTGGTGGGTGTGTGTGAGTGGGTGTGTGTGAGTGGGTGTGTGTGGGTGAGTGTGGGTGTTGGTGAGTGTGCATATGTGTGGGTTGGTGGGTGTGTGTGAGTGGGTGTGTGTGAGTGGGTGTGTGTGAGTGGGTGTGTGTGGGTGAGTGGGTGTGGGTGAGTGGGTGTCTGTGTGTATGTGAGTGGGTGAGTGAGTGTGTGTCTGAGTGTGTGTCTGAGTGTGTGTGTTAGTGGGAGGATGAATTTTGTAAATGCAGTTAAAACCATTCGATCTGTTGAACTTTAACAGAGTATAGATCTGGTGACCTGTTTCCAAATGTTTGTGTTAGCTTAAGAATACTATTTACAATTCCTGCAACAGTAGCTTCTGCAGAGAGGTCATTTAGCAAACTCAAGCTGATTAAGAATGATTTAAGGTCTACAATGTCTCAGGAACGTCTTGTGGATTTGGCCAGGATAAGTATTCAAAGTCAAAGTCAATTTTATTCGTCACATATACCCGAAGGTGCAGTGAAATGAATTTCCCAGCAGCGATGCACTTAAAAAGAACACACAATACACAATAAAATTTATCAAAAACATCCACCACAGCATTCTTCACTGTGGTGGAAGGCAACACGGTTCAGCCAGTCCTCTTCCTTTAAAAAGCCAGAGAAGAGCTCCTTCGTGAAGATGCGCAGCTCAAGAATAATTTAATGGAACAAGAGCTCGCCACGTTTTGGCTGAAAGTGAAGGACTGTCCTGTTCTTTTGAAGAGGGCCCTGACCTTATTGGTCCAGTCCCCCTCAAATTATCGCTTTGAGGCTGGAATGTGAGCCATGGTAACTCTAAAAACGAAGGTACGCCATAGGCTTGTTATCGACGCTGACATGAAGTGCTGCCTGTCACGCATTCGTCCTCGTTTTGATTGCCTGATGGCTGTGAAGCAATTTCAGCCATCCCATTGACTGAGCATTGGCAGACATGTTTTAATAAATCGGGCTGGGTTTTTTTCAATTCTTGTTTCGGGGGTCACGGTACTGACCAAGAATGTCTGAAGGGGTCGTGGGACCAAAAAGATTAAGAACCATTGCCCTACCGGCAGGGGCGGGAAACCCGGGGTGGCCAGAGGGGACACGTCCCCTCCATGTTTTGAGAGGTGGGGGACATCCCCCCCAAAATTTTTGTAATCCGGATTTTAAAATCCGGTGAAATCTCCGCTTTCCGCAAGACAGTGGGGGTGGGACTGAAGATCTATGGCGCCGATTGGACGAGAGAGACGTTGGTCAGCAGGTAATGGGGGCAGGATATGATGATTCAGCGCGATGATTGGAGGAGGGAGGAGTGGGGGTGGGACTGAGGATAGAGTGCGGTGTTTGGAGGAAGGAGACGTGGCACAGAGCTGCGCCTCATCCGCTGCCAGGATCGATCCCGGCCGGGTCTCCAGCGCTGTCCTGTCCCCACCCGAGTGCCCCCCCCCCCCGCGGGTGGCCAGAGAGGTCGGCAGCAGAGATCCTCCGCTATAGGATCTTTGGTCAGGAATCAGACGGGCCAGCGCTAAACCCAGCTAACTCTGCCTGTCCCGCCAGGTGTATCTACAGCCTTCCTGGACTTGCGGGAAATATGGGCAGCGCAGAGAAGCAGCGCTGGTATCCCGTCAGTCCAGGCAGGGCTGTAGTTAACCAGGTGAGACAGGCAGAGTTGAGCTGCATTTAGCGCTAGATTGAGCCTCCCACTAACTAACGCGTGTGTGAGTGTGCGCATGCGCGCGTGGCCGCCAAACATATTGTGTCCCGTCCCCTCCATGTTTTGATAGCGAGTTCCGCTCTTGCCTACCGGGAGATCGAGGATAGAGCCAGAGATGTAGACTGCACAGAAACGACCATGTCTGTGACGTCCACTAAGTATCTGCCACACGGACCCTTATTTTGAAAACTCAGCGCCTGGCCTTCTATCCATTATCATTTTAAGTCCGGATCTGAATACATATTGTTCTTCCTACTGGAAAACGAGTCTCGACAAGTGTCTGTTATGTCACTGGACGCATTTTGGGGCCATTGCCTAGCATGTTCCTGTTAGCAGGAGGGCCAGTCTGGCTGGATGAGGGAACCTGAGGAAATATCTCATGGGTCGATATTGATATTGAGCACCTGGTCAGGATAAAGGTGGAGGCATATATCTGGTGTAGGCAGCAGGGATCAAGCAATTCTCTTGAGGAGTATAATAGTTGTAGAAATACACTTAAGAAGGAAGTTAGGGTGGCAAAAACTGTACATGAGATATCGCTGATGGAAAAGCAAAATGTGTGAGGTCTTATATAAATAATTCTCATCTTTATTTATCATGGAGATGCCATGGAAGTTAGAGAGTTTGTGAAGCAGAAGAATAATGCACTCAACACATTGACATTGTAGAAGATGATGTGTTGGCGGTATTTGTGCATAAAGGTGGCTAAATCCCCACGTCATTGCAATCTGTGTCCTCAGATGTTGTGGGCATCAAGGAAGTAGATTACTGAGGCACAGGCAGAAATGTTGTACCTTAGTCCCAAGAATAATTGAAAAGCATCTAATTAAAGAGTTTAGTTTGTTAATGTCACGTGTACCAAGGTATGGCAAAACGGTTTCTGTTTGTGTGCGAGCCAGGCAAAGAAAAGAATATACATGAATACAATCAAGCCATCCACAGTGCACAGTTAAAGAATACATTTAGCCAAAGATAAAGTCCGATAAAATCCAATTAAAGATCGTTCAAAGGTCATCAATGAGGTAGATGGGACCAAGGACCACATCCAATATCGTGAGAGGACTGTTCAGTTGCCAGAAAACAGCTGGGAAGAAACTCTCCCTGAATCTGGACAAATGTGTTCTCAAACTTCCGTACCTCTTTCCCAGGGCCGGATTTAGATGAAGAGAGGCCCTAAGCACTTCCACGTGAGGCCCCTCCAAATCCCCCACCCCCACGACTAGAGGAAGATGGTCCACCAGATTGACACCGATTTGCAGCCAAGCGTGGCCAATGAGATAAGGGGCTGGAAAGCTGCGCTTTTTAAAATTTATTTATTTATTGCCAGTGCTAGTGGCGAGTTATCGGCTTAAAACACTATTATTCTGAAATGGAGGGCAAGGAAAATTACTGAAGGGTTGTTTAGAGACTACAGTGCGTTGTGACAGCATATGTAAGAAAGGCCTATGACAGTCAAAAATATTATACACCTTGCAGTGCTCTCACTTAATTTCTTTCCTCTGTTGTCAGCCGGGAAACCTTGGCAGCTTTTTAAGTTGCCAAATGACAGTTTAGGTGGTCATTTAAGGCTGCTTGCATGACACGTGCAATAATGTGCTCGGACGAAGTGTGTAGTTACCAGTCGGATTTATGCTCAATGAAACATTCACATATTATTTCTGCTTCAAATAAAGTCACAACCTAAACATATTCACCAATCAAGAGATGATATACACCACAGTGCATGCAGCAAAATTATAATAGTATCTTAACTCTTTTTACACGTTGCAATGAATGCAATTTCTATTATTTCTTTCCACTTCCAAACAAAAATGTGGTTGGATTATTCAGTGTATGATCAACCTCGGTGAGACCAAGCGCAGGCTTGGCGATCGCTTCGCACAACACCTCCACTCAGTTCGCAATAACCAACCTGATCTCCCGGTGGCTCAACACTTCAACTCACATTCCCATTCCAAATCCGTCCTTTCTGTCCTGGGCCTCCTCCATGGCCAGAGTGGGGCCCACCGCATATTGGAGGAGCAGCACCTCATATTTGCTTGAGTAGTTTACGCCCCAGCGGTATGAATGTTGGCTTCTCTAATGTCCATTCCTTCGCTCCATAGATGCTGCCTTTCCCACTGATTTTCTCCAGCTTTTTTGTCTACCAATGGGATCCCACCACTGGCCATATTTTCCCATCTCCTCCCCTGTTGGCTTTCCGCAGACACCGCTCCCTCCATAACTCCCTGGTCAATATGTCCCTTCCCACCCAAACCACCCCTTCTCCTGGCACTTTCCCTTGCAACCGCAAGAAATGCTACACTTGTCGCTTTACTTCCCCCCTTGACTCCATTCAAGGACCCAAGCAGTCTTTCCAGGTGCGCCACAAACGTTCCCCTGCACCTCCTCCAACCTCATCTATTGCATCCACTGCTCTAGGTGTCAGCTACTCTACATCGGTGAGACCAAGCGTAGGCTTGGCAATCGCTTCGCCCAACACCTCTGCTCGGTCCGCAATAACCAACCTGATCTCCCGGTGGCTCGGCACTTCAACTCCCCCTCCCATTCCGAATCCGACCTTTCTGTCCTGGGCCTCTTCCATGGTATATATATTATATACACACACATACACATATATATATTTATATAGTTATATATTCATATATAAATATACACCGTTTTGTTTTCTCATTTATAACATTGTTTACAGAGTACTATGTTTACATATTCTGTTGTGCTGCTGCAAGTAAGGATTTCATTGTTCTAACTGGGACGTGAGAGAATAAAACACTCTTAACTCTTGACTTACTCCACTAATGTGTGGGATAGAACTAGTCCATCGGTGATCAGTGGTCGGCGTGGACTCGGTGGGCCGAAGGGCCTGTTTCCACGCTGTATCTTTAAATTAAACAAAAAACACTAAAACCAGAGGGAGTCTAAAGAAGGGTCTCTACCCGAAATGTCACCCAATTTCTTCTATCCAGAGTTGCTGGCTGCTCCATGTAGTTCCCCCGCACAATGAAAGCATGGAATAGTTTTCACCCTACCATAGCTACCCAACCAGACGCAACTAAATTTAAGGTACCTCTTTTTTCCCCAAGAACCCTTTTTTGCTTAAGTCCAAGTCAAGAGTCAAGCGAGTTTTATTGTCATGTGTCCCAGATAGGACAATTAAATTCTTGCTTGCTGCAGCACAACAGAATATGTAAACGTAATACAGAACAGGAGATAAAAGTTCAGTGTGTTTATATACCATAGACCATATATATACACAATAAATAAACAGATAAAATGCAATAGGCTGTTATAGTTCAACCCTCCACCACCTCCAGTTTAAATTCAATTTAGAATATTTACGGAGGATCAGGAAACCAGAAGCAAGAGTTACTCCAGGGAGTTACTCCAGATCCAGGGTCAGGGAGTGATTCATCGTTGGTTTTCAGCTACCAGTTGCCGTGGCAGTGCGCATGCGCAGGGCGGCAGATGATGTGCTGGCCGTGGTTGTGCGCATGTGCAGGGGGGAGGATGTGCTGGCCGTAGCAGTGCGCATGTGCAAGGCGGCCTGCCGTGCCGGCGGATGAGGAGCGAGCGGAGAGCGGAGCCCGGCGGCCCGGCAGTGAGTGACAGAGAGAGAAGGAGAGATAGAGAGGGAGGCCGCCCAGAGAAGCACGGCAGGTGACCTGCCTTGGCCGGAGGCCCCCTAGATGTCAAGGCCCTAGGCTTCAGCCTATGAAGCCTAGTGGTAAATCCGGCTCTGAGAGGCCCTGCTAGATCTCAAGGCCCTAAGGTTAAGCTTGTCAAGCTTATATGTACATCCGGCCCTGCTCTTTCCTGATGGGAGAGAGGAGAAGAGGCGGTCATTGGGGTGAGACTTCCATTCTAGATGTCAAAGCTGGTCACATCACAGCTCTGGTTTGGGCACATCAAGCTGCAGTATTGGACAATGATGTTTCAGCCAGTGCCCAGAATTAAATACAAACACATCTCAACTCAGGGCTACGATGAGCAGAAGAAGGCAGAGAGTGGCTGCATGGAACAAATCAAAACCAGTTTGGAGTCGAAAGGGAACTGAAGATATGGGAATTCGCTGTAAAGAGTGAACTCAACTGATGGAGTGGCATCTGAGCAGCAAAAGGTGGTCTTCTTCTTCTTGCATATGGCGTGCACAGCCTAAGGTTGTAGGCCAACTTGTTCTATTTGATCTTAGTGGGCTGCCGCAAGGCTTGGTGCTGGGATCCCAGTTATTTACAATATATATTAATGATTTAGATGAGGGAGTTAAATGTGATATCTCCAAGTTTGCAGATGACACACAGCTGGATGGCAGTGTGAGCTGCCATCAGAATGCTATGAGGCTGCACGGTGACGGATAGATTAGGTGAGTGGGCAGATGCTTGGCAGATGCAGTATAATGTAGATAAATGTGAGGTTATCCACTTTGGTGGAAAGAACAGGAAGGCAGATTATTATCTGAATGGTGTCAGATTAAGAAGAGGAGGTGCAATGAGACCTGCGTGTGCTTGTACATCAGTCACTGAAAGTAAACATGCAGGTACAGCAGGCAGTGAAGAAAGCTAATGACATGTTGGCCTTCATTGTAATAGGATTTGAGTTTAGGAGCAAGGAGGTCCTACTGCAGTTGTACAGTGCCCTGGTGAGACTATTGTGGGCAATTTTGGTGTCCTATTTTGAGGAAGGATATTATTGCTATTGAGAGAATGCAGCACAGATTCACCAGGTTAATTCCCGGGATGGCGGGACTGACATATGATGAAAGAATGGGTCGACTGGGCTTGTATTCACTGGAATTTAGAAGGATGAGGGGGTTCTAATAGAAACATACACAATTCTTAAAGGATTGGACAGGCTAGATGTAGGAAAAATGTTCCGATGTTGGGGGAGTCCAGAACCAGGGGTCACAGTTTAAGAATAAGGGGTAGGCTATTTAGGACTGAGATGAGGAAAAACTTCTTCACCCAGCGAATTGTGAATCTGTGGAATTCCCTGCCACAGAAGGCAGTGGTGGTCAATTCACCAAATGTTTTCAAAAGAGAGTTTGATTTAGCTCTTAGGACTAAATGAATCAAGGGATATGGGGAAAAAGCATCCATGCTGATTTTAGATGATCAGACATGATCATATTGAATGTCGGTGCTGGATCAAAGGGCCGAATGGCCTGCTCCTGCATCTATTTTTCTATGTTTCTATGTTTAAAGCATATGACAGTAGATATATCCCTAAGGCCTGATCCAGTGTATCCTAGCTAAATATATCTGGCAGCGATATTTGGACAATCATTGTCATAAAGTCATATGGTCACAAGGAATTGAAGTAGAATTAGGCCATTCAGCCCATCAAGTCTATTCCGCCAGTAGACACAAAATGCTCAGCGGGACAGGCATCATCTCTGGAGAGAAGGAATAGGTGACCTTTTCGGGTTGAGTGATGCCAGGAGAGTACTCCAGCATTTTGTACCCATCTTCGATTTAAACCACCACCTGCAGTTCTTTCCTACACAAGTCTACTCTGCCATTCAATTGTGTCAGATCTATCTCTCCCTCCTAACCCCATTCTCCTGCCTTCTCCCCATAACCTCTGACTCCTGTACATTGGCTGTAACGAATGGATGAGGTGACGGAAGACTGAAGGGTACCTTAAATAAAAGGCTGCATGGACAAATGAGGGAATGACAGCTCGTTGAGCTTAACATTAGTGATGGGAACGTTACTGAAGAGGAATCTGAGACACATGTTCTACCTGCATTTGGAACGGCAATGATTGATTAGAGATAATCAACGTTACCTTGTGCAACGGAAATTGTGACTTCTTCTTCTTGCGTCTGGCGTGCACAGCCTAAAGTTGTAGGGCAACTTGTTTTATTTGATCTTATATGATTGTGCACACCAGGTTGATTGCATTCGTCGAAACAGGGCGGACGACGTGAAGGTTGCAATCTCCACCCCGGAAATTGTGACTAATGAATTTGATGGAGTCCTTTGAAGAGGTGAACAAGAAGATTGATGAGGGCATGGCGGTAGACAATGTCTACATGAAATTTAGCATGGTCTTTGACAAGGTCGTGCTTGCAGGCCAGCCTGGAAGGTGAGATCACATGCAGTGCAGGGTGAGGTGATCCAATGGATATTAAATTCCCTTGCTGGTAGGAATCGAAGGTTGTACTTGAAATTGGAGGCCTGTGATCTGTGGTGTGTTCCAGGGATCGGTGTTGAATCCTCTGTTATTTATCATGCATATTAATGATTTGGATAAGATTGCGGGTGGCACCAATGTTGTTGGGGGGTAGACAGTGAAGAAGTTTGTCTTAGCTTCTAAAAGGATCTAAAAGGTTCATTAGTGTGTGTGGGATAATGTTAGTGTGCAGGGGTTGCTGATAAAATGCGGTGTATGGTACGGCAGGGGATATAACACCTGGGGTAACAGACGCTGTTGGTTGGCATAAACGAGGAACATTTGGGGTCCAGCCAACGGGTATTGGGTACAGGTATGCAAATGTGATTAGATCAGAGGGTATAGCCATCGCTAAAGTGGGTGGTGGAAAGATGGTGGGGGAAATTGGCAAATGAGGTGTTGCAGACTTTAGAATGTGGTAGATTAGAGAATGCGGTTGGACGGGATCCTGCCACTAATTGGAAGGGAAATTACTGTTGCCCCGTGAAGCGCAGGAGTAGCAGGGAACAGATCAATGGGATTCCTACAGGCATTATGCACACCTTATGGAAAGAAAACGGAGGAGGAAAAAAGCAGCAGGTTTAGCCCTCGGCCCCATCGCCAGAGGAAAGGCGTCAGGGGTGATGTGGTTGAGAGGTAAAGATAGATCAACCACGATTAATGTGTGAGTAGACGATGAGCCGAATGGCCCAATTCTGCTCCAAAGGTTTATGGAGGGAAGGACTGTATCCTCAGTTCAAAGATGCGGAGAAGATGGTCAGAAGGGCCAAAGGGGATGGGGTAGTCAGTTAGACGCTTCCGTCTGGTCCTTGGTGAGTATGATGATGATGATGATAATGATAATGATGATGATAAATACTTTATTGATCCCCTCAGGGAAATTCAGATGTCCAATAGCCAACACAGTCAGAACGAAAGCAGACCAAAGATACATAAAATAAAATATGGACAATACATGAAAGCAATAAATACTTAAAAAGATCCAATAAATAACTATTAAAAGTGCAAAGCATCCCCACACAGCTTAGCGGTCAGTATTATAAAATCTAATGGCTACATGGGAGTATGGACATGCACTCTATCCGCGGCCAGGGACTCGAGCCCTTTGACCCGATTACCTTACGTGCAACCCCCCCCCCTATTCTGGGAATAAATGTATTGTGAGGATTGACTGTTAAAACGAGTGTAGGCAAGTTTACTTTGGAGATAGGACAGTGCAGAGAGGGTCAGTTGGCTGCGTGAACATATGGTCTCTTTACCAATGATGATGCAAGAACAGGTTCCTGTTCCAGACCCAGGTGAATCATTTGTCAGAGCACGGTGGCGCAGCGGTAGTGTTGCTGCCTTACAGCTCCAGAGACCTGGGTTTGTTCGATCCTGCCTATGGGTGCTGTCTGTACGGAGTTTGTCCGTTCTCCCACCTATGTGTGGCATTCCTCGGCTGGAGGCACACATGCACAGGGGGGGAAGGGGGAAAGAGGCGGCCAGGGGCTGGCAATTCGATTAATCAGATTACATAAACCCTACTTGCAGAAACATAGAAACATAGAAAATAAGTGCAGGAGTAGGCCATTCGGCCCTTCGAGCCTGCACCGCCTTTCAATATGATCATGGCTGATCATCCAACTCAGAAATGGTGGAGATGGCCATGATGGAGACCTTAACATGCCTGTTGATGACTTGAACACGCGGATTAACACCATACATTGGAGCAACTGGGGAAAGTGACATCGGCCTACTCAGGAAACAGGAAAAGCTGTTGAAATAAGTGAGTTCGGTATTCCGACTTCTTCCAACTGCACATGCCCAGGTCACTATGCATAAACAGTCCTGGAAAACAGTGGAGCAGTGAACCTTCATTTCTTCTGTTTTTTCCAGCTTTGATTCATCCCCATCCCCGTCCCCTCCAGGGCGTCTCGTCCCTGCTGGGGCCGCTGGTGTCATCGGTCACAGCTGGAGCTGACAGGAATGCGACACCCTGGAGGGGGCGGAGATGGCCCAACATCAACCCCCCCCCCCCCAATATCCAAAAGTATCCCAGGAACTAATACTGATATCGGCATTTTACCTTGAAGAAATTCGGCTCCTTAGAATCTGGCACAATAGAGGGATGGAGATGGGATCTACACGGAGAATATAAAAGGAACCCCAGTCATACAAGATCGGGTGAGGATCGGAGAGGGCAGACAGTAATATTCTCGATTTGGGAAATATCATGCTACTTTGAAATTAGAAAACCATAGGTAGAGAAGACCAATAAGAACTCACTAACCACTTTAATGGCAATGCCTTTAAGTATGGAAAACATATATATAAATCTGAATAAATGAAGTAATTCACCCTTCATTCACCCCTCTAATTTCATTCACCCCAAAATAATTTAATTCGCCCTTGGGTGAACCATTCACCAGTTTAAGAAGCACTGCTCTAAGGTAATCTGCCTTTTTATGCTGAATATTTTGTGCCGAATATTGCCAAGATTTCCCGTGTTTTGTAACCAACGTGTCACCCACGGACAACACATGTAAACCCACTCCCAGTTCTGGGAGTCAACTATGGACCGTTTTCTTTCTGTGCTGGAACACCCTGTACAAACCCTCTCTCGGGGGCGGAACCTCCCCAGTAGACCTCTGGCGAGAACATTGTTGTCCGTGGGTAACTCGACAGATCTCGGGTTTGCAGCTATCGGGCAGGCTACGCACTCTGGACCGCCTCTGTGCATCGGGCCGCTTCTACAATACAATACAATACTGGACTCACAGTTCACTGACTCACGACTTCTGGACTCACAGTTCACTGACTCACGGTTTCTGGACTCACGGTTCATTCACTCACGGCTTCTGGACTCACAGTTCACTGACTCACGGCTTCTGGACTCACAGGTCATTCACTCACGGCTTCTGGACTCACAGGTCATTCACTCAGGCACGGAAATCTCTATCAAAATATGGGGGGGGACCGGGGAACAGGGGGGACACAATTTATTGGCTGCCGCGCACACGCAAGGCTTCGGGAGCTTCAGCCGTGGGCCCTGTGAACGGTAATTACAGCTCAATCCAATGCTAAAAGCAGCTCAACTCTGCCTGTCTCGCCGGGTTAACCTACAGCCCTGCCTGGACTGACGGGACACCAGCCTGGAGTCGTGGAGCCAGCACTGCTTCTCTGCGCTGGCTGTAAATCTGGGCCATATTTCCTGTAAGTCCTGGCAGGGCTGTAGGTTAACCTGGCGGGAAGCGCTGCTTCTCTGCGCTGGCTGTGGGCCTGAGGGCACAGCGCCCATCTGGCTCCCAACATCTCTGGCCACCCCCGGGAGGGGGGAGGGGGGGGAGGGCACTTGGGTGGGTACGGGGAAGGTCCAGTGGCGGTTCGACAGCGATTGCAGCGCCGGAGAGCCGGGTTCGATCCTGGCTGCGGATCCAGGTCTGTGTCCAAGGCTGCTGAGAGCGTTTTGGCATGTCTCCCTCAACCAATCACCGCGCCCTATCCTCAGTCCCACCCCCCTACTTCTGCCTCTGACCGACACCTCCCTCCTCCAATGATCGCGCTGAATCATCATGTCCGCCCCCCATTGCCTGCTGAACAATGTCTCTCTCGTCCATCTGCGCCCTCGCTCAGCAGTCACACCCCCACTCACGGAAAGCGGAGATTTCACCGGGTTTTAAAATCTGGATTACAAAAAATGGGGGGGTGGGGGGGGGAATGTGTGCCCTGGGATTTTTGCCCTGCACTCACTCACGGCTTCTGGACGGCTTGCAGACGGTTTACAGACTCAGCCCGGCCTCTGGGGATTAATTCTCCTGGCCCCGTTGAGTGACAGTGAGCGCCGGAAGAGGAGTTACCGTCCCGGTGACAGACAGGAGAGAAGACCAATCTGCTGATCTTGATGCCAAATTAAACTAATCCCCTCTGCCTGCATGTGCTCTGTCCCACCATTCCCAGCATAACCATGTGCCTATCTAAAGCCTCTTCAACGCCATTATCATATCTTCAGCCAAGCCCAGCAGTGAAGGTCAATAAAAGGAGAATGTGCAGGAAAGGCTCAGCAGGTCAGGAATGCTCTATGACAGTGCATCTTAAACTGGTGAATGAAATTATTATCGGGTGAATTAAACTAGAGGGTTGAATGAAGAGAATGATGAAACCTTCATGACTTTTGTAATATTTCACCGATCGGAACAAAGCTTGGTGCACTTGGAATTGAGGGGAACGGTGAGTAAGGAAGCTAAAAAAATCGGAGGGGATGGATGGATGGATGGATAGATGGATGCCTTGATGCCTTTATTTCTGGTCAGTCCTTATCTTTATCCATGACAACATTGAAATATGTAATTTTGGTCACTGTCTCCAAGATGCTCCCTCACAGACATTCCCTCCACATGACCAGCTGTATCGCTCAAAGCATGGTCTAGTAATGCCTCATTGGTCTAAAACAGCGTTTCTCAACCAGGGTTCCCCGGAACACTAGGGTTCCCCGAGAGGTCGCTATACGGGTTCGCGAGAAATAGTGATAAATAGGCTCATCATACGTAAATGTATTTTTTGAGTCATTTTTGTGTTAGCGAAATCTCATGATGTTAACAGAGCTTATGTCATCCTTTGGTAATTATAAGTGTAAGCAAGGCGCTTATCCATTCCACAAATAATACATGAAACTGATTGCAGCAAAGCTGCCTTGGAATTTTACATCTTTAAAAAGCTCTCGGGTTTAATGAGTACTGCAAAATGATTTGAGTCGTTTATCACTTGATTCCTCTGAGACAAAATTGATTTGTTAACTGCCACTATTAACGCTGGTGGATGGGAAAGATTTAAATGGGTATCGGACGGTCATTGAGGGCCCCGCTGGTCGAGCATGGGCTTGCTGGCATGCAGGAACAGTTCCTCATTCACCCACGTTATTTAGTAATTTTTGCCCATAATTTAGGAATGTTATATGAATTTTAAAAAGTTAGTCTGTTTTGTTTATTTTGTTAGTTTATCAAAATTTATTTATGTATGTTTTTGTTAGTTTGTGAAAGTTTGTTTGTGTTTTTTTCTTTCTCTGTCTCTCTCTCCTCCAAGGTTAGTACTTCTGCTTGCCGCAATTTGCTCCAGTTTTTTAAGTGTTATTTGCTCATATGACAATTGACTTGATTTATCTCATGCCTTTTCAACATTGTCAATAAACGATTAAGTTATTGTGGTAGTTATTATCTGTTTATATGTGTTATTTATGATGTTGGTTATTTATGTTTATATTATGTGTTTACAGATATGGTTGTTTTTTTGTGTGAATGAAAACCTCCTTGTGAGGTCTCTTGAACAAGCAGTTTGATTTCAGTTTTTTTTGGCATTGTCAATAAACTTGAGAAAAACGTGTTATTTTTTTATTTAACCAGTTATCAGAAAATTATATTATGTTTGCCTTTTGAACTTTGTTTATGAAAATGAAAGAAAGAGATTAATAAAGATAAATAATATTTTTTATGTAGAGGTTCCCTGAGACATGAGAATTATTTCAAGGGGTCCACAAGGGTCAAAAGGTTGAGAAACACTGGTCTAAAAGCTTCTGACATACATCTCAAAAATCTGCCTCATCTGAGCCTTTTAAACAGAGAGATTCTCAGTTAATGTTCAAAAGTCTGAAGAAGGGTTTCGGCCCGAAACGTCGCCTATTTCCTTCGCTCCATAGATGCTGCTGCACCTGCTGAGTTTCCCCAGCAATTTTGTGTACCTTTGATTCTCAGTTAATGTTTGGGACATTTAAATGTATCTGGAGCGACAAACATTTCTCACGTGACAACCTCTTCTCCCCTCAAACACCGATACCCCAAGAATTCCACTGGGCTCTAAGAAACCACAGCTTCCCATGTTCCGTTCAGCTGACAGCCACGTTCAGCTGGTGACCACACTGGGTCATGAGGAGTCACGCACTGCCAAGAAAGAAATGTAAATATATCTGAGCTCTGACCAGTAGTGGGAGGCAGAGACTGACTGCACTAAGCAAAATGAAACTGGCTTTTGGTTTCCCGGAACGCAGAGGGGTTTCGAACAACTGTCGTGTAGAATAACAGGAAACTATAAGTGAGCTAGGAGGCGAGGTGCGACCAGAGGGGAAGGGGTCCATAAGGAGGTCCCAGCATCGTCATTGGAGTCCCAGCACAGAGAGAGAAGCTTCTGCAGAAATGTCTCAGGGGGAGGGGATGGCAGGGGGGTGGGGTTACAGGATATAAAGCATATAAAGATAGAGGAATCAGCAAAAGAGATCCTAGAGCAGAGAGAGGGTGCCATAGCGGAGTTCCCAGAAAAAGTGGCGGGGAGGGGGTTCTTCAGAAGGGGTCCCAGATCAGATAGGTGTGAACTTCCAACACAAAGAGTAGGATGTACACAAAAAGTCCCAGAACAGGAAGGGGGGGGGGGGGGCTCTACAGGAAAGTCTCAGAACAAGGAGAGGGGCTAGACGAGATCCCAACAAGGAGAACAGGAGTGGACCCAGAAAAGGGACGAGGCTTACATTAGGGGGTAGAACAGGGTGGGTGGAATACCTGAGAAGTCCCAGCACACAGTGTAGGGTCTACACAAAGGTCTCAGAACAGGAAGAGGGGACTGCAGGAGGTCCCAGATCAGGGAGAGGCATGTGAGATGGCCCTGGTATTGCAAGGGAATGGGGTGGAAGTCCAGAAGAAATTGCAGAACAGAGAGATGGGGAGGTCCCAGAACAAAAGTGTCTCAGAACGTGAGAATGGACTAAAGGAGAGGATCCAGCACCGAGAGGGGGAGGTTCCTGAACAAGGAGAGTAGACTCCAGGGAAGGTCCCAGGAAAGAGAGGTGCAACTATAGCAGAGATCCCAGAACAGGAGACGTTCCAGCACACAGAGAGAGGTCACTACACAAGAAGCCCCAGAACAGGTAAAGGAGTCTAGAAGCAACATCCTAGCATATGATTGGGAGGGTGAGGGGGGAGGACACAAGAGAGATCCCGGAACAGAGAGAGGGCACCAAATCAGAGGTCCCAGCAGAGAGAGATGGGATCAACAGGAGAGATCCCAAGAGATGGGTCTACAAAGTTGTTCCAGAATAAAAAAAGGCAAAACAATTATTTCAAAACATGATACACATCAATATTTATTCGTCACTGGCAGTACAGACCAAAACTATTGCTAATTTAATCAAAATTAAGTCAGAGAAAACACTTTATATTAATAAAATGACAAGGCTACAACATCAATAGATAGGGAATATTCAGGATATAATACCTATAGTTTGAATATGAAAATCAAAAAAACCCTGCGGATGTTAAAAATCTGAAATAAAACTGAAAATGCTGGAAACACAATGCAGATCAGGCAGAGTCCATGGAGAGATAAACAGAGTTAATGATTGAGGTTGAAGCCCCTTTCAAAACTGGCAAAGAGAACAAGCACGTTACGTTTCAAGGGGAAAGAATATGGGGAGGAATAGGTAAAACAAAGGGAATAGCTCTAATTGGGCGAGATAAAATGAGTGAATGGGGCTAGATGCGGACTGCCTGAGTCATGCAGTGTTCATAGTCATGCGGTGGGACATGCCCAGATCAGGCCATACTGATGGCGAGAGGAAATGTGACCCCAAATGACAGGTGGATGAGAGGTTGAAATATTGATTTCCAAGAGAGATTTCAGGAGTCTGCAATGTTCCCAGAAGAAAGACAATGTGTTATTACTTGAGGTTGCATTGGGCCTCATAACACTGCAGGAGGCCAAGGGCAGATAGTTCAGAATGGCAGATGGATGGGGAGTTCAAACAGTGGGCAACAGGAAGCTCAGGGCCAACACCCTCCGCAAACTGAATGCAGGTACTCTGCAATGTGACCCGCCCATCTGTGCCGTGTTTCTCCAAGGTAGGGGAGGCCACACAGTGAGCATCAAATACATTGAGGAGGGGAGGAGGGGGTGTGGCACAGTGGCAGAGTTGCTGCATTACAGCGTCAGAAACCAGGGTTTGACCCTAACTATGGGTGCTGTCTGCATGGAGTTAACATAGAAAATAGGTGCAGGAGTAGGCCATTCGGCCTATCGAGCCAGCACCGCCATTCATTATGATCATGGCTGATCATCCAAAATCAGTATCCCGTTCCTGCTTTTTATGCATATCCCTTGATTCCTTTAGCTCTAAGAACTTCTTCTTATCGAGTGCACATTACAAGATTAGATATTGTTCAGCCACACTTCTTGACATCTGCATACAATGGTGTCGTGCGCTTCTGCTGCTTCTTGTGCGTGGTGGTGGAAAGATTGGTGGAAACAGTGCCACGGCGTGAATGATATTTCCTTGACCCCACCCTACGAACTAAATCTATATCTCTCTTGAAAACATCCAGTGAATTGTTCTCCACTGCTTTCTGTAGCAGAGAATTCCACAGATTCACAACACTCTGGGTTTGTAATTTCTCCCTGTGACCTCATGGATTTTCTCTGGGTGCACTGGTTTACTCCCATATTCCAAAGACATACAGGTTTGTAGGCTAATTGGCTTCGGTAAATGTTTTGCTAGTGTGCAGGATACTGCCCGGGTCTGAGGATCACTGGTCGATGCAGACTCAGTGGGCCGAAGGGCCTGATTCTGCGCCTATCTCTAAGCTAAGCTAAACTACATTAGATCAGAGGAAGTGCAAGTGAACCACTCTCATTGAAGATGAGTTTGGGTCGCTGGATGGTGGGAAAGGAAGAGGTGTAGGGAAAGGTGTTGCAAATCCTGTAACTGAGGATGACAGGCAGTGGTTAGTGGGGCTGCAAGGGTAGACAAGGGAATTGGCATCCCCTTGAAATGTTGAAAGGGGATGGGACAGGAACGTGTGTCTGGTGGTGGAACATTGGAGCTGGCAGAATTGCAAAGGATATTCTAATAAATGCGGATGGAAGGTGAGGTCATGAAAGATGATACAAGATGATACAAAAGATAGTGGCTTTGCGAAAAGGGAAGATGGTTGTGAAGGATTGCTGCAGGATCTGGATCGATTGGCCTGGTGGGCGGAGGGTGGTTGATAGATTTTAATACAGAGAAGTGTGACGGGTTGTATTTTAGGACGTCGAACTGGGCAGGACCTACACAGTAAATGATAGGCCTCTGGATAGTGTTGTAGAGCAGAGCGATCTAGGAGTACGAGTGCATGGTTCCTCGAAGGTCGAGTCGCATGTAGATAAGGTGGTCAAAAAGGCTTTTGGCACTTTGGCCTTCATCAGTCAGAGTATTGAGTATAGAAGTTGGGACGTCATGTTGCAGTTGTATAAAACGTTTGTGAAACCGCATTGAATATTGTGTTTAGTTCTGGGCGCCATGTTATAGGAAAGATATTGTCAAGTTTGAAAGGGTTCAGAAAAGATTTTCAAGGATGTTGCAAGGACTAGAGGGTGTGAGCTATAGGGAGAGGTTGAGTAGGCTGGGTCTCTATTCCATCGAACGCAAGAGGATGAGGGAAGATCTTATATCGGTGTACAAAATCATGAGAGGAATAGATGGGGTAGGTGCACAGTCCTTTGCTCAGAGTAGGTGAATCGAGGACCGGAAGACATAGGATCAAGGTGAAGGGAAAACGATTTAATAGGAATCCGAGGGGTAACATTTTCACACAAAGGGTGGTGGGTATATGGAAGGAGATGCCAAAGGAGCTAGTTGAGGATGGGACTATCCCATCGTTTAGGATACAGTTGGACAGGTACATGGATAGGACAGGTTTGGAGAGATATGGACCAAGCGCAGGCAAGTGGGACGAGGGTAGCTGGGACATTGTTGGCCGGTGTGGGCGAGTTGGGTCAAAGGGCCTGTTTCCACACTGTATAACTCTATGACTATGAAGATGGGGTGAGAGTTGAGGTGCTGGAAATAGATGATGCGGTCAACTGTGGTACACAGGAAGCCATGGTTCAGGAAGAACGGAGATATTGATGAGGTATCTGTGCAGTGAAAATGTGACAAAGATGGAAGAACTGGGAGGATGGCACAGAGTCCACACAAGTTGTAGGGTGGGACGAAGTATGATCAAGGTAGCTGAGACTGCTGGCTTGTATTGGATGTGTGTGGCGGCTGGCCTATCCCCGGAGATAGGCACAGATACATCTAATGAGGGAAGTGGTCAGGAATAGAACATGTGAAGGTGTCAGCATGGCGACCATTGGCTCCAAAGTGACTCCCAGTGTACCAAGTCAGAATCTTTCACTCAGGGTGGAAATTAAATAATGTGGAGGTAATAGATGTAAGGCGGGTGGGATGTTACGAAATAAAAATTTCGGGCAAATCTGAACGGACCGCACCAAGAGGTGGTGAAAGGAGATACAATAGTGGTGTTTAAGAGGCATTTACGCCCGGCAAATGGGCGAGCAGGGAATGAAGGGATTCGGGGCACTAGCAATTCCTGAGGGTAAAGAAGAAGAATTCCCAGAGATGGGCATAAGCGACAAGGTTCCGCAAGTAAGCTGCTCTGCAAAATCTCGCAAAGGATCCAAGGAGAGATAGCTGAATGTATATAAAATTGGCTTCATGGAAGGAAGCAGAGGATGATGGTGGAAGGTTGTTTCTTGGACTGGATGCCTTTGACGAGTGGTGTGCCTCAGAGTTCGATGCTGGGCCTGTTACTGTTTGTCATTAACATCAATGATTTGGATGAGAATATGCATGGCAAGATTAGCAAGTTTGCAGATGATATGAAAGTGGGTGGGTTTGCACATAGTGAAGATGGTTGTGAAAAATTGAGAACTTGAAAAACCGCATTGAGATGTTATAGGAAAGATGTTGTCAAACTGGAGAGAGTCCAGAGAAGATTCACGAGGAAGTTGCCAGGACTGGGTAACTTGCGCCGCATTGTCAAGCCCGTCAATAACCCGCGGCTCTGCCAGGAGTTGCCGAAGCTGCTGCCTCGGCGTTTCTCAGGACTATTTTAGCTGTTTCCACCATTTCTTCCAGTGAATTTGTCAGCATTCTGCGAGTCACCCAATACGACGTTGTCGCCCCGAAGACAGAGCCCAGAATTGGGACAAAGTCGAGGACGACCTCGGCGACTGTCAGTGCCACCGCCACCGTGCTTCTCTGCAGTAACAGCAGCACCTGCTCCCGTTTGATCTCCCCGAACACCCAGGTGTGCTCGGTGTCTCTCCGCAGCTCATCCTTACTTTTGCCCACTCTTTTGGACAATTTCCGGAGAGACCCATCGTCCAGGCCCAGGATCTTGCGCATGGCCAGGATATTGGAGCCAATGAGCACCAGGTCACAGGCCAAAGACAAACCCGGTATGGGAACGGCACCGATTGCTGCCGAGATGGCTGCCATAAATTCAATGCTCACTCGCAGAACCTCACGTTTCTCATTTATCGAATCTTCGCTTGTGTTGGGGAGCGACAGCAGGAATAGCTGCTTCTGTGTCTCCGACAGATCAGACTCCATGGCCTTCTGTAGCTCGGGGAAGTCGTACGCTTTCAATTTGCAGCTGGAATATAAGAAAACACGAGTCTTCCCCATCCCTGCTTTCTCCAGCGAGGAACAGCAATTTTCCCTCACACTCCGTAACATCACGTCTTCATTGTAACCCTTCTTGTCGCTCTCTGATGTGACAATGTGGTCGATCTTGGAGCGAACCACATGGAAGGGTTTGCCCGCCTTCTTCAGCGCATTGGCCAGTAACTGGTCACTCTCCGTCCACTGCTGAATCACAATGATGCCCAGATCATACTCTGCAAATTTAGTTTTCTTCATGAACGCTTTCACTGGGAATTTAACCATGTTGAACCCAGGAAAGTCATAATAGCAGACGTTAGGAAGACTGAGGCGGGAGTAAGGTGCTATTTTGGTGGTGGTCTCGTTATACCCGGTTGGGGCAGCCTCATCATCATCCAAGTCGAGCAGAGCGTTGATCAGGGTCGACTTGCCACTTCCGCACTCCCCCATCACCGCAATCCGAACATGCACGTTGCTCATCTGTTTGTTTTTGTCATCGATGGCCGATTGAAGGCCTTGCTCACCTCCACGGCGAGAAGCTGCCACCATGTCCAACACATCTTGGCGGCTGTAACACAGGTTGGGTACAGCACCGGCCATCGTTCACTGAAAGAGGAAAGTGTCTTTATTGTGAGGGAGGGGAAGTTGCCGATGATGCCCGTGTCCGGATGGCCAGATGGTGGATGGACATCAAACATTCACCGCAAACTCTCTTTTCTCTCTCTCCTTCTCTCTCTCTCCCTGTCCCCCATCGTGTGCATCTTGTTTTGTTTTGCTCTCTCTCTCCCTCTCTCTCTATTCCACTCTGTTTCTCTCTGTTTTATTTCTCTCTCTTTCTGTCTCTGTATTTGTCACTCTGCTTCTCTCACACATCCCCTGATTTCTCTGTCCCTCCCACCTACCCACCCCCACCCCACCCCCTCTCTATCTATGCCTATCACCCTCTTTATCCATCTCTTGCTCGCTTAGCCAAATGACCAAGCTCACTGGCCTATAACTGTTTGATACCATCTCCAACTTCACTACTACTATAACTGGCTCTGCTCGAGTTGGATGAAACACTAAGGGGCAGAAAACGCTGGTGGGTGTTGTGTACAGGCCACCTAACAGTAGTAGTGAAGTTGGAGATGGTATCAAACAGGAAATTAGAAATGCATGCGACAAAGGCAAAACCGTTATAATGGGTGACTTCAATCTACATATAGATTGGGTGAATCAAATTGGCAGGGGTGCTGAGGAAGAGGATTTTTTGGAATGTATGCGGGATAGTTATCTAAATCAACATGTAGAGGAACCAACGAGAGAGCAGGCTATTTTAGACTGGGTATTGAGTAATGAGGAAGGGTTAGTTAGCAGTCTTGTTGTACGTGCCCCCTTGGGCAAGAGTGACCATAATATGGTTGAGTTCTTCATTAGGATGGAGAGTGACATTGTTAATTCAGAAACAATGGTTCTGAACTTAAAGAAAGGTAACTTTGAGGGTATGAGACGTGATTTGGCCAAGATTGACTGGCAATTAATTCTAAAAGGGTTGACGGTGGATATGCAATGGAAGACATTTAAAGACTGCATGGATGAACTACAAAAATTGTTCATCCCAGTTTGGCAAAAGAATAAATCAGGGAAGGTAGTGCATCCGTGGATAACAAGGGAAATCAGGGATAGTATCAAAGCGAAGGATGATGCGTACAAATTAGCCAGAAAAAGCAGCATACCGGAGGACTGGGAGAAATTCAGAGACCAGCAGAGGAGGACAAAGGGCTTAATTAGGAAAGGAAAAATAGATTATGAAAGAAAACTGGCAGGGAACATAAAAACTGACTGCAAAAGTTTTTATAGATATGTGAAAAGAAAGAGATTAGTTAAAACAAATGTAGGTCCCTTGCAGTCAGAAACAGGTGAGTTGATCATGGGGAACAAGGATATGGCGGACCAATTGAATAACTACTTTGGTTCCGTCTTCACTAAGGAAGACATAAATAATCTGCCGGAAATAGCAGGGGACCGCGGGTCAAAGGAGTTGGAGGAATTGAGTGAAATCCAGGTTAGCCGGGAAGTGGTGTTGAGTAAATTAAATGGATTAAAGGCCGATAAATCCCCAGGGCCAGATAGGCTGCATCCCAGAGTACTTAAGGAAGTAGCTCCAGAAATAGTGGATGCATTAGTAATAATCTTTCAAAACACTTTGGATTCCGGTGTAGTTCCTGAGGATTGGCAGGTAGCAAACATAACCCCACTTTTTAAGAAGGGAGGGAGAGAGAAAACGGGGAATTACAGACCAGTTAGTCTAACATCGGTAGTGGGAAAACTGCTAGAGTCAGTTATTAAAGATGGGATAGCAACACATTTGGAAAGTGGTGAAATCATTGGACAAAGTCAGCATGGATTTACAAAAAGGTAAATCATGTCTGACGAATCTTATAGACTTTTTCGAGGATGTAACTAGTAGCGTGGATAGGGGAGAACCAGTGGATGTGGTGTATCTGGACTTCCAGAAGGCTTTCGACAAGGTCCCACATAAGAGATTAGTTTACAAACTTAAAGCACACGGCATTGGGGGTTCAGTATTGATGTGGATAGAGAACTGGCTGGCAAACAGGAAGCAAAGAGTAGGAGTAAACGGGTCCTTTTCACAATGGCAGGCAGTGACTAGTGGGGTACCGCAAGGCTCAGTGCTGGGACCCCAGCTATTTACAATATATATTAATGATCTGGATGAGGGAATTGAAGGCAATATCTCCAAGTTTGCAGATGACACTAAGCTGGGGGGCAGTGTTAGCTGTGAGGAGGATGCTAGGAGACTGCAAGGTGACTTGGATAGGCTGGGTGAGTGGGCAAATGTTTGGCAGATGCAGTATAATGTGGATAAATGTGAGGTTATCCATTTTGGTGGCAAAAACAGGAAAGCAGACTATTATCTAAATGGTGGCCGACTAGGAAAAGGGGAGATGCAGCGAGACCTGGGTGTCATGGTACACCAGTCATTGAAAGTGGGCATGCAGGTGCAGCAGGCAGTGAAGAAAGCGAATGGTATGTTAGCTTTCATAGCAAAAGGATTTGAGTATAGGAGCAGGGAGGTTCTACTGCAGTTGTATAGGGTCTTGGTGAGACCACACCTGGAGTATTGCGTACAGTTATGGTCTCCAAATCTGAGGAAGGACATTATTGCCATAGAGGGAGTGCAGAGAAGGTTCACCAGACTGATTACTGGGATGTCAGGACTGTCTTATGAAGAAAGACTGGATAGACTTGGTTTATACTCTAGAATTTAGGAGATTGAGAGGGGATTTTATAGAAACTTACAAAATTCTTAAGGGGTTGGACAGGCTAGATGCAGGAAGATTGCTCCCGATGTTGGGGAAGTCCAGGACAAGGGGTCACAGCTTAAGGATAAGGGGAAAATCCTTTAAAACCGAGATGAGAAGAACGTTTTTCACACAGAGAGTGGTGAATCTCTGGAACTCCCTGCCACAGAGGGTAGTTGAGGCCAGTTCATTGGCTATATTTAAGAGGGAGTTAGATGTGGCCCTTGTGGCTAAGGGGATCAGAGGGTATGGAGAGAAGGCAGGTACGGGATACTGAGTTGGATGATCAGCCATGATCATATTGAATGGCGGTGCAGGCTCGAAGGGCCGAATGGCCTACTCCTGCACCTAATTTCTATGTTTCTATGTTTCTATAATTAATCATCTACCTTGGAAATCTGTTCACAATGAATGCCGTGTATGTGACAGTAATATAAACTTAATATAATTTGAAGTATGAGCAATGCCCACCATTTTCTGCTACTACACTTGGACTCAACTTTATGCTTTCCTAAGTTTCATCTCAGTTCTCTCTCTCTCTCTCTCTCTCTGTGTCCCTCTCCCTCTCTGTCCCCATTGTGTGCATCTTATTTTCCTCTCTATCCCCCTCTGTATCTTTCTCTTACCATGTTATTTCTCTCTCTTTGTCTCTGCTCTTCCACATCCCCTAATTTCCTTCCCACTCCCCCCCCCCCCCCTCCTTCTCTCTCCCTCTCACCCTTTCTCTCGCATCTATCTCTCATTCTCTCTATCCATCTATTGCTCGCTTACCCGAACAACAAGCTCACTTGCCAATAATTAATCATCTACCTTGGAAATCTGTTAACAATGAATGCCATGTGTGTCAAATTAATATAAATTTCTCCATCTCTGGCTTTGCAGCTTTCTGGAGAAGAAAGGGAATTAAATTGATTAAATCTAAGTTCTGAACTGAAATAATGAAATTCTTACTTGCTGCAGGCAAGGTTTAAACTCACATTAGAAGCAACAACAAAGATAAATACATGATAAATTATTAGTTATTCCAAGTAAACTGGATAATGATTGTGCACAAATAAAAGTGTGTAGTGCAATTATAATAGTGCAAAGTCGGTAATGGTTCCATGCTGATGTAGGATTGTGATTAGGATTGAACAAGGTGGTTCAAGAACTTGATGGTTGATGGGAAGAAGCTGTTCTTGAACCTGAAAGTTCAGGGTTCTTCCCGATGGCAGCAGTGAGAAGAGAGCGTGGTCAGGGTGTGTGGGTCTTTGATGATGTTAACTGCCTTCTTGAAGTTCCCTTCCTGTAGATCCCTTCGATGGCAGTGCGTGTGCGTGTGTCTGTGCGTGTGTGGTCCCAGTGCTGAAAGATCAGTATTGAAGTTGGGAGGTCATGTCATCAATATATAATGCCTTGGTGAGGCCACATTTAGAGTATTGTCTTCACATTTTGGTCACAGTGTAATGGGAAAGACATTGTCAAGCTTGAAAAGATACTTGAACCAGGATGTTACCAGGGCTCAAGGGCCTGAGGTATGGGAAGAGGTTGAGCAGGTTAGGGCTTTATTTCTTGTAGCGCAGGAGGATCAGGGGTTATCATATAGAGGTGTACTCGAGTCCGCAGAGGAGGTCCCAGTACAGGGAGATGGGTGTAGGGTGGGGGGGGGGGGAGGAGTGGTGTTGGAGGGTGTACCAGCACTAAAAGAGGGGTGTAAGCTTGAGGTCATGGAGCATGGAAGAACAGGATGCCAATGTGAACAATATCTCCGTCCCACACGTGATCCATAAGCCCTCAATTCCGGCCTATCAAAAAACTTTATACACCCTGCGATATCTGTTACCACCACCAACCCTGGCAGCGAATTCCAGTTACCCATCCATGTCTATGTAAAGATCTTGCCCTACACTTTCCCATCTTTAAACTTTGCCCCATTTCGTACTTCCACAACGTGATAGAATATCCTGATTTCCTGTCTATGTCTTCGGCAGGTTTATAAACTTCTATTAGGTCTTGGATCCCAAGATCCTTCTGTCCGTCAATGCTGTTAAAGGATCATCCATTATCTGTATCCTGGCCGCTTACATCACAAACTGCGACGCCCCACTCTTGTTCAGGTTAAACTTAATTTGCAATTTCTCAACCCTTATCTGTTGTCCACAGAATTATGTACCAACCTATCTACGTTCATGTCCAAGTCACCGCTGGTCCATTTCCAAATTAATCCAAACGCTTGTAAATCCTATCCCCGTGATCCCTCTCTAATTGCTTCCCTGCCACTGACGTGATGTTCGCCGGTTTATAATTCCCTGGGTTACTTCTACTCTCCTCAAACAAAGAAACAATTTGGAAACTCCCAGCCGTGCGGGACCTCGCTGTGGCCAGGGGTGGATGCAAAGATATTCACAGAGGGATGCGTCAATGAGGGGGTTCACAGCACACGAAGCCTTGGAGGGAGGTCCCAGCACAGAGAGAGAGAGAGAGAGAGAGAGAAGAGTCTACGAGGGGGTTTCCAGGAAGAGGTGATGGGGTGGTGGTGGTGGTCAAAGATATCTCGTCGCTTTCAAAACTCAGGCAAACCAGCCAGTGAGAATATCCAAAAGTATCCCGGGAACTAGAAAGTGTCACAATAGAGTGACGGAGATGGGGTCTACAGGGTGGATCCCAGAATTGGAAGCGGCGTCCACAAACGAGCGGCTGCACCGAGTAAACTTGAACTAGGTCATTATTTTGATAAATCTAAAAGGAACCCCGGTTATACAAGATGCGGTGGTGACTGGGGAAAACAGATGTAACAAAGCCGGCAGGAGAGCTACCAGTTCTCTCCGGAGGTCCACTGGGGAGGTTCCGACACGCATAGAGGGTTTGTACAGGAGGTGCCTGCACGGAAATAAAAAGGTCTAAAGTGGATTTCAAGTACTGTGAGTGGTTCTACATGCGTTGTTCGCAGGTAACCCGTTGGATTTAATACACGGGAAAATTTGTCAACATTCGGAATAAAAATGCACAGCTTACCTTAGAGGACACTTAATTTCCCCGAGGGCGTCACCTCTGTTTAAAGGGCCGCCTGGAGGTGTTGTATCGTCTCTCTCAGACTGCAATGAAACTAATTCTGGGCACTCGCTTCACAAGAGTACAATGATCCCAGGGCACGCCCCCCACTTTCTGCATGTGACACTCCCCAAACGCTGTCTGTTGCGCTAGTATGGGTGTAGCGGGCCGAAGGTACTGGTTTCCAGAGGGCTAGTATAGACATTGGGGGACGTATGGATGCTTGGGCAGGCATCCAACTGTTGCAACGATTTTAAAAGCCAAGCCAAGGCAAACAATTGGGCTGCAGCCACCCGACAACCAAAATTCATTTTGTGAACACAAACTTGTTAAAAAAGGCGAGGCAAACAATTGGGCTGCAGACACCCGACAACCAAAATTCATTTTGTGAACACAAACTTTAAAAAAAGAGCTGCAGCCTCTTTGCAGCCGCATCGAGGGGACTCACCGTGGAGTAGACGTGCGTTCAGTGTTATTCACAGCTCAGTCTCTGCCAGATCCTCTCGCTTCCTGTGTCTGGCAGAGATTGAGTGAGGCACGACACTTCCTGGTTTTATAGTCCCTCCCCCTGGCGCCAGCGGGGGCAGCAGAGAGAATGGGGAATTTTGTAAAAACATTAATATATCTGTCAATTTTAATCGACGGAAAAAATCCTCCACACTCATACGGCGGAGGGGGGCTCTGAGCGAGGTGGCCAAAAATGACGGCCGTCGGTGGCGGCGTTCTCTCGGAAATCGCAGCAAAGTCGGCCAAAAGTGGTCAAGATCAGAGATTTAGTAATATAGATATACACACATATCAGTGTGTCCATATACCATTATATAAATATATATACACATCAATAAATAAGCAGATCATGTGCAAATAAACAGATAATGGTCTATTAATGTTCAGAGATTTGTTTCAGTTGTTTAATAGCCTGATGGCTGTGAGGAAGCAGCTATTTCTGAACCTGGATTGTTGCAGTCTTCAGGCTCCTGTACCTTCTACCTGAAGGCAGCAGGGAGATGAGTGAGTGGCCAGGATGGTGTGGGTCCTTGATGATGCTGCCTGCCTTTTGAGGCAGCAACTACGATAGATCCCCTCAATGGTAGGGAGGTCAGAGCCGATGATGGACTGGGCAGTGTTTACTACTTTTTGTAGTCTTTTCTGCTCCTGGGCGCTCAAGTTGCCGAACCAAGCCATGATGCAACCTATCAGCATGCTCTCTACTGTGCACCTGTAGACGTTAGAGAGAGTCCTCCTTGATATACTGACTCTCCGTTCTCAGGAATCTTCTCAGGAAGTAGAGTTGCTGATGTGCTTTCTTAATAATTGCATCCGTGTTCTCGGACCAGGAGAGATCTTCATAAATATGCACGCCCAGGAATTGGAATACAAAGGGGGATTCCCAGAACTACGAAAGGATCAGGGCGGGTGTTTCAAGAACTGGGAGAGGTTCTAGAGTGGACTTCCCTGAACAGAACTGGGTGAAGGTCCACGGGGGATGTCCCAGTAATGGGAGAGGGTCTGTAATGGACCTCCCAGCAGAGGGAGATAATCTACCGTGCAAGTAACAGTGACTCAAGAACGGTCAACAGCGTAGATCCCCTACCGCAGTGGTTCTTAACCTGGGGGGTCATTTGGGATTTCTCCGGGGGTCATGAAGGGGTTGTAAACAACATCAACTTGTTGAGCCCATTTTTAGGAACCTAACAAAAGTGCATACTACACGCAGTGTTTTGTTCGTGTATTCGCGTACGTATACACACAGCCTTTGACACATGATATATACCACAATGCATGCAGCAAAATTATAATACAGTTTCTCAACTCTTTTTACACGTTGCAATGAATGCAATTTCTATTATTTCTTTCCACGTCCAAACAAAAATGTGGTTGGATTATTCAGCGTATGATCAACCTCGGTGAGACTAAGCGCAGGCTTGGCGATCGCTTCGCACAACACCTTCACTCAGTTCGCAATAACCAACCTGATCTCCCCCAGCGGTAGGAACGTTGGCTTCTCTAATTTCAGGTAGTCCTTGCTTTCTCCCTCCTTCCCCTCCCATTCCCAGCTCTCCCACAGCCCACTGTCAACGCCTCTTCCTTTCTTTTTCGTGTCCGTCCGTCCCCCCCCCCCCCCCCCGACATCAATCTGAAGAAGTGTCTCGACTCGAAAGGTCGTCTATTCCTTCGCTCCGTAGATGCTGCCTTACCCGCTGATTTTTTGGGGGGGAGAAAGGGGGGGGGGGGGGAGGGAGAGAGGGGGGGGGGGGAGAGTGGGGGGGGAGAGAGGGAGAGGGAGAGGGGAGAGAGAGAGGGGAGAGAGAGGGAGAGTTAGAGGAGAGAGAGAGAGGGGGAGAGAGAGGGAGAGAGAGAGGGGAGAGAGAGAGGGGAGAGAGAGAGGGAGAGAGAGGGGACAGGGAGGGTGGAATACCTGAGAAGTCCCAGCACAGAGTGTGGGTTCTACAGGAAGGGCACAAAACAGGAAGAGGGGACTGCAAGAGGTCCCAGATGGGAGAGAGGGGCGTGAGGAAATCCTGGCATTGTGAGGGAAAACGGGATGGGAGTCCATGAGAAATTGCAGAACCGAGAGATGGGACTACAGGGGAGGTCCCAGCACAAAGAAGTCCCAGAAATATTAGAAGGGGCTAAAGGAGAGGTTCCAGCACAGAGGGAATTACAGGAGAGGTCGCAAAACAAAGAGGACTACAGGAGAGGTCCCATGAAAGCGAGAGGTAACTATAGCAGAGGTCCCAGAACCGGAGACGTCCCTGCACACAGAGAGAGGAGAACTACACGAGAAACCCCAGAACAGGGAAAAGAAACATCCCAGCATATGATAGGGTGGGGCACACAAGAGAGATCCCAGAACAGGGAGAGGGCTCCAGAGGTCCCAGCAGAGGGAGATATGTCTACAAAGTTGCTCCAGAACAAAAAAAGGCAAAACCAATCTTGCAAAACATGATACACATTGAGATTTATTTGTCACTGGCAGTACAGACCAAAACAAATGCTGGATGATCCTTCGATATATATAGAAATCCGTGTAGTATACGGCCCCTCGAATATCAAAATGAAGTCAGAGCAAACACTTGATACTATTGAAATGACAAGGCTACAACACCAATAGATAGTGAATATTCAGGATATAATACCTATAGTTAGTGAATATGAAATTCAAAAAACCCTGCATAGAATCATAGAGTGATACAGTGTGGAAACAGGCCCTTTGGCCCAACTCGCCCTCATTGGCCGACAATGTCCCAGCTACACTAGTCACACTTGTGTGCGCTTAGAAACATAGAAACATAGAAATTAGGTGCAGGAGTAGGCCATTCGGTCCATTGAGCCTGCACCGCCATTCAATATGATCATGGCTGATCATCCAACTCTGTATCCTGTACCTGCCTTCTCTCCATACCCTCTGATCCCCTTAGCCACAAGGGCCACATCTAACTCCCTCTTAAATATAGCCAATGAACTAGCCTCGACTACCCTCTGTGGCAGAGAGTTCCAGAGATTCACCACTCTCTGTGTGAAAAAAGTTCTTCTCATCTCGGTTTTAAAGGATTTCCCCCTTATCCTTAAGCTGTGACCCCTTGTCCTGGACTTCCCCAACATCGGGAGCAATCTTCCTGCATCTAGCCTGTCCAACCCCTTAAGAATTTTATAAGTTTCTATAAGATCCCCTCTCAATCTCCTAAATTCTAGAGAGTATAAACCAAGTCTATCCAGTCTTTCTTCATAAGACAGTCCTGACATCCCAGGAATCAGTCTGGTGAACCTTCTCTGCACTCCCTCTATGGCAATAATGTCCTTCCTCAGATTTGGAGACCAAAACTGTACGCAATACTCCAGGTGTGGTCTCACCAAGACCCTGTACAACTGCAGTAGAACCTCCCTGCTCCTATACTCAAATCCTTTTGCTATGAAAGCTAACATACCATTCGCTTTCTTCACTGCCTGCTGCACCTGCATGCCCACTTTCAATGACTGGTGTACCATGACACCCAGGTCTCGCTGCATCTCCCCTTTTCCTAGTCGGCCACCATTTAGATAATAGTCTGCTTTCCTGTTTTTGCCACCAAAATGGATAACCTCACATTTATCCACATTATACTGCATCTGCCAAACATTTGCCCACTCACCCAGCCTATCCAAGTCACCTTGCAGTCTCCTAGCATCCTCCTCACAGCTAACACTGCCCCCCAGCTTAGTGTCATCCGCAAACTTGGAGATATTGCCTTCAATTCCCTCATCCAGATCATTAATATATATTGTAAATAGCTGGGGTCCCAGCACTGAGCCTTGCGGTACCCCACTAGTCACTGCCTGCCATTGTGAAAAGGACCCGTTTACTCCTACTCTTTGCTTCCTGTTTGCCAGCCAGTTCTCTATCCACATCAATACTGAACCCCCAATGCCGTGTGCTTTAAGTTTGTAAACTAATCTCTTATGTGGGACCTTGTCGAAAGCCTTCTGGAAGTCCAGATACACCACATCCACTGGTTCTCCCCTATCCACGCTACTAGTTACATCCTCGAAAAATTCTATAAGATTCGTCAGACATGATTTACCTTTTGTAAATCCATGCTGACTTTGTCCAATGATTTCACCACTTTCCAAATGTGCTGCTATCCCATCTTTAATAACTGACTCTAGCAGTTTCCCCACTACCGATGTTAGACTAACTGGTCTGTAATTCCCCGTTTTCTCTCTCCCTCCCTTCTTAAAAAGTGGGGTTACGTTTGCTACCCGCCAATCCTCAGGAACTACTCCAGAATCTAAAGAGTTTTGAAAGATTATTACTAATGCATCCACTATTTCTGGAGCTACTTCCTTAAGTACTCTGGGATGCAGCCTATCTGGCCCTGGGGATTTATCGGCCTTTAATCCATTTAATTTACCCAACACCACTTCCCGGCTAACCTGGATTTCACTCAATTCCTCCAACTCCTTTGACCCACGGTCCCCTGCTATTTCCGGCAGATTATTTATGTCTTCCTTAGTGAAGACGGAACCAAAGTAGTTATTCAATTGGTCCGCCATATCCTTGTTCCCCATGATCAACTCACCCGTTTCTGACTGCAAGGGACCTACATTTGTTTTAACTAATCTCTTTCTTTTCACATATCTATAAAAACTTTTGCAGTCAGTTTTTATGTTCCCTGCCAGTTTTCTTTCATAATCTATTTTTCCTTTCCTAATTAAGCCCTTTGTCCTCCTCTGCTGGTCTCTGAATTTCTCCCAGTCCTCCGGTATGCTGCTTTTTCTGGCTAATTTGTACGCATCATCCTTCGCTTTGATACTATCCCTGATTTCCCTTGTTATCCACGGATGCACTACCTTCCCTGATTTATTCTTTTGCCAAACTGGGATGAACAATTTTTGTAGTTCATCCATGCAGTCTTTAAATGTCTTCCATTGTATATCCACCGTCAACCCTTTTAGAATTAATTGCCAGTCAATCTTGGCCAATTCACGTCTCATACCCTCAAAGTTACCTTTCTTTAAGTTCAGAACCATTGTTTCTGAATTAACAATGTCACTCTCCATCCTAATGAAGAACTCAACCATATTATGGTCACTCTTGCCCAAGGGGGCACGTACAACAAGACTGCTAACTAACCCTTCCTCAATACTCAATACCCAGTCTAAAATAGCCTGCTCTCTCGTTGGTTCCTCTACATGTTGATTTAGATAACTATCCCGCATACATTCCAAAAAATCCTCTTCCTCAGCACCCCTGCCAATTTGATTCACCCAATCTATATGTAGATTGAAGTCACCCATTATAACGGTTTTGCCTTTGTCGCACGCATTTCTAATTTCCTGTTTGATACCATCTCCAACTTCACTACTACTGTTAGGTGGCATGTACACAACACCCACCAGCGTTTTCTGCCCCTTAGTGTTTCGCAGCTCTACCCATACCGATTCCACATCCTGCAAACTAATGTCCTTCCTTTCCATTGCGTTAATCTCCTCTCTAATCAGCAACGCTACCCCACCTCATTTTCCTTTCTCTCTATCCCTCCTGAATATTGAATATCCCTGGATGTTCAGCTCCCAGCCTTGGTCACCCTGGAGCCATGTCTCCGTGATCCCAACTATATCATAGTCATTAATAGCTATCTGCACATTCAACTCATCCACCTTATTACGAATGATCCTTGCATTGAGACACAAAGCATTCAGGCTTGTTTTTACAACACTCTTACCCCTTATACAATTATGTTGAAAAGTGGCCCTTTTTGATTTTTGCCCTGGTTTTGTCTTCCTGCCATTTTACTTTTCACCTTGCTACCTATTGCTTCTACCCTCATTTTACACCCCTCTGTCTCTACGCTCACACATTTAAGAAACCCTTTCCCTTTAACTCCATCCTCCACTATCCCATTCGACACCCCACCCCCCTTATTCGGTTTAAAACCACCCGTGTAGCAGTGGCAAACCTGCCTGCCAGAATGCTGGTCCCACACCTGTTAAGATGCAATCCGTCCCTTTTGTACAGTTCCCCGTTACCCCAAAACAGATCCCAGTGATCTAAGAATCTAAATCCCTGCCCGTGCACCAGTTCCTCAGCCACACGTGCAGGTCCCGTATCTCCCTGTTCCTGCTCTCGCCAGCACGGGGAACTGAAAGCAAACCGGTGATAACAACCCTGGAGGTCCTGCTTTTCAGCATTTTTCCGAGCTATCTAAAGTCACGCTGCAGAATATTCATCCCCTTCTTTCCGACATCATTTGTGCCGACATGCACTACCACTTCCGGATGTTCACCTTCGCCCTTGAGGATTTTCTGCACTCTGTCCGTGACATCCTGGATCCTAGCACCAGGAAGGCAGCACACCATCCTCGCATCCCGTCTGTTGCCGCAGAAACCCCTGTCCGTACCTCTCACAATGGAGTCTCCTACTACAATGGCGTTGCCTGCCTTAGGCCTTTTTGGTTTTGGCTCAACAGCCCTATTCGCATCACAAGCCAGTCCGCCGCCCAGTGTAAACACCTCTTCTGTCCCGACAGCTTCTAAGTGGGTGAACCTGTTCACAAGAGGTACAACCCCCGGGGACGTTGGCATTCCATGCTTCCCTCCCGTTCTCACTGTCTCCCACCTTCTCTCTTCCAGTACCTTAGGTGTAACAATCGTACTGTAGGACTTGTCGAGGAACGACTCAGTTTCTCGGACGAACCGGAGGTCATCCACTTGCTTCTCCAGTTCCCCAACACGGCCCTTCAGGAGCTCTACCTGGATGCACTTTTCGCATTTGTAGTAGCCAGAGGCACCAGCGGTGTCCTTGACCTCCCACATACTGCAAGCATCACACTGAATCAGCTTGCCTGACATCTCCTTCTTTCGTCTCTCCCTCTGCAGTGTTTTGCGTAGTCTCCTCTCCTCAGCCTCCTCTCCGAAGACTCTCGAGCCAAAGACTCACACTTTTCTCACAGGGCACTTCACTCACAAGGCCGCTCACTCACTGCTGCTCCCTAAGAGCAGTCTTACTTAAATTGACTGATAAATTGCCTGATTTACCAATTTACAAACCAAATTCCTCCGTTTTCAACTGTTTTCCCAGCACTGACTCACTTCTCTCCTCCCACTTGGGCTAGAGCCAATCAGTCGTATCTCTTGCTAATCTCCTCCTGCTGCTGCTGTTGTTGCTCCCAAAGATGTTGTAAAAACATTAATATCTCTGTCAATTTTCATCGACGGGAAAAATCCTCGGCACACACGCGGCGGAGGGGGGCACTGAGAGAGGTGGCCAAAAATGACGGCCGTAGGTGGCGGCGCACTCTCGGAAACCGCAGCACAGAAAGCCGAAACCGGTCAAGAACAGAGTTTTAGTAATATAAATATTCATATATAAATATACACTGTTTTGTTTTCTCGTTTATAACATTGTTTACAGAGTACTATGTTTACATATTCTGTTGTGCTGCTGCAAGTAAGGATTTCATTGTTCTAATGAATGAATGAATTAATCTCTTTTTTGTCATTGCACATGGTACAACGAAATTTGAAAGTCAATCCCATGGTGCGATTCACAAGAACAATTTTAAATATATAAGAAAAGGTAAAAATAGATACATATAAAAAAATTACAGATAAATAACAATAGCAGCTGAGGTATTCGGTGTTGTACAGTTATATACGGTTATATAGTAGTGCAAATGGTTAAGTACATTCAGGATGTTTTTAAGGTGCTTTTGAGTAAGAACCATTCAGTTGAATGTGAGTGTTATTTCTTATTTTGCATTGTTAAGTTCACATATGGCTATGGGGTAGAAGCTGTCTCTGAGTCTGTTTGTGCGAGTTTTGAAAGACCTGTACCGTCTGCCAGAGGGCAGCAGGTGGAACAGGTTGTGTCCAGGGTGGGAAGGGTCCTTCAGGATGTTGGCTGCCCTGCCAAGGCAGCGAAAGCTGAAGATGTCCTTCAGGGAGGGCAGTGGGCAGCCAGTGATTTTTTGTGCGGTGTTGATGACCCTTTGAAGGACTCTCTTTCCGCTGCAGAGCAGCTGGCATACCATGTGGTTATACAGTACGCCAGCACACTCTCGATGGAGCAGCGGTAGAAGGACACCAGCAGCTTCTCCTCCAGGTTGTTTTTCCTGATGATCCTCAGAAAGTAGAGTCGCTGCTGGGCCTTCTTACATAGAAACATAGAAATTAGGTGCAGGAGTAGGCCATTCGGCCCTTCGAGCTAACTTGACTGCTGTGGTGGTGTTTGTAGTCCAGGAGAGATCCTCCATAATTTGTGTGCCCAGGAATCTGAAGTCTGAGACCCTTTCCACACAGTCCCCATTGATGAATAGGGGTTTGGCGGCTGCACTGTTCTTACGGAAGTCTATGATAATTTCCTTTGTTTTTGTGGTGTTTAGGATGAGGTTGTTGTCTGAACACCACGCTGCCAGTCTTTGGACTTCCTCCCTGTAGGCTGTCTCATCTCCTCCTGAGATACGTCCAACCACAGTCGTGTCGTCCGCAAACTTGACGATGGTGTTGGTGGTACACAAAATTGCTGGGGAAACTCAGCGGGTGCAGCAGCATCTATGGAGCGAAGGAAATAGGCGACGTTTCGGGCCGAAACCCTTCTTCAGACTGATGGGGGGTGGGAGAAAGAAGGAAAAGGGGAGGAGGGGGAGGAGTCCGAGGGCGGGCGGATGGGAGGGTGGGAGGAGACAGCTAGAGGGTTAAGGAAGGGGAGGAGACAGCAAGGGCTAGCAAAATTGGGAGAATTACTTCATGCTCCTGCACAGTGAGGGTGTAGTTGTTGTTGTTAGGGGCTGGTGGGAGAATGGTGACGAGCTCTTCTGGTTCTGCCTCGAAGCGAGCAAAGAAGCAGTTCAGCTCCTCTGCCAGTGAGGCGTCGCCGTCGGCCATCGTGCTGTTGCTGGGCTTGTAGTTGGTGATGTGCTGGATGCCCTGCCACACCCGCCGTGGATCGTTGTTGTTAAAGTGGTCCTCTATCTTCCTCTTGTGGGCCGCTTTGGCATCCCTGATGCCTTTCTTCAGGTTGGCTCTAGCAGCGCTGTACAGGGCTCTGTCGCCAGACCTGAAGGCGGTGTTGCGGTCCTTGAGGAGAGTTTGGACCTCTTTTGTCATCCACGGCTTCTGGTTGTGGTACACCCGGATAAGTTGTCGACGGTGACGTTGTCAACACAGTTCTGGATGTAAAAGAGTACCGTGGATGTGTACTCCTCCAAGTCCTGATTTCCAAAAAATGTCCCAGTTTGTCCTTTCAAAGCAGTCCTGTAGCTGTGAGAAAGCTCCTTCAGGCCAAGTTTTAACAGTCCTGGTGGTGGGTTGAGCTTTTCTCCTGAGGGGGGTGTATGCTGGTGCTAAGTGAATGGATAGGTGATCCGACTTGCCTAAGTGTGGTAGTGGTGTGGCTCTAAACCCCTTCTTGATGTTTGAGTAGGCCTTGTCTAATGTATTTTCTACCCTGGTTGCACATTTGATGTGTTGTTCAAACTTGGGGAGAACTGATTTTAAGTCTGCGTGATTGAAATCACCAACTATGATATGGGCTGCTTTGGGGTAGGTGTTCTCTTGTTTGCTGATAGCGCTATGGAGGTAGCCTAGGGCTATGCTAGCATTAGCATCCGGTGGGATATACACAGCTGTAACTATGACCACGGTAAACTCACGTGGAAGGTAGAAAGGCCTGCATCTAACTATCAGGTACTCCAAATCAGCAGAACAGTGTCTGTCTATGATTGTGGTATTTGTGCACCAGTTGTTGTGAACGTAGATGCATAATCCCCCTCCTTTGCTCTTACTGGTCCTCCATAAATGTCTTTGTTTCTATCCCAGCGAAATGCTGTGCGGCCTGCTAGCTCAATGGCTCCGTCCGGTACAAGTGCGTGTAGCCACGTCTCTGTTATTAGCAGAATGCAACTGTCCGCGATGAATTTGTTTGCGGCGACCTGTAGTCTTAGTTCGTTCATTTTGTTGGTGATGGATCTGGCGTTGGTGAGAATGATGCTGGGTAGCGGTGGTTTATGTGGTTGTTGCCTTAGCCTAGCGAGTAGTCCGGACCGGCGACCACGCTTTTGCTTCCTGTGCCTCCTCCTTCTCCGGCGTTTGCTGGGGCCGACAACAATCCATGGAGAGCCCGGTGTCCTGGCTATCTCCTCCGGTATGTTGCGTGAATGCGGAAAAACACTCTTAACTACCTGTTTACACTGTAATCCGATAATCAGAAAATCCTGTCAGCTGAAGGTGAGATTCTCACGACAAAACGTAACATTGTCAAACAGACATACAAACAAAAACACACAAAAAAAGCACCGAAAGGGAGAGCTGCGAGCCGCTGCGAGTGTGCGCGCCGCCATGGGACGTGAGAGAATAAAACACTCTTGACTCTTGACTTACTCTGCTAATGTGTGGGATAGAATTAGTCCATCGGTGATCGGTGGTCGGCGTGGACTCGGTGGGCCGAAGGGCCTGTTTCCACGCTGTATCTTTAAATTAAATTAAAGACACTAAAACCAGTCTAAAGAAGGGTCTCGATCCAGAGTTGCTGGCTGCTCCATGGAGTTCCCCCGCACAATTAAAGCATGGAATAGTTTTCACCCTACCATAGTTACCCAACCAGACGCAACTAAATTTAAGGTACCTCTTTTTTCCCCAAGAACCCTTTTTTGCTTAAGTCCAAGTCAAGAGTCAAGAGAGTTTTATTGTCATGTGTCCCAGATAGGGCAATTAAATTCTTGCTTGCTGCAGCACAACAGAATATGTAAACATAATACAGAACAGGAGATACAAGTTCAGTGTGATTATATACTATAGACCATATATATTTATATATACACAATAAATAAACAGATAAAATGCAATTGGCTGTTATTGTTCAGCCCTCCACCACCTCCAGTTTAAATTCCATTTAGAATATTTATGGAGGACCAGGAAACCAGAAGCAAGAGTTACTCCAGGGAGTTACTCCAGATCCAGGGTCGGGGAATGATTCTGCGTTGGTTTTCAGCAGTCGCGGCGAGGCAGCGACCGGACAGCAATGGCGGCCAGATCTCCCACAATTCAAAGCATGGGAGAAAGTGCCCAGCGCCGACCAGTTGCCGTGGCAGTGCGCATGTGCAGGGTGGAGGATGATGTGCTGGCCGTGGCAGTGCGCATGTGCAGGGGGGAGGATGTGCTGGCCGTAGCTGTGCGCATGTGCAAGGCGGCCTGCCGTGCCGGCGGATGAGGAGCGAGCGGAGAGCGGAGCCCGGAGCCCAGCAGCCCGGCAGTGAGTGACAGAGAGAGAGAGAGAGAGAGAGAGAGAGAGAGAGAGTTAGTTAGAGAGTGGGCCCACCCAGAGTAGAACAGCAAGTATCCTGCCTTGGCCGGAGGCCCCCTAGTTATCGAGGCCCTAGGCTTCAGCCTATGAAGCCTAGTGGTAAATCCAGCTCTGCGAGGCCCCCCTAGATCTCAAGGCCCTAAGCTTAAGCTTGTCAAGCCGGCCCTGCTCTTTTCTGATGGGAGAGAGGAGAAGAGGGGGTCATTGGGGTGAGACTGGTCCTTAATTATGCTAGTGGCCTTGCCGAGGCACGTGAGATGTAGATGGAGTCAATGGACGGGAGGGTGGTTTATGAGCTGGTCTGGGCAACATCCACAACTCTTTCATTTCTCCCAGTCTTGGATGGAGCTTTTGCCAAACCATGCTGTGAAGCCTCCTGATAAAATTCTTTCTTCAGCGCATCTGTATAAGTTGGTGAGGGTTGTTTGTTGTGAACATACCAAACTTTCCAAGCCTTGGAGACTGGTCCCACAATAGAGGACACTGCAGGGGAGTGAGAAAAAGGTCTACAGCGGAGGTCACAGCACTGTGAGAAGGCCTATAGGAGAAGTTCCAGTGCAGGGAGTCTATAGTAGAGGTGCCAGAACAGAAAGAGAAATGGGGCTAATAGGGAAGTCATCGACAGGGATTTTGCAGAGGTGTTGTGAGTCGGATTGCAATCATGGAATGCAGACACTTCTGGGAAGCTCCACATTGCAGCCAGATGCTCCTTCTGGGCTAGATGTCAAAGCTGGTCACATCACAGCTCTGGTATGGGCACATCAGGTGGCAGTATTGGACAATGAGGTTTCAGCCAGTGCCCAGAATTAAATACAAACACATCTCAACTCAGGGCTACGATGAGCAGAAGAAGGCAGAGAGTGGCTGCATGGAAAAATGAAAACTAGTTTGGAGTCGAAAGGGAACTGAAGATATTGGAATCTGCTGCAAAGAGTGAACTCAACTGATGGAGTGGCATCTGTGCAGCAAAAGGCAGTCTTCTTCTTCTTGCGTATGGCGTGCACAGCCTAAAGTTGTAGACCAACTTGTTCTATTTGATCTTAATTGATTGTGCACGCAAGGTTGACTGCATTCATCAAAACTGGGCAGACCACATGAAGATTGCAATCTCGCACCCCAGCAAAAGATGGTTATCTCACTGATGGAGGGAGTCGCTCTAAAACATTGCCTTGCCCTTTCCATCTACAAATGCTGTCTTGCACACTGAGTTCCGTAGGCAGGTGGTTTTTCTTGCCTGAATATGAAACTAGACTAAAAAATCTCTGACCACAGAAGGATTTCCGCCCATTTTCAGACATAACAACAGGAAATGAAAACCGAGCCAGTAGACATGGTCCCACCACAGGGAGAGGGGTCCACGAGGGAGATACCAGCAGTGAGAGGGGTCTATAAGGGGTATCCCAACAGAGAATGAGAGATATATAAAGGATCCTGGCAGACAGAAGGATAACTAAGGGTCTGAGCAGAGAGAAAGGTCCATATGGAAGGTCCCAGCAGAGGGTAGGGTTCACAGAGATCCTAGCAAAGAGAAGAAAGAAGGGTCTATATGGGGTCTCAGCAGAGGGAGGTGTAAATAAGGTAGAGTAGGATCCAAGCAGAGAAGGGTCCATAGGGGTTCCATGTCCCACATCTCCTTTAAACATTCTTAATCTGATCTTAAAACTATGATCACTAGTATTTGATGTTTACATTCTGGGAGAAAAGAGTTGTGAATGTCTACCATAACTATGCCTCACATAATTTTACATAATTTTCTCAGATTACCACAGCCTTTCTTTTTATCAGAGAAAACAATTCAAGTTTGTCTGTCCGCTCTGTATAAATAATGCACTACAATGCAGGCGGCACTCCAATGCATGCAGACAGCTGTGATTGGACAAGCTTGTGTATGGTGGCATGCATTGACATTGTTCCCACAACAGTGCTGGGTAGGGGGAATGATGTAAGAAACCTGGGTAAGGTGGTTTCTGCTGTCTCCACTTCAGCCTGTTGAGATGACTGTGGAACTATATCTGCTGTTCCTAGATTTGGCATGTCTGGCCACTGAATTTCAAGGGGGAAACTATCTAGGACATGATGATTCATTGTCATAGTTGTGGACATAGCCAAGGCCATCACGCAAACCAACCTCGCTTCCATTGACTCAATCTCCATTTCACGCTGCCTTGCCAAAGCCACATCATAATCAAGGACCAGTCTCACCCCACTCACACCCACTTCTCCTCTCTCCGGCAAGAGGTACCGAAGTTTGAAAACACATACCTGTAGAATCAGACACAGTTTCTTCCCAACTGTTATCAGACATCTGATCCACACTCTAGCCAGCAAGAGTAATCAGATACCATTGCTTCTTCAGGCCACATCCTGTCAGTTTCATTAGATGAGAACTTTGAAATTGACAAACAATCTCTTCTACTGATACTAGTAAAATGATACTCTAATAAGCAATTAAACTTCATTGAACTGGAACTAATAAGCAATTCAATCAATCAATCAGATTTATTCATCACATACACAATAAAGTGCAGTGAAATGAACTTGCCAGCAGCGGTACAATCAAAAAGAACACACAATACACAATAAAAAATGAACACAAACATCCACCACAGCATTCTTCACTGTTGTGGAAGGCACAAAGTGCAGTCAGTCCTCCTCCATTGTTCCCCCATGGTCGGGACCATAACCTCCGCAGTCGCCGCTGCGGGCGGCCAAATGTACAGGCCCTCTCGTCTCGAAGGTAAGTCCCGAATCGGTGCTTCCCTACCGGAGACCGCAGCTTCAAGATGACGTAGGCCGCAGGCCGGCGGTCAGATCTCTTCTTCAGGGATCCCCGGCGGGGGAACCCGTTCCGGATGGTAAGTAAGTCTCCACCACATCTGCAGCTAGAAGCTCCACAACCTGCGGCTTCAGAATGTTATCGGCCGCGGGCCGACGGTCGGAGCTCTTCTCCAGGGATCCCCGGCAAGGGATCCCGCTCCGGAAGGTAAGTAAACTTAATTTAACGTAATGAACCAGATTTGTTGTGTAATGAACCGGTTTTGATGTGTAATGAACCGGATTTGATAAGGGAACGAGGTTAAGGAGCCATTAGGAGGTAGTAACCATCTATATAATTAAAAGTCTCATATTGACCACTTCCTGTTTGCACTGCATACTGATTTTAGAAAAAAAACACTACCACTTACGGCTGTGATTTATGGCCATGTTACTCAGAGTCTCCCTCCGCTGTGCAGGACAAGAGGGTTTTTCCCATCGAGGAAATATAAAAGAGTTATTAGTGCTTAAAAAATGTTGAGATTCTCTCTCCTGATAATCACCGCCATGAAGGCCACTTCTGGTGGGAGGGGGAGGGAATATAAAACCCGGAAGTGTGGGCGTGGCTCAGTCTCTGCAAGATGGGGGAGGGAGAGGTCACCTTGCACCCTGCTTCAAATGGTAGGAAACTGCTTTTGAATTTGGTGGCCTTGCACCCTGCTTGAAATGGTAGGAAACTGCATTTGAATGTGGTGGCCTTGCTCCTTGCTTGAAATGGTAGGAAACTGCATTTGAATTTGGTGGCCTTGCTCCTTGCTTGAAATGGTAGGAAACTTCATTTGAATTTGGGGGCCTGCACTCTGCTTGAAATGGAATTTCAAGGAATAGCCGTGAGTCAACTGCCAGCCCAGCAGCCGTGAGTGAGTTAGTTGCCAGTACACCAGGCTTGAGTGACTGAGCTGCCACCCCAAGAATCCATTCAGCCCACAATGTCCATACTAGCCCTCTGGAAACCAGTCCTTTCAGCCCACAACATCGATACTAGCGCTCCAGAAAGCTCCCCCCCCCTCCCCCTCCACAATGACCACCAATATTGGAGTTGGTGGAGAGGTGGAGTATTGTGTTGGGGGACCAGCACTCCCGTGTGATCATGGGACCCAACGGGTCCCACTTTGTCTAGTAATATGATAGGTTTTAATCTATAATTTGAGAGGGAGAAGGGTAAATCGGAGGTGTCAGTATTACTGTTGAACAAATGGGACTATGGAGCCATGAGGGAAGAGCTGGCCAAAGTTGACTTGAAAGATACCCAAGCAGGGATGACAGTGGAACAACAATGGCAGGTATTTCTGGGAATAATACAGAAGGTGCAGGATCAGTTCATTCCAAAGATGAAGAAACATTCCAACGGGAGTAAGGGGCAACCGTGGCTGACAAGGGACGTCAGGGACAGTAGAAAAATAAAAGAGAAGAAATACAACGTAGCAAAGATGAGCGGGAAGCCAGAGGATTGGGTAACATTTAAAGAGCAACAAAAGATAACTTAAAAGGCAATATGGGGAGAAAAGATGAGGTACAAAGGTAAGCTAGCCAAGAATATAAAGGAGGATAGTAAAAGCTTCTTTAGTTATGTGAAGAGGAAAACATTAGTTAACCCCGAAGTTGGATCCATAGGTACTTTGGATCCGTCTTTACTAAGGAGGACACAAACAATCTTCCTGATATAGTAGTGGCCAGAGGACCTCGGGTGATGGACAAACTGAATGTGTCACCAAACTTCTGAATTCTCTGGGGTGGAACCCACTCCAAGACAGACGTGAAGCTCACCGTTTGACCTGTTTTTACAAAATGTTAAATGGTCAGCTCGACATAGACTACAAGACCTACACCAAACCCAAACCAATTAGGAGCAGACGAGGGCATTCGATCCAATTTGTGATCCCAGCTACAAAGACAGATGTGTACAGCAATTCATTCTTCCCACGCACAATTAAAGCATGGAATAATCTCCACCCATCTATAGTTACCCAACCAGATGCAACTAAATTTAAAGTAGCTCTTTCTTCCCAATAACCCTTTCTGGCTTAAGCCCTCCCTTCACCACCTCCAATTTAAATTCCATTTGGAATATTTTGGAGGACCAAGAAACCAAGAACCAAGAAGAAATCCACATTAGACAGGGAATGGTATTGGGTAGACTGATGGGACTGAAGGCTGATAAATCCCCACGGCCTGATGGTCTGTATCCCAGGGTACTTAAGGAAGTGGCTCTAGAAATCATGGATGCATTGGTGATAATTTTCCAATGTTCTATAGATTCAGGATCAGTTCCTGTGGATTGGAGGGTAGCTAATGTTATCCCACTTTTTATGAAAGGCAGGAGAGAGAAAACAGGGAATTATAGACCAGTTAGCCTGACGTCGGTGGTGGGGAAGATGCTGGCGTCAATCATAAAAGATGAAATAGCTGCACATTTGGATAGCAGTAACAGGATCTGTCTGAGTCAGCATGGATTTACGAAGGAGAAATCATGCTTGACTAATCTTCTGGAATTTTTTGAGGATGTAACTAGGAAAATGGACAAGGGGGAGCCAGTGGATGTAGTGTACCTGGACTTTCAGAAAGCATTTGATAAGGTCCCACATAGGAGATTAGTGGACAAAATTAGGGCATGTGGTATTGGGGGTAGAGTGCTGACATGGATAGAAAATTGGTTGGCAGACAGGAAACAAAGAGTAGGCATTAACGGGTCCCTTTCAGAATGGCAGGCAGTGACTAGTGGGGTACCGCAAGGCTCGGTGCTGGGACCGCAGCTATTTGTAATGTACATCAATGATTTAGATGAAGGGATTCAAAGTAACATTAGCAAATTTGCAGATTACACAAAGGTGGGTGGCAGTGTGAACTGTGAGGAGGATGCTATGATAAGGCAGGGTGACTTGGACAGGTTGGGTGAGTGGGCAGATGCATGGCAGGTGCAGTTTAATGTGGATAGATGTGAGGTTATCCACTTTAGTAGCAAAAACAGGAAGACAGATTATTATCTAAATGGTGTTAAGTTGGGAAAATGGGAAGTACAACGGGATCTGGAGGGTCCTTGATCATCAGTCTATGAAAGTAAGTGTGCAGGTATGGCAGGCAGTGAAGAAAGCAAATGGCATGTTAGCCTTTATAACAAGAGGAGTTGAGTATAGGAGCAAAAAGATCCTTCTGCATTTGTACAGTGCCCTAGTGAGACCATACATGGAGTATTGTGTGCAGTTTTGCTCTCCAAATTTGAGGAAGGATATTCTTGCTATTGAGGGAGTGCAGCATAGGTTCACAAGGTTAATTCCCAGGATGGCGGGACTGTCATATGCTGAGAGACTGGAGTGGCTGGGCTTGTATACTCTGGTATTTAGAAGGATGAGAGGCAATCTTATTGAAACATATAAAATTATTAAGGATTTGGACATGCTAGAAGCAAGAAACGTGTTCCTGATGTTGGGGGAGTCCAGAACCAGGGGCCACAGTTTAAAAATAAGGGGTAAGCCATTTAGAACAGAGTTGAGGAAATGCTTTTTCCCACAGAGAGTTGTGAGTGTGGAACTCTCTGCCTCAGAGGGTTGTGCAAGCCGGTTCTCTGGAAACTTTCAAGAGAGAGCTAGATAGGGGTCTTGAACATTGCGGAGTCAGGGAATACGGGGAGAAGGCAGGAACGGGGTACTGATTGGGGATGATCAGCCATGATCACATTGAATGGCGGTGCTGGCTCGAAGAGCCGAATGGCCTACTCCTGCAGCTATTGTCTATTGCGGTAAAAATAATGTGTTGCTATTAAAACAACCTCAAAAGAGTGCAGCTAGAGAGGGCCCTTGTTCACTATGGACACCTGCCTGGACACACCTTAGCAATGGTGCCAATTGCATGAGGAGGCCTCCTCCTATGCTGACGGTTGTTTTGAAGCCAGTCCCAGTTGTTTCAACACACCTTCTGTCTCCCTGGCTGATTCTCCAAATCCCTCCCATCACTGAAACATGTGCTAGTTTCCTGATTCACTCTCCAGTGGCTGGAAGAGTACAGACTTTTGCCATGGAGCCTTTTGAGATCGTCTTCCTGAGTTCCAAGCTGGAGGGGAAAAGTTATTCTGGGGGAAGTTCACATAGGAGCCCCCAGGGTCAGGGACCAGGATGGCAATGGGGGATTAACCTTCCAGCATTGTTTTTCAACTTGATCTAGTGAGTTAGGGGATTAAAGAACTGTGCATTAAACAATGTTAGATATCTTAAATTGCCAAGTTTAGACAGGAGAGTCCATGGAAAGCACTGGAGCTGTACAGGGGCAGATCACTAACCCCATGTCTTCATCTACTCACCAAGTCCTTTGAATATTTGTGAAGATCATTCACCAATTTCCGCAGCTGCCACATCTACCAACAACCAAAGAGCAGTCCCGAGCTAATATCTCCCTCATTGGAGACCCTCGGGCTGCCTTTGATTGGACTTCAGTGGACTTTACCTTGCACTAAACGCTATTCACGTTATTCCCTTTGTCGTGTATCTGTACAGTGTAGATAGCTTGATTGTAATCATGTACTGTCTTTCCACTGACTGTACCATCGAGGCTTACACTGTCCATCCCCTCCATGCTGACTTGAATAATCTGCCCAACATGCGCCTGAAGTCCCGCAAACCCTTCTGGTCTTCAGTCAAATCCCCGGAAGACATCGACTCCAAGACTGAGTGGTGCAGAGCCTGGATAGATGCCAACACCAACAACGGAGAGGTCATCACAGACCCCTACAGTGAACCATAGAAACATAGAAATTAGGTGCAGGAGAAGGCCATTCGGCCCTTCGAGCCTGCACCGCCATTCAATATGATCATGGCTGATCATCCAACTCAGTATCCCGTACCTGCCTTCTCTCCATACCCTCTGATCACTTTAGCCACAAGGGCCACATCTAACTCCCTCTTAAATATAGCCAATGAACTGGCCTCAACTACCCTCTGTGGCAGAGAGTTCCAGAGATTCACCACTCTCTGTGTGAAAAAAGTTTTTCTCATCTCGGTTTTAAAGGATTACCCCCTCATCCTTAAGCTGTGACCCCTTGTCCTGGACTTCCCCAACATCGGGAACAATGTTCTGGGATTTGATCTCCATCGCAAGCAATGGCTAACCCTGAACAGAATCTGCACCCTCCATGCAAGAACAGCCCATCACTTGCACGTGGGGATGACAAACAGCCCTGCTTGCGACTGCGGACATCCAGACCAGACCAGACCATCCCCCACATCGTGAATGACTGCTCACTGAGGCTTCTCCCTGGTGGCATGAAAGCCATCCACCCACAAACTGATGCTGTCCTGGCCTGGATATCTACCCTTAACCTACAACTTTAGGCTGTGCACGCCATACGCAAGAAGAGGAAGACTGACAGGTTAGCATGCAACAAAATCTTTTCACTGTGCCTCGGTACACATGACGATAAACTAAACTCAAATTCAAACTCAGTCCACACATATTAATTCACTGCTTTTCACACAGTGGCCATGTGTCTGGGGAAGGAGCTATCTCTGCATGGCCCTCTGTGGGTGGACCAAACTAGCTAAGAACCCACTGCTGCAGCAAACACATTGCTACTATCTCCACAATGTGGTGAGTGGCTGGGCAGCAGATCTTGCATGATAAGGGGCCCTACACCTTGTCCATCACTGAGCAATTTCATTCACATCCACTCAGATCATTGGCACTTCACCTGGAGCTCCTGGAAATAGTCATAGAGTATTACAGCATGTAACCATGCCATTTGGCCCACATATCCATGCTAACCAATGGACAATCTTTTCTATATTCATCTTACCACTCAGCACTTCAGCCTTTTGTGTTTATGTGTTGGCCTGCATAATGTAAATAGTGTTCCCCAATTCATTTTTCACATTTTATCCAATTGATGTTGTGGAACCACATGTTAGAAACAAAAAAATAGGTGCAAGGACATTTGGCCCTTTGAGCCAGCACTGCTATTCGATATGATCAGGACTGATCATCTAAAATTAGTACCCCATTCCAGCTTTGTCCCCATTTTCCATGAATCCCTTAGCCCTAAGAGCTTGTAGAAGAAAAAATAAAATCTCCAGATACTTAATTATGGTTGGAATTAAATAAGGTAACAAAAGGGTGTGCAGATGTGGCAATTGGCATCTCTTGTCGACCAGCTGTAGAGATCATGACAATCGTGTGAAACAATTTCTCCAAGAATTGACCTCGTACCTGTTTTTTCTGTCTTGGTCTACGTAGCATTGGTAAACAAAACACAACACAACAGAAATAGTTGGGTAGACCACCCACTCCCCCAGCCGCTAGTAGCCCAGAAGCGTTGCATACAATTGGGGCTTATGATTGGCTTGGAGAAGGGGTAATGACACGGTCTGCTTGAAAGATGGGATAGAATAATGTCAAGATGCCCTTGTATTCACCATCCGTTGTCGAATAAGGTAAACATAAACAAAAAGTAAATCATGAATAATTAAATAATTAATACCCAAGTAGTAGATAGGAATAACAGGAAAACATAGCCAAGGACGAAGTATATTTTTGTATCATTGTATCTAACAGAGAAAAAAGTTGTTTACTGCACTGCATAATTGTCGGCTAATTCTGCTGCAAAGACAGAGAGAGACCTGGTGAGGAGTTAACTGCCCCCATCTCTCCATCTTGGTCCATCGGGTGGTGCCACGAGCCGGCAGCCTCGTCAGCAGCTGTTCGTCCTTTCAACTTTTTTTTTGCTTTTAGTATGCCTAAAAGTGTTTTTAGTGTGTTTTAGTGTAGGGGGGTGGTGGCGGGGAATAGGGGGGAAATGTTTTTCAGTCACTTACCTCGGTGGAATGCGACTTTTCTAGTCGCATTGTCACCTTCCCTCATGGCCTAACAGCTTGGATTGGTGCGGCCTCTCCCGGAGTCGGGCCCAGAGCTTCAGCAAAGTAAGCGTGGAATTTCCATCATGGAGCCGGGTGATCCCTTGCTGGGGATCGCCAGAAGAAGTGCTCCGATCGCTGTCTCGCGGACTATAACAGCTTGAAGCCGCGGTCTGCGGAGCTTCTAACCGTGGGCACGGAGTGGAGCTTCTATCGCGGAATCTGGGATCGTTGTGTGTGTGGGAGAGCCACTAAGAGTGTATTGTGGGGAGATGCCACTAAGGTGGTTGTGGGGAGATGAGTGTGCTTTTTGAATGAGACTGCCGCTTTGGTCTGAACCAGCCTAATTACAATACAATACAATACAATACAAAAAACGAAATTTGGTATCTGCAGTCATACACACAAGAAAAAGAACCAAGACACAACACAATTACACAAACAGTCAGTCTTATCTCTCCCCTGCACTCCTCCCGATGTCAGAGTCAAAGTCCCCGGCGGGTGATGGTAAGTGTCCCGCGGCCATTAAAGCCGCGCCGGGCGATGCAAGGCCGCGCTCCGGGTCTTGGTGTTGGAGCCACCGGCGGGTGATGGTAAGTGTCCCACGGCCGTTAAAGCCGCACCGGGCGATGTAAGGCCCTGTCCAGGTAATCTTCAACCCCGCAACTCGGGCGGGAAAGTCGCCGTTGCGGAAGCCCCAAAAAGTGGTCTCCCACCAGGGACCCGCGGGCTCCCAGTGTTACCGTCCACCAGACCTGCGGTTGGAGCCTCCGAATCTCCGGGTCGGGCTGCAGCAGCGCGCCACCACCGCTCCTCCCGCTCCGAACTCGGCCAACTCCGCGATGGTAAGTAAGTCCGCAGGCTCCGCGACTGGAGCCCCAGGTCGTTCCGGTTGGAGGCCGCCCACGGTGCTAGTCCCCAACGACAACGGAGACCCGACAGAGAAAAGGTTGGGTTCTCCGTGCAGGGGAAAGATTTAAAAGTATCCCCCACCCTCCGCCCCCCACACACATACTCAGTTAAAAAAAACCCCACTATAACCCCCCATTAGAAACGGGAATAGTCCCCGAGGATTGGCGTACTGCGCATGTTGTTCCATTGTTTAAAAAGGGTTCTAAGAGTAAACCTAGCAATTATAGACCTGTTAGTTTGACTTCAGTGGTGGGCAAATTAATGGAAAAGATACTTAAAGATAATATATATAAGCATCTGGATAATCAGGGTCTGATTAGGAACAATCAACATGGATTTGTGCCTGGAAGGTCATGTTTGACTAATCTTCTTGAATTTTTTGAAGAGGTTACTAGGGAAATTGACGAGGGTAAAGCAGTGGATGTTGTCTATATGGACTTTAGTAAGGCCTTTGACAAGGTTCCTCATGGAAGGTTGGTTAAGAAGGTTAAACTGTTGGGTATAAATGCAGGAATAGCAAGATGGATTCAGCAGTGGCTGAATGGGAGAAGCCAGAGGGTAATGGTGGATGGCTGTTTGTCGGGTTGGAGGCAGGTGACTAGTGGGGTGCCTCAGGGATCTGTGTTGGGTCCTTTGTTGTTTGTCATGTACATCAATGATCTGGATGAAGGGGTGGTAAATTGGATTAGTAAGTATGCAGATGATACCAAGATAGGGGGTGTTGTGGATAATGAAGATGATTTCCAAAGTCTACAGAGTGATTTAGGCCATTTGGAAAAATGGGCTGAAAGATGGCAGATGGAGTTTAATGCTGATAAATGTGAGGTGTTACACCTTGGCAGGACAAATCAAAATAGGACGTACATGATAAATGGTAGGGAATTGAAGAATACAGTTGAACAGAGGGATCTGGGAATAACCGTGCATAGTTCCTTGAAGGTGGAATCTCATATAGATAGGGTGGTAAAGAAAGCTTTTGGTATGCTAGCCTTTATAAATCAGAGCATTGAGTATAGAAGCTGGGATGTAATGTTAAAATTGTACAAGGCATTGGTGAGACCAAATCTGGAGTATGGTGTACAATTTTGGTCGCCCAATTATAGGAAGGATGTCTATGAAAGTAAGTGTGCAGGTATGGCAGGCAGTGAAGAAAGCAAATGGCATGTTAGCCTTTATAACAAGAGGAGTTGAGTATAGGAGCAAAAAGATCCTTCTGCATTTGTACAGTGCCCTAGTGAGACCATACATGGAGTATTGTGTGCAGTTTTGCTCTCCAAATTTGAGGAAGGATATTCTTGCTATTGAGGGAGTGCAGCATAGGTTCACAAGGTTAATCCCCAGGATGGCGGGACTGTCATATGCTGAGAGACTGGAGTGGCTGGGCTTGTATACTCTGGTATTTAGAAGGATGAGAGGCAATCTTATTGAAACATATAAAATTATTAAGGATTTGGACATGCTAGAGGCAAGAAACATGTTCCTGATGTTGGGGGAGTCCAGAACCAGGGGCCACAGTTTAAAAATAAGGGGTAAGCCATTTAGAACAGAGTTGAGGAAATGCTTTTTCCCACAGAGAGTTGTGAGTGTGGAACTCTCTGCCTCAGAGGGTTGTGCAAGCCGGTTCTCTGGAAACTTTCAAGAGAGAGCTAGATAGGGGTCTTGAAGATTGCGGAGTCAGGGAATACGGGGAGAAGGCAGGAATGGGGTACTGATTGGGAATGATCAGCCATGATCACATTGAATGGCGGTGCTGGCTCGAAGAGCCGAATGGCCTACTCCTGCAGCTATTGTCTATTGCGGTAAAAATAATGTGTTGCTATTAAAACAACCTCAAAAGAGTGCAGCTAGAGAGGGCCCTTGTTCACTATGGACACCTGCCTGGACACACCTTAGCAATGGTGCCAATTGCATGAGGAGGCCTCCTCCTATGCTGACGGTTGTTTTGAAGCCAGTCCCAGTTGTTTCAACACACCTTCTGTCTCCCTGGCTGATTCTCCAAATCCCTCCCATCACTGAAACATGTGCTAGTTTGCTGATTCACTCTCCAGTGGCTGGAAGAGTACAGACTTTTGCCATGGAGCCTTTTGAGATCGTCTTCCTGAGTTCCAAGCTGGAGGGGAAAAGTTATTCTGGGGGAAGTTCACATAGGAGCCCCCAAGGTCAGGGACCAGGATGGCAAAGGGGGATTAACCTTCCAGCATTGTTTTTCAACTTGATCTAGTGAGTTAGGGGATTAAAGAACTGTGCATTAAACAATGTTAGATATCTTAAATTGCCAAGTTTAGACAGGAGAATCCATGGAAAGCACTGGAGCTGTACAGGGGCAGATCACTAACCCCATGTCTTCATCTACTCACCAAGTCCTTTGAATATTTGTGAAGATCATTCACCAATTTCCGCAGCTGCCACGTCTACCAACAACCAGAGAACAGTCCCGAGCTAATATCTCCCTCATTGGAGACCCTCGGGCTGACTTTGATTGGACTTCAGTGGACCTTACCTTGCACTAAACGCTATTCACATTATTCCCTTTGTCGTGTATCTGTACAGTGTAGATAGCTTGATTGTAATCATGTACTGTCTTTCCACTGACTGTACCATCGAGGCTTACACTGTCCATCCCCTCCATGCTGACTTGAATAATCTGCCCAACATGCGCCTGAAGTCCCACAAACCCTTCTGGCCTTCAGTCAAATCCCCGGAAGATATCGACTCCAAGACTGAGTGGTGCAGAGCCTGGATAGATGCCAACACCAACAACGGAGAAGTCATCACAGACCCCCACAGTGAACCATAGAAACATAGAAATTAGGTGCAGGAGTAGGCCATTCAGCCATTCGAGCCTGTGCCGCCATTCAATATGATCATGGCTGATCATCCAACTCAGTATCCCGTACCTGCCTTCTCTCCATACCCTCTGATCCCTTTAGCCACAAGGGCCACATCTAACTCCCTCTTAAATATAGCCAATGAACTGGCTTCAACTACCCTCTGTGGCAGAGAGTTCCAGAGATTCACCACTCTCTGTGTGAAAAAAGTTTTTCTCATCTCGGTTTTAAAGGATTTCCCCCTTATCCTTAATCTGTGACCCCTTGTCCTGGACTTCCCCAACATCGGGAACAATGTTCTGGGATTTGATCTCCATCGCAAGCAATGGCTAACCCTGAACAGAATCTGCACCGTCCATGCAAGAACAGCCCATCACTTGCATGTGGGGATGACAAACAGCCCTGCTTGCGACTGCGGACATCCAGACCAGACCAGACCATCCCCCACATCGTGAATGACTGCTCACTGAGGCTTCTCCCTGGTGGCATGAAAGCCATCCACCCACAAACTGATGCTGTCCTGGCCTGGATATCTACCCTTGACCTACAACTTTAGGCTGTGCACGCCATACGCAAGAAGAGGAAGACTGACAGGTTAGCAAGCAACAAAATCTTTTCACTGTGCCTCGGTACACATGACGATAAACTAAACTCAAATTCAAACTCAGTCCACACATATTCATTCACTGCTTTTCACACAGTGGCCATGTGTCTGGGGAAGGAGCTATCTCTGCATGGCCCTCTGTGGGTGGACCAAACTAGCTAAGAACCCACTGCTGCAGCAAACACATTGCTACTATCTCCACAATGTGGTGAGTGGCTGGGCAGCAGATCTTGCATGATAAGGGGCCATACACCTTGTCCATCACTGAGCAACTTCATTCACATCCACTCAGATCATTGGCACTTCACCTGGAGCTCCTGGAAATAGTCATAGAGTATTACAGCATGTAACCATGCCATTTGGCCCACATATCCATGCTAACCAATGGACAATCTTTTCTATATTCATCTTACCACTCAGCACTTCAGCCTTTTGTGTTTATGTGTTGGCCTGCATAATGTAAATAGTGTTCCCCAATTCATTATTCACATTTTAACCAATTGATGTTGTGGAACCACATATTAGAAACAGAAAAATAGGTGCAAGGACATTTGGCCCTTTGAGCCAGCACTGCTATTCGATATGATCAGGACTGATCATCTAAAAATAGTACCCCATTCCAGCTTTGTCCCCATTTTCCTTGAATCCCTTAGCCCTAAGAGCTTGTAGAAGAAAAAATAAAATCTCCAGATACTTAATTATGGTTGGAATTAAATAAGGTAACAAAAGGGTGTGCAGATGTGGCAATTGGCATCTCTTGTCGACCAGCTGTAGAGATCATGACAATCGTGTGAAACAATTTCTCCAAGAATTGACCTCGTACCTGTTTTTTCTGTCTTGGTCTACGTAGCATTGGTAAACAAAACACAACACAACAGAAATAGTTGGGTAGACCACCCACTCCCCCAGTCGCTAGTAGCCCAGAAGCGTTGCATACAATTGGGGCTTATGATTGGCTTGGAGAAGGGGTAATGACACGGTCTGCTTGAAAGATGGGATAGAATAATGTCAAGATGCCCTTGTATTCACCATCCGTTGTCGAATAAGGTAAACATAAACAAAAAGTAAATCATGAATAATTAAATAATTAATACCCAAGTAGTAGATAGGAATAACAGGAAAACATAGCCAAGGACGAAGTATATTTTTGTATCATTGTATCTAACAGAGAAAAAAGTTGTTTACTGCACTGCATAATTGTCGGCTAATTCTGCTGCAAAGACAGAGAGAGACCTGGTGAGGAGTTAACTGCCCCCATCTCTCCATCTTGGTCCATCGGGTGGTGCCACGAGCCGGCAGCCTCGTCAGCAGCTGTTCGTCCTTTCAACTTTTTTTTTGCTTTTAGTATGCCTAAAAGTGTTTTTAGTGTGTTTTAGTGTAGGGTGGTGGTGGCGGGGAATAGGGGGGAAATGTTTTTCAGTCACTTACCTCGGTGGAATGCGACTTTTCTAGTCGCATTGTCACCTTCCCTCATGGCCTAACAGCTTGGATTGGTGCGGCCTCTCCCGGAGTCGGGCCCAGTGCTTCAGCAAAGGGCGCAGCGTGGAATTTCCATCATGGAGCCGGGTGATCCCTTGCTATGGGATCGCCAGAAGAAGTGCTCCGATCGCTGGCTCGCGGACTATAACATCTTGAAGCCGCGGTCTGCGGAGCTTCTAGCCGTGGGCACGGAGTGGAGCTTCTATCGCGGAATCTGGGATCCATCGCCGTAGAAGAGCTCCAACCGCTGACCTGCGAACTATAACTTCGTGAAGCAGCGGTCTCCGGTAGGAAGCGGCCAATTTGGGATCTCCAAGTGTCCCTCCGTCCCGATGTCGGAGTTTCGTACATCCCGCAAGAGGGCCTGTACATCGGGCCGTCCGTAGTGGCGACTGCAGAGGTTTCATGGCCCCGACCACGGATAAACAAAGTAGGTCATAGACAAAGAAACAGACATAGCGGGTGGTGAAAATTGCCCAACGCATCACCGGTTCCTCGCTCCCTCCATTGAGTCTGTCCAAAGCAAGCGTTGTCTGCGGAGGGCGCTCAGCATCGCCAAGGACTGCTCTCACCCCAACCATGGACTGTTTACCCTCCTACCATCCGGGAGGCGCTACAGGTCTCTCCGTTGCCGAACCAGCAGGTCCAGGAACAGCTTCTTCCCGGCGGCTGTCACTCTACTCAACAACGTACCTCGGTGACTGCCAATCACCCCCCCCCACCCCCTGGACACTTACTATCACTTATTATTATTTATTCAAATAATTTGCTATGTCGCTCTTCCAGGGAGATGCTAAATGCATTTCGTTGTCTCTGTACTGTACACTGACAATGACAATTAAAATTGAACCTGAATCTGAATCTGAATCTGACATAGAAACATAGAAAATAAGTGCAGGAGTAGGCCATTCGGCCTTTCGAGCCTGCACCACCATTTGATGTGATCATGGCTGATCATCCAACTCAGTATCCTGTACCCGCCTTCTCTCCATACCCCCTGATCCCTTTAGCCACAAGGGCCACATCTAACTCCCTCTTAAATATAGCCAATGAACTGGCCTCAACTACCTTCTGTGACAGAGAATTCCACAGATTCACCACTCTCTGTGTAAAAAATGATTTCCTCATCTCGGTCCTAAAAGTCTTCCCTCTTATCCTTAAACTGTGACCCCTAGTTCTGGACTTCCCCAACATCGGGAATAATCTTCCTGCATCTAGCCTGTCCAACCCCTTAAGAATTTTGTAAGTTTCTATAAGAGGATGACTGACTTAACGTTATTACCTTCCACCACAGTGAAGAATGTTGATTCCGCTGTGGTGGATGTTCATGTTGTACTCTATTGTGTATTATGCTCTTTTTCATTGTGGCTGCATGGTAAATCAAATTCCACTGTGTGTGTGTCTGTGTGTGTGGGAGAGCCACTAAGAGTGTATTGTGGGGAGAATCCACTAAGGTGGTTGTGGGGAGATGAGTGTGCTTTTTGAATGAGACTGCCGCTTTGGTCTGAACCAGCCTAATTACAATACAATACAATTTATTTGTTATCATTTGAACCTCTTGAGGTTCAAACGAAATTTGGTATCTGCAGTCATACACACAAGAAAAAAGAACCAAGACACAACACAATTTACACAAACATCCATCACAGTGAATCTCCTCCTCACTGTGATGGAAGGCAAAGTCTTATCTCTCCCCTGCACTCCTCCCGATGTCAGAGTCAAAGTCCCCGGCGGGTGATGGTAAGTGTCCCGCGGCCATTAAAGCCGCGCCGGGCGATGCAAGGCCGCGCTCCGGGTCTTGGTGTTGGAGCCCCCGGCGGGTGATGGTAAGTGTCCCACGGCCGTTAAAGCCACGCCGGGCGATGTAAGGCCCTGTCCAGGTACTCTTCAACCCCGCAACTCGGGCGGGAAAGTCGCCGTTGCGGAAGCCCCAAAAAGTGGTCTCCCCACCCTCCGCCCCCCCACACACATACTCAGTTAAAACCCCCCCACTATAACTACATTTAAACGAGACAAAAAAAAAAGACAGGTGGACTGCAGAGGCCGCTGCGACGTGAGTCGCGCCGCCCACCCACGTTAATGGGTGAGGGCAGTTCCTGTGGGTTATATGTGATTACAGTCATATATATATAGATATGGTATAATAATATATGGTTAAAATAGACTGCCACAGGGAAATAGGCTCCCCATGATGTAATATGGGCATTGTACGCTAGATGGCGCTTACATTTTGATCTCATTTTCTAATTAGTTTAATTAATTAATGTGCAACTTTTGCACTGACAAGTTATGACTTCCGTCTCAATAATATTTTATCTAAATCTGTGCAAAATTTAATGTAGTTCTGAGACATGGGTTACGAAAGTTGATTTCTGGACACATTTTTGATGCTCGGCACACAGCCTATATGCAGTTGTGGTCACTGTCTCCAAATGCTCCCCCACTGACACTCTCTCCACCTGACCAATTGTATTACTCAAATCAAGGTCTAGGAATGCCTCTTATCTGAAAGCTTCAGACGTACATCTCAAAAATCTGCCTCAGCGGAACCGTTTAAACTGAGGGATTCCCAGTTAATGTTTGGGACATTGAAATTCCTCTGGTGCAACAAACGTTTCTCACATGACAACCTCTTTTCCCAAACACGGATGCCCCAAGAACTCTTCTGGGCTATCGGAAATTACAGCCACTGGGCCATGAGCAATCACGCACTGCTCAGAAACAAATGTAAATATATCCGGCCTCTGACCAGCAGAGGGAGGCAGAAAGACTGGCTGCACGAAGCAAAACCAAACTGGTTACCCGGAATACAGAGGGATTCCGAGCATCTGTCGTGCAGAATAACAGGAAAAGTGAGCCAGGAGGAGAGATGCGACGAGAGGGGAAGGGGCCCCATAATGGAGGTCCACGCCAAAGATGCTAGCAGAGGAGACCCAGCATAGAGAGGGAAGGGTCTGCAGAAATGTCTCATGGGGAGGAGGCAGTGGGGGTTACACATGAGGTTGCAGCATATGAAGATAGTGGAATCTGCAAAAGAGACCCCTGAGCAGAGTGAGGGTATTACAGCAGGGATCCCAGAAAGAATGGCGGGGAGGGGGTTCCCAGGCCAGACAGAGGGGACTGCAGGAGAAATTCCAGCACAAAGAGAAGGATGTACACAGGAGGTCCCAAAACTGGAGGGGGGGGGGAGAAGGAAAGGTTTTACAGGAGTTGTCCCAGAACAGGGAGAGGAGCTAGAGCAGGGTGGAATACCTGAGAAGTCCCAGCACAGTGAGTGGAGTCTACAGGAATGTCCCAGAACAGGGAGACTGCAAGAGGTCCTTGAATTGTGTGGGAAGGGGGTGGTAGTCCAGGAGAAATGGCAGAACAGAGAGGTGGGGACGTCCCAGAACAAAGTCCCTGAAATGTGAGAAGGGACTAAAAGAGAGGTTCCAGCACCAAGAGTGGAATTACAGAAGTCCCAGAACAGAGTGGACTACAGGGGAGGTCCCGGGAAGGAGAGAGGGAACTAGAGCAGAGGTCCCAGAACAGGAGACATCCCGGCAAACACACAGAGGGGAACAACACAAGAAGTTCCAGAACAGGGAAAAGAAACATCTCAGCATATGATAAGGTGGGGCACGCAAAATAGATCCCAGAACAGGGAGAAGGCTCCAATGGAGGGGTCCCAGCAGAGAGAGATGTGTCTATGAAGTTATTCCAGAACAAAAAAGGCAAAACCAATCTTGTAAAACATGATACACATTGAGATTTATTTGTCACTGGCAGTACAGCCCAAAATAAATGCTGGATGATCCTTCGATACATATTGAAATCTGTGTAATATACGGCTCCTCCAATATCAAAATGAAGTCAGAGCAAACACGTGATATTATTGAAATGACAAGGCTTTCCACACTGTGATACAGTGTTTAAACAGGCCCTTCGGCCCAACTCGCCCTCACTGGCCAACAATGTCCCAGCTACACTAGTCACACTTGCCTGCGTATGGTCCACATTCCTCCAAACCTGTCTTATCCATGTACCTGTCTAATTGTATCTTAAATGATGGGATAGTCCCAGCCTCAAATACCTCCTCTGACAGCTTGTTCCATACACCACCACCCTCTGTGTGATAAGGTACCCCTCGGATTCCTATTAAATCTTTTCCTCTTCACCTTGAAGCTATGTTGTTCTCCGTTCCCCTACTCTGGACAAAAGACTGTATGCATCTACCAGATCTATTCCTCTCATGATTTTGTTTACCTCTATAAGATCTCCTCTCATCATCTGTAGCTTTGGGAGCAACAACAGCAGCAGCAGGAGGAGATTAGCAAGAGATACGACTGATTGGCTCTAGCCCAAGTGGGAGGAGAGAAGTGAAAACAGTTTAAGTACAGGTCAAGGACAGGCAGACTTGACTCAGAACTGCTGTAGCTTTGGGAGCAACAACAGCAGCAGCAGTAGGAGATTAGCAAGAGATACGACTGATTGGCTCTAGCCCAAGTGGGAGGAGAGAAGTGAAAACAGTTTAAGTACAGGTCAAGGACAGGCAGACTTGACTCAGAACTGCTGTAGCTTTGGGAGCAACAACAGCAGCAGCAGTAGGAGATAAGCAAGAGATACGACTGATTGGCTCTAGCCCAAGTGGGAGGAGAGAAGTGAGTCAGTGCTGGGAAAACAGTTGAAAACTGAGGAATTTGGTTTGTAAATTGGTAAATCAGGCAATTTATCAGTCAATTTAAGCAAGACTGCTCTTAGCGAGCGGCAGTGAGTGAAGTGCCCTGTGAGTAAAGTGTGAGTCTTTGGCTCGAGAGTCTTCGGAGAGGAGGCTGAGGAGAGGAGACTACGCAAAACACTGCAGAGGGAGAGACGAAAGAAGGAGATGTCAGGCAAGCTGATTCAGTGTGATGCTTGCAGTATGTGGGAGGTCAAGGACACCGCTGGTGCCTCTGGCTGCTACAAATGCGAAAAGTGCACCCAGGTAGAGCTCCTGAAGGGCCGTGTTGGGGAACTGGAGAAGCAAGTGGATGACCTCCGGTTCGTCCGAGAAACGGAGTCGTTCCTCGACAAGTCTTACAGTACGATTGTTACACCTAAGGTACTGGAAGAGAGAAGGTGGGAGACAGTGAGAACGGGAGGGAAGCATGGAATGCCAACGTCCCCGGGGGTTGTACCTCTTGTGAACAGGTTCACCCACTTAGAAGCTGTCGGGACAGAAGAGGTGTTTACACTGGGCGGCGGACTGGCTTGTGATGCGAATAGGGCTGTTGAGCCAAAACCAAAAAGGCCTAAGGCAGGCAACGCCATTGTAGTAGGAGACTCCATTGTGAGAGGTACGGACAGGGGTTTCTGCGACAACAGACGGGATGCGAGGATGGTGTGCTGCCTTCCTGGTGCCAGGATCCAGGATGTCACGGACAGAGTGCAGAAAATCCTCAAGGGCGAAGGTGAACATCCGGAAGTGGTAGTGCATGTCGGCACAAACGATGTCGGAAAGAAGGGGATGAATATTCTGCAGCGTGACTTTAGAGAGCTCGGAAAAATGCTGAAAAGCAGGACCTCCAGGGTTGTTATCTCCGGTTTGCTTCCAGTTCCTCGTGCTGGCGAGAGCAGGAACAGGGAGATACGGGACCTGAACGTGTGGCTGAGGAACTGGTGCACGGGGCAGGGATTTAGATTCTTAGATCACTGGGATCTGTTTTGGGGTAAGGGGGAACTGTACAAAAGGGACGGATTGCATCTTAACAGGTGTGGGACCAGCATTCTGGCAGGCAGGTTTGCCACTGCTACACGGGTGGTTTTAAACTGAATAAGGGGGGTGGGGTGTCGAATGGGCTAGTGGAGGATGGAGTTAAAGGGAAAGGGTTTCTTAAATGTGTGAGCGTAGAGACAGAGGGGTGTAAAATGAGGGTAGAAGCAATAGGTAGCAAGGTGAAAAGTAAAAGTGGCAGGCCGGAAAATCCAGGGCAAAAATCAAAAAGGGCCACTTTTCAACAAAATTGTATTAGGATGTAAGAGTGTTGTAAAAACAAGCCTGAAGGCTTTGTGTCTCAATGCAAGGAGCATTCGTAATAAGGTGGATGAGTTGAATGTGCAGATAGCTATTAATGATTATGATATAGTTGGGATCACGGAGACATGGCTCCAGGGTGACCAAGGCTGGGAGCTGAACATCCAGGGATATTCAATATTCAGGAGGGATAGAGAGAAAGGAAAAGGAGGTGGGGTAGCGTTGCTGATTAGAGAGGAGATTAACGCAATGGAAAGGAAGGACATTAGTTTGCAGGATGTGGAATCGGTATGGGTAGAGCTGCGAAACACTAAGGGGCAGAAAACGCTGGTGGGTGTTGTGTACAGGCCACCTAACAGTAGTAGTGAAGTTGGAGATGGTATCAAACAGGAAATTAGAAATGCGTGCGACAAAGGCAAAACCGTTATAATGGGTGACTTCAATCTACATATAGATTGGGTGAATCAAATTGGCAGGGGTGCTGAGGAAGAGGATTTCTTGGAATGTATGCGGGATAGTTATCTAAATCAACATGTAGAGGAACCAACGAGAGAGCAGGCTATTTTAGACTGGGTATTGAGTAATGAGGAAGGGTTAGTTAGCAGTCTTGTTGTACGTGCCCCCTTGGGCAAGAGTGACCATAATATGGTTGAGTTCTTCATTAGGATGGAGAGTGACATTGTTAATTCAGAAACAATGGTTCTGAACTTAAAGAAAGGTAACTTTGAGGGTATGAGACGTGAATTGCCCAAGATTGACTGGCAATTAATTCTAAAAGGGTTGACGGTGGATATGCAATGGAAGACATTTAAAGACTGCATGGATGAACTACAAAAATTGTTCATCCCAGTTTGGCAAAAGAATAAATCAGGGAAGGTAGTGCATCCGTGGATAACAAGGGAAATCAGTGATAGTATCAAAGCGAAGGATGATGCGTACAAATTAGCCAGAAAAAGCAGCATACCGGAGGACTGGGAGAAATTCAGAGACCAGCAGAGGAGGACAAAGGGCTTAATTAGGAAAGGAAAAATAGATTATGAAAGAAAACTGGCAGGGAACATAAAAACTGACTGCAAAAGTTTTTATAGATATGTGAAAAGAAAGAGATTAGTTAAAACAAATGTAGGTCCCTTGCAGTCAGAAACGGGTGAGTTGATCATGGGGAACAAGGATATGGCGGACCAATTGAATAACTACTTTGGTTCCGTCTTCACTAAGGAAGACATAAATAATCTGCCGGAAATAGCAGGGGACCGCGGGTCAAAGGAGTTGGAGGAATTGAGTGAAATCCAGGTTAGCCGGGAAGTGGTGTTGGGTAAATTAAATGGATTAAAGGCCGATAAATCCCCAGGGCCAGATAGGCTGCATCCCAGAGTATTTAAGGAAGTAGCTCCAGAAATAGTGGATGCATTAGTAATAATCTTTCAAAACTCTTTAGATTCTGGAGTAGTTCCTGAGGATTGGCGGGTAGCAAACGTAACCCCACTTTTTAGGAAGGGAGGGAGAGAGAAAACGGGGAATTACAGACCAGTTAGTCTAACATCGGTAGTGGGGAAACTGCTAGAGTCAGTTATTAAAGATGAGATAGCAGCACATTTGGAAAGTGGTGAAATCATTGGACAAAGTCAGCATGGATTTACAAAAGGTAAATCATGTCTGACGAATCTTATAGAATTTTTCGAGGATGTAACTAGTAGCGTGGATAGGGGAGAACCAGTGGATGTGGTGTATCTGGACTTCCAGAAGGCTTTCGACAAGGTCCCACATAAGAGATTAGTTTACAAACTTAAAGCACACGGCATTGGGGGTTCAGTATTGATGTGGATAGAGAACTGGCTGGCAAACAGGAAGCAAAGAGTAGGAGTAAACGGGTCCTTTTCACAATGGCAGGCAGTGACTAGTGGGGTACCGCAAGGCTCAGTGCTGGGACCCCAGCTATTTACAATATATATTAATGATCTGGATGAGGGAATTGAAGGCAATATCTCCAAGTTTGCGGATGACACTAAGCTGGGGGGCAGTGTTAGCTGTGAGGAGGATGCTAGGAGACTGCAAGGTGACTTGGATAGGCTGGGTGAGTGGGCAAATGTTTGGCAGATGCAGTATAATGTGGATAAATGTGAGGTTATCCATTTTGGTGGCAAAAACAGGAAAGCAGACTATTATCTAAATGGTGGCCGACTAGGAAAAGGGGAGATGCAGCGAGACCTGGGTGTCATGGTACACCAGTCATTGAAAGTGGGCATGCAGGTGCAGCAGGCAGTGAAGAAAGCGAATGGTATGTTAGCTTTCATAGCAAAAGGATTTGAGTATAGGAGCAGGGAGGTTCTACTACAGTTGTACAGGGTCTTGGTGAGACCACACCTGGAGTATTGCGTACAGTTTTGGTCTCCAAATCTGAGGAAGGACATTATTGCCATAGAGGGAGTGCAGAGAAGGTTCACCAGACTGATTCCTGGGATGTTAGGACTGTCTTATGAAGAAAGACTGGATAGACTTGGTTTATACTCTCTAGAATTTAGGAGATTGAGAGGGGATCTTATAGAAACTTACAAAATTCTTAAGGGGTTGGACAGGCTAGATGCAGGAAGATTGCTCCCGATGTTGGGGAAGTCCAGGACAAGGGGTCACAGCTTAAGGATAAGGGGGAAATCCTTTAAAACCGAGATGAGAAGAACTTTTTTCACACAGAGAGTGGTGAATCTCTGGAACTCCCTGCCACAGAGGGTAGTCGAGGCCAGTTCATTGGCTATATTTAAGAGGGAGTTAGATGTGGCCCTTGTGGCTAAGGGGATCAGAGGGTATGGAGAGAAGGCAGGTACGGGATACTGAGTTGGATGATCAGCCATGATCATATTGAATGGCGGTGCAGGCTCGAAGGGCCGAATGGCCTACTCCTGCACCTAATTTCTATGTTTCTATGTTTCTATCCTGCGCTCCATGGAATAAAGACCCAGTCTACTAAACCTCTCCGTATAGCTCACACCCTCTAGTCCTGGCAACATCCTCATAAATATTCTCTGAACCCTTTCAAGCTTGACAATATCTTTCCTATAACATGGTGCCCGGAACTGAACACAATATTCTAAATGCGGTATCACCAACGTCTTATACAACTGCAATATGACCTCCCAACTTCTATACTCAATACTCTGGCTGATGAAGGCCAAAGTGCCAAAAGTTTTTGACCACCTTATCTACCTGCAACTCGACCTTCAAGGAACCATGCACCTGTACTCCTACATCCCTCTGCTCTACAACACTACCCAGAGGCCTACGATTTACAATGTAGGTCCTGCCCTTGTTCAACGTCCCAAAATGCAACACCTCACACTTCTCTGTATAAAATTCCATCAACCATCCTCCGCCCACCTGGCCAGTCGATCCAGATCCTGCTGCAATGGTTCACAACCATCATCACTATCTGCAAAACCACTAACTTTTGTATCATCAGCAAACTTGCTAATCTTGACCTGTATATTCTCATCCAAATCATTGATGTAGATGATAAAAGTAACATGCCCAGCACTGAACTCTGAGGCACACCACTAGTCACAGGCATCCAGTCCGAGATGCAACCTTCCACCATTACCCTCTGCTTCCTTCCATGGAGCCAATTTGCTATCCATTCAGCTATGTCTCCTTGGATTCCATGAGATTTAACCATCCAGAGCAGCCTACCATGCGGAACATTGTCTAACGCCTTACTGAAGTCCATGTACACATCATCTACAGCTCTGCCCTCATTGACCTTTTTGCTCACGTCTTCAAAATAATCAATCAGATTTGTGAGGCAGGATCTCCCATGTACAAAACCATGATGACTATCCCTAATCAGCACTTGCCCATCCAAATGCCTGTACAACCTATCCCTCAGAATACACTCCAGTAACTTTCCAACTACAGATGTTAAGCTCATCGGCCTATAGTTCCCAGCATTTTCCCTGCAGCCCTTCTTGAAAAGAGGCACAACATTTGCCACCCTCCAGTTTCCCGGCACCTCTCCTGTATTTAAGGACCACTCGTAAATTTCAACCAGGGTTCCTGCAGATGTTAAAATTCTGAAATAGAACAGAAAATGATAGAAACACAATGCAGGTCAGGCAGAGTCCGTGGAGAGAGAAACAAAGTTAAGGTTTGAGGTTGAAGCCCCTTTGTCAAAATTTGGAAAGAGAGCAAACACATTACAATTTAGGGGCAAACAAGGGAATAATTCAGAAGGCCAGGCCACACTGATGGCGAGAGAAAATGGAACCCCAAATGACAAATGGATGAGAGGTTGAAATGTTAATTTCCGATAGAGAGGCTTAGAGTTCAGGAGACTGCAATGTTCCCAGAAGAAAGACATGGCGTTATTACTTGAGCTTGCATTGGGCCTCGTAACACTGTAGGAGGCCAAGAACAGATAGTTCAGATTGGGGAAGGGAAGGGGAATTCAAATGAGAGGCAACAGTAAGCTCAGGGCCAACACCCTCCCAGGCTGAATGCACGGTGGCACAGTGGTAGTTGCTGCATTACAGCGACAGAGACCAGGGTACTATCCTGATTATGGTTGCTGTCTGTACGGAGTTAACATGGAAAATAGGTGCAGGAGTAGGCCATTCGGACATTCGAGCCAGCACCGGCATTCAATATGATCATGGCTGATCATCCAAAATCAATATCACGATCCTGCTTTTTCCCCATATCCCTAGATTCCTTTGGCAGAGAATTCGATAGATTCAAAACTCTCCAGGTTTGTATGTTCTCCCTGTGACCTCATGGTGCTGCAAATCCTGTAACAGTAGATGACAGGCAGTGGTTAGAAGGGCTGGAAAAGTAGACAAGGGAGCTGGCATCCCCTTAAAATGCTAAAAGGGAAGGGAACAGGAACATGTGTCCAGTGGCGGAACATTGGAGCTGGCAGAATTGCAAAGGATATTCCAATGTATGGGGGTGGAAGGCGAGATCACGGAAGATGGGGTGAGAGTTGAGGTGCAGGACATAGATGATGCGGTCATGGACTCTGTCCACGGTGGTAAAGGGGAAGCCACGGTTCAGGAAGAAGGGAGATATTTTGGAGGTATCTGTGCAGAGAATATGCGCCAAAGACAGAAGAACTGGGATTATGGCATGGAAGCCACATGGGCAGTGTGGGAGGAAGTATGATCAAGGTAGCTGAGAGAGACTTCTGGCTTGTCGTGGATGTCGTGGATGTCGTGTCGTGTGGCTCGCGTGTCCCCTGAGATTGGTACAGAGACATCTAAAGAGTGAAGTGGTCAGGAATGGACCATGTGAAGGTGTCAGCATGGTGGTCAGGAGTGGACCATGTGAAGATGTCAGCATGGTGGTCAGGAATGGACCATGTGAAGGTGTCAGCATGGTGGGCATTGGCTCCAAAGATGATGAAATTTGAGCTCTGAAAGCAGCACCAATGCATATACCTGAGGTGCAGCTGGTGGAGTGGGCTTGGGTAAGACAGAACCAAGAACTGTTCCACATATCCAACTAGAAAGCGTAGTTTGGAGCCATGCAAGTGTCTGTAGGCTTTACTTTAGAAATACAGTGTGTAAACAGGCCCTCTGGCCCAATGAGTCCGTGCTGACCAGCGTTCACCCCGTACACTAGCACTTGTCTACATGTTAAGGACAATTTACAATTTACAGCAGCCAATTAGCAATCTATTGGTCTATTGAAACCAGAGCACCCGGAGAAAACCCACGCGGTCACAGGGAGAACGTATAGACTCCATACAGACAGCACCTGTAGTTATGATCGATCCATGGTCTATGGTGCTGTAAGGCAGCAACCTTACCGCTGCGCCACTGTGCCTGCCCCCTGATCTTCCATCTGGAGGGAATGAGTGGAATTGAAGAAATTGTTCAATACGAGGACGAGTCCAGCAGGATGAATGAGGCTGCAGATGGTTGGCTTCTGTTCGAGGATGAGGTGCAGGGCCCTTCGATCATGCTGATGTAGGATGGAGATGCAGAAGGATCGTAAGTTCACCCTGAAGATGATCCAGTTACGGCTCTGGAATTGGAAACTGTTGATTTGGCAGAGTGTCACGTATGTTTGTAGAAAGGACTGCACCAGGGAGTTAAATAGAGTTAAGATAGAAAGAATGGAATACTGTGTAGAACATACTGTAGATGAGCACAGTATGGAACAGTCCCTTGGGCCAATGATGTCTGTGGCACACATATTAGTAATGCCCATTACTTCGTTGGTCTGATAGCTTCCTACATAAATCTCAAGAATTTGCCTCTTCAGAGCCTTTTAAACTGAGGGATTATTCCCAGTTAATGTTTGGGACATTGAATTTAATTTGGTGCGACAAATATTTCTCACATGACAACCTCTTCTCCCATTTTCTCAAACACCGATGACCCAAGAACTCTAATGGGGTCTAAGTAACCACAGCTACTTTCCTCGTTCGGCTGGAGGCCACATTGGGTCACTACACAGAAATAAACATAAGTATATCTGAGCTCGAACCAGCAGAGGGAGGCAGAGAGCGGCTGCACAGAACAAAACCAAACTGGTTTCCCGGAATACAGATGGGTTCCGAGCATCTGTCATGCAGAATAACAGGAAACGTATAAGTGAGCCAAGAGGCGAGGTGAGACGAGACGGGAAGGAGTCCTGTCCATAAAGGAGGCCCCCAGCATCGCCAGAAGCGTCCCAGCACAGAGAATCTGCAGAAAAGTCTCAAGGGGAGGGGGGTGGCGGGAGGGGGAGGGGGAGGGGGAGGGGGGGGGGGAGGGGGGGGGGGAGGGGGTGGAGGTTGCAGGTGAAGTTACAGCATATGAAGATAGTGTGATCTGCAAAAGAGAACCCTGAGCAGAGAGAGGGTTCTACAGCAGAGATCCCATAAAGAGTGGCGGGGAGGGGGTTCTTCAGAAGAGTTTCCAGATCAGACAGCGGGGACAGCAGGAGTCGAGTCAAGTTAAATCAAGAGAGTTTATTGTCATGTGTCCCAGGTAGGACAATTAAATTCTTGCTTGCTGCAGCACAATAGAATATTGTAAACAAAAATACAGTTCAGTTCAATATAAGCAGATAAAGTGCAATAGGCTGTTACAGTTCAGAGTCTGTTTGTTGGCGAGTTTAATAGCCTGATGGCTGTTGGGAAGAACCTGGTTGTAACAGATTTCAGACTCCTGTACCTTCTGCCCGATGGTAGCAGAGAGATGAGTGCTTGGCCATGATGGTGTGGGTCCTTGATGATGTTGGCTGCCTTTTTGAGGCAGTGACTGCGATAGATCCCTTCGATGGTGGGGAGGTCAGAGCCGAAGACTGGGCAGTGGTTACAACTTTCTGCATCCTTTTCCGCTCCTGGATGCTCAAGTGGCAGAACCAAGCCACGATGCAACCAGTCAGCATGCTCTCTACTGTGCACCTGTAGAGGTTCGAGAGAGTCCTCTTTGACATACCGACTCTGTAGTCTTCTCAGGAAGTAGAGTGCTTTCTTTATAATTGCATCAGTGTGCTGGGACCAGGAAAGATCTTCGGAAATGTGCACGCCCAGGAATTTGAAGTTCTTGACCCTTTCCATCATTGTCCCATTGATATAAACGGGATTGTGGATCCCTATCCTACCCCTTCCAAAGTCCATAATCAGTTCTTTGGTTTTGCTGGTGTTGAGAGCCAGGTTATAGGGTGGGGCACACAAGAGAGATTTTTTTGATTTTTTTTTTGATTTGATTCAATTTATTGTCATTGCACTTTTCAGTGCAACGAAATGGTTTAGCCTGCAGTCATAACATAAAATAAATAACAAACACTCAACACAGTTTAAAGTCCCAAAGTCATTATCTCTTCCCTCCTTGCTCTCCCTCTGCGCTGAGGCAATCCAAGCCTCCGATGTTGTGACCCCGCCGGGTGATGGTAGGTAAGTCCCGCGGCTGAATCCGTGCTCCGCAAACGGGCCGGTTCAAACTCCGCGGCCCGGGGCGGTCGAAGCTGCCGCCCTCCAGTCCAGCGGACGCAGCTGTAGTTGCGAGAGCTCCGGAAAACAGAACCCGAGCTCCCGATGATGTCGTCCACTGGCCCGCGGTCGAACCTCCAAGGCTCCAAAGGAGAGGTCCCTCCAGAGAGAGATGTGTCTATATAGTTGTTCCAGAACAAAAAAGGCAACGTTCCAGCACAGAGAGGGATGAAAACAGGAGTTCCCAGAAAAGGGGGTAGCGGGTACACTATAGGTGAGAATTCCCAGCACAGTGGTCCCAGAAGAGGGAGAGGAGGGGCTAGAACAGGGAGGGTGGAATACCTGAGAAGTCCCAGCACAGAGTGTGGGTTCTACAGGAAGGGCACAAAACAGGAAGAGGGGACTGCAAGAGGTCCCAGATGGGAGAGAGGGGCGTGAGGAAACCCTGGCATTGTGAGGGAAAACGGGATGGGAGTCCATGAGAAATTGCAGAACCGAGAGATGGGACTACAGGGGATGTCCCAGCACAATGAAGTCCCAGAAATATTAGAAGGGGCTAAAGGAGAGGTTCCAGCACAGAGGGAATTACAGGAGAGGTCACAAAACAAAGAGGACTACAGGAGAGGTCCCAGGAAAGCGAGAGGTAACTATAGCAGAGGTCCCAGAACCGGAGACGTCCCTGCACACAGAGAGAGGAGAACTACACGAGAAACCCCAGAACAGGGAAAAGAAACATCCCAGCATATGATAGGGTGGGGCACACAAGAGAGATCCCAGAACAGGGAGAGGGCTCCAGAGGTCCCAGCAGAGGGAGATATGTCTACAAAGTTGCTCCAGAACAAAAAAGGCAAAACCAATCTTGCAAAACATGATACACATTGAGATTTATTTGTCACTGGCAGTACAGACCAAAACAAATGCTGGATGATCCTTCGATATATATTGAAATCCGTGTAGTATACGGCCCCTCGAATATCAAAATGAAGTCAGAGCAAACACTTGATACTATTGAAATGACAAGGCTACAACACCAATAGATAGTGAATATTCAGGATCTAATACCTATAGTTAGTGAATATGAAATTCAAAAAACCCTGCATAGAATCATAGAGTGATACAGTGTGGAAACAGGCCCTTTGGCCCAACTCGCCCTCTTTGGCCGACAATGTCCCAGCTACACTAGTCACACTTGTGTGTGCTTAGAAACATAGAAACATAGAAATTAGGTGCAGGAGTAGGCCATTCGGCCCTTCAAGCCTGCACCGCCATTCAATATGATCATGGCTGATCATCCAACTCAGTATCCCGTACCTGCCTTCTCTCCATACCCTCTGATCCCCTTAGCCACAAGGGCCACATCTAACTCCCTCTTAAATATAGCCAATGAACTGGCCTCGAATACCCTCTGTGGCAGAGAGTTCCAGAGATTCACCACTCTCTGTGTGAAAAAAGTTCTTCTCATCTCGGTTTTAAAGGATTTCCCCCTTATCCTTAAGCTGTGACCCCTTGTCCTGGACTTCCCCAACATCGGGAGCAATCTTCCTGCATCTAGCCTGTCCAACCCCTTAAGAATTTTATAAGTTTCTATAAGATCCCCTCTCAATCTCCTAAATTCTAGAGAGTATAAACCAAGTCTATCCAGTCTTTCTTCATAAGACAGTCCTGACATCCCAGGAATCAGTCTGGTGAACCTTCTCTGCACTCCCTCTATGGCAATAATGTCCTTCCTCAGATTTGGAGACCAAAACTGTACGCAATACTCCAGGTGTGGTCTCACCAAGACCCTGTACAACTGCAGTAGAACCTCCGTGCTCCTATACTCCAATCCTTTTGCTATGAAAGCTAACATACCATTCGCTTTCTTCACTGCCTGCTGCACCTGCATGCCTACTTTCAATGACTGGTGTACCATGACACCCAGGTCTCGCTGCATCTCCCCTTTTCCTAGTCGGCCACCATTTAGATAATAGTCTGCTTTCCTGTTTTTGCCACCAAAATGGATAACCTCACATTTATCCACATTATACTGCATCTGCCAAACATTTGCCCACTCACCCAGCCTATCCAAGTCACCTTGCAGTCTCCTAGCATCCTCCTCACAGCTAACACTGCCCCCCAGCTTAGTGTCATCCGCAAACTTGGAGATATTGCCTTCAATTCCCTCATCCAGATCATTAATATATATTGTAAATAGCTGGGGTCCCAGCACTGAGCCTTGCAGTACCCCACTAGTCACTGCCTGCCATTGTGAAAATGGCTTGGTCCATATCCCTCCAAACCTGTCTTATCCATGTACTTGTCTAATTGTTTATTAAACGATGGGGTAGTCCCAGCCACAACTACCTCCTCTGGCAGCTTGTTCCATACACCCACCACCCTCTGTGTGAAAAGGTACCCCTCGGATTCCTATTAAATCTTTTCCTCTTCACCTTGATCCTATGTCCTCTGGTCTTCCATTCCCCTACTCTGGGCAAAAGACTGTATGCATCTACCCGATCTATTCCTCTCATGATTTTGTACATTTCTATAAGATCACGTCTCATCCTCCTGCGCTCCATGGAATAAAGACCCAGTCTACTCAACATCTCCCTACAGCTCACACCCTCTAGTCCTGACAACATCCTCGTAAATCTTCTCTGAACCCTTTCAAGCTTGACAATATCTTTCCTATAACATGGTGCCCAGAACTGAACACAATATTCTAAATGCGTTATCACCAACGTTTCAAACTGCAACATGACCTCTCAATTTCTATACTCAATACTCTGACTGATGAAGACCAAAGTGCCAAAAGTATTTTTGACCACCTTATCTACCTGCGACTCGACCTTCAAGGAACCATGCACCTGTACTCCTAGATTCTTCTGCTCTACAACACTACCCAGAGGCCTACCATTTACAGTGTAGGTCCCGCCCTTGTTCAACGTCCCAAAATGCTACAGCTCACACTTCTCTGTATAAAATTCCATCAACCATCATCCGTCCACCTGGCCAATCGATCCACATCCTGCTGCAATCTTTCACAACCATCTTCACTATCTGCAAAACCACTAACTTATGTATCATAGCAAACCTCCTAATCTTGCTCTGTATGTTCTTATCCAAATCATTGATGTAGATAACAAACAGTAACGGGCCCAGCATCAAACCCCGAGGAACACAACTAGTCACAGGCATCCAGTCCGAGACGCAACCTTCCACCATTACCCTCTGCTTCCTTCCATGGAGCCAATTTGCTATCCATTCAGCTATCTCTCCTTGGATGCCATGAGATCTAACCATAAAGAGCAGCCTACCATGCAGAAACTTGAAGAACGCCTTACTGAGGTACATGTACACAACATCTACAACTCTGCCCTCATCAACCTTTTTGGTCATGTCTTAAAAAAAATCAATCAGATTTGTGAGACACGACTTCCCACGACTATCCCTAATCAGCCCTGGCCTAACCAAATGCCTGTATATCCTACCCTCAGAATACTCTCCAGTAACTTACCAACCACAGATGTTAAGCTCATCGGCCTATAGTTCCCAGCATTTTCCCTGCAGCCTTTCTTGAATAGAGGCACAACATTTGCCACCCTCCAGTTTTCCAGCATCTCTCCTGTATTTAAGGACGACTCATAAATTTCAACCAGGGTTCCTGCAGATGTTAAAATTCTGAAATAAAACAGTAAATTATGTTTAAAAAATGCAGGTCAGACAGAGTCCATGGAGAGACAAACAAAGTTAATGTTGGAGGTTGAAGCCTCTTTGTCAATACTGGGAAAGAGAGCACATTACAATTCAGGGGCAGAGAATATGGGGAGGAATAGGTAAAAGCAGGGAATAACTCTGATTCAGAAGGTCAGGCCATACTGATGGCAAGAGAAAATGTGACCCCAAATGACAGATGGATAAAAGGTTGAAATGTTAATTTTCGATAGTTAGAGTTCCGGACACTGCAATCAGTGGCGGACTGGCCAGGGCGTCAGCTTGCCCGATGGCAAGTGGGCCCCTGATGAAGTGGGCCTCCTATATCAAGTGGGCCCCTGAAGATGTGCCCCCTTTGTCTCCTGGCAACCAATATTTTTAGACCGAATCCAGAAAGACAGGGTGTTATTATTGCATTGCATTGAAAAATGCAGTTGTGGTCACTGTCTCCAATATGCTTCCCAAATCACACTCCCTCCACCTGACCAGCTGTATCGCTCAAAGCAAGGTCTAGTAATGCCCATTACTCCATTGGTCTGAAGGCTTCCTACGTAAATCTCAATAATCTGCCTCCTCTGAGCCTTTTAAACTGAGGGATTATTCCCAGTTAATGTTTGGGACATAGAAATTAATTTGGTGCGACAAATATTTCTCACATGACAACCTCTTCTCCCATTTCCTCAAACACCGATGACCCAAGAACTCTAATGGGCTCTAAGAAACCACAGCTGCTTTCCTCGTTCGGCTGGAGGCCACATTGGGTCACTGCACAGAAATAAACATAAGTATATCTGAGCTCGGACCAGCAGAGGGAGGCAGAGAGCGGCTGCACAGAGCATAAACAAACTGGTTTCCCGGAATACAGATGGGTTCCGAGCATCTATTGTGCAGAATAACAGGAAACGTATAAGTGAGCCAAGAGGCGAGGTGAGAAGAGGGGGGAAGGGGTCCATAAAGGAGGTCCCAGCAGCATGAGAGGAGCCTACAATAGAGGTCCTAGCACAGAGAGAGAACGATCTGCAGAAAAGACTCAGGGGGCTGGGACGGCAGGGGATACAGGAGAGGTTGCAGCATATAAAGATAGAGGGACTGGTAAAAGAGATCCCTGAGCAGAGAGACAGTACTACAGCAGAGATTCCAGAAAGAGTGCTAGGGAGGGGGTTCTTCAGAAGAGTTTCCAGATCAGACAGAGGGGACTGCAGTAGAAGTTCCAGCACAGAGAAGGATGAAAACAGGAGGTCCCAGAACAAGGGGGGGGGGGGGGGGTGGAGGGGGGACTACAGGTGAGAGGTCCCAGCACAGAGAATGTGGTTTACAGGAAGGTGGCATGAGAGAAGCTAGAGGAGGTCCCAGCAAAGGGAGAGGAGAAAATAGGAGTGGCCCCAGAAGAGGGAGAGGGGCTAAAGCAGGGACTAGAACAGGGAAGGTAAAATACCTGAGAAGTCCCAGCACACAGAGTGGGGTCTACAGGAAGGGCTCAGAAGGGAAGAGGGGATTGCAGGAGGTCCCAGAGAGAGGGGCGTGAGAAAGCTCTGGCATTTTATAGTCCTTCGTTTTACGGTTTTTAATGGTCTTTAATTGTTTGTAATAGCTTTTTGTTCATGAGTTCTCATGTACAGCACTTTGTGGCAACTGTAGTTGTTTAAAGTGCTTTATAAATAAAGTTATTATTATTATTATTATTATTATGAGGGAACGGGATGGGAGTCCATGAGAAATTGCAGAACAGAGAGATGGGACTACAGGGGAGGTCCTAGCACAAAGAGGTCCCAGAAATGTTAGAAGGGAGTAAAGGAAGGTACAGGAGCCTGAAGACTGCAACGTCCAGGTTCAGGAATAGCTACTTCCCCACAGCCATCAGGCTATTAAACTCAACTCAAACAAAACTCTGAACATTAAAAGCCCATTATCTGTTTATTTGCACTTTATTTGTTTATTTATTCATGGGTGTATATATTTATATAATGGTATATGGACACACTGATCTGTTCTGTATTCATGCCTACCATATTCTGTTGTGCTGAAGCAAAGCAAGAATTTCATTGTCCTATCTGGGACACATGACACTAAACTCTCTTGAATCTTGAATCTTGAGGAGAGGTTCCAGCCCTGAGAGGGTAAGTACAGGAGAGGTCCCAGAACAGAGAGGACTCCAAGGGAGGTCCCAGGAAAGAGAGAGGGAACTATAGCAGAAGTCCCAGAACCGTAGGCATCCCAGCACACATATAGAGGGGAACTTTATAAGAAGCCCCAGAACAGGGAAAAAAGTCTAGAGGAAATATCCCAGCGGATGGGGGCACACAAGAGAGATCCCAGAACAGAGAGAGGGCTCCAAATGAAAGGTCCTAGCAGAGAGAGATGGGATCAACAGTTGAGATCTCGGCAGAAAGAGATGGTTCGATAAAGTTATTCCAGAACAAAAAAGGCAAAACAATTCTTGCAAAACATGATACACATTGAGGTTTATTCGTCACTGGCAGTACAGACCAAAACAAATGCTGGACAGTCCTTCAATACATATTGAAATCTGTGTAGTATACGGCTCCTCGAATATGTAAAATTAAATCAGAGCAAACACTTGATATTATTGAAATGACATGGCTACAACACCAATAGATAGTGAATATTCAGGATAAAATACCGATAGTTAGTGAATATGAAATTCAAAAAATCCTGCAGATGTGTGCAGTTCTGGTCCCCTAATTTGAGGAAGGACATTCTTGCTATTGAGGGAGTGCAGCATAGATTTACAAGGTTAATTCCTGGGATGGCTGGACAGTCATATGCTGAGAGAATGGAGCGGCTGGGCTTGTAAACTCTGGAATTTAGAAGGATGAGACGGGATCTTATTGAAACATGTAAGATTATTAAGGGTTTGGACACGCTGGAGGCAGGAAACATGTACCCGATGTTGGGGGAGTCCAGAACCAGGGGCCACAGTTTAAGAATAAGGGGTAAGCCATTTAGAACGGAGATGAGGAAACACTTTTTCACACAGAGAGTTGTGAGTCTGTGGAATTATCTGCCTCAGAGGGCAGTGGAGGCCAGTTCTCTGGATACTTTCAAGAGAGAGTTAGATAGGGCTCTTAAACATAGCGGAGTCAGGGGATACGGGGAGAAGGCAGAATTGGGGTACTGATTGTGGATGATCAGCCATGAACGGTGTTGGCTCGAAGGGCCGAATGGCCTACTCCTGCACCTATTGTCTTTAAAAATCTGAAATAAAACTGAAAATTCTGGAAACACAATGCAGTTCAGGCAGAGTCCATGGAGAGAGAAACAAAGTTAATGTCTGAGGTTGAAGTCCCTTTGTCAAAAGTGGGAAAGAGAGCAAATACGTTACATTTCAGGGGCAGAGAGTATGGGGAGGAATAGGTAAAATATAGGGAATAGCTCTGATGAGGTGAGACTAATGAGTTCATGGGGAAGTTATAGAGGCACACTGCCTGTATTGTGCATGGTTGATAGTCAGGCTGTGGTAAATGCCGAGAAGGCCACACCGATGGCGAGAGAAAATGTGACCTCAAATGACAGATGGATGAGAGGTTGAAATGTTAATTTCCGAAAGAGAGGGTTAGAGTTCAGGAGACTGCAATGTTCCCAGTAGAAAGACAAGGTGTTATTACTTGAGATTGCATTGGGCGCCGTGACACTGTAGGAGGCCGAGAACAGATAGTTCAGAATGGAAGAGGGAATGGGAGTTCAAATGGTGGGCAACAGCAAGCTCAGGGCCTCCAGGCTGAATGCAGGTACTCTATGAAGCGACCCGCCTATCTGTGCCGTGTTTCTCCAAGATAGGGAATGCCACACAGGGAGGGAGGGGGGGGGGGCACGGTGGCGCAGTGGTAGAGTTGCTGCGTTACAGCGCGAGACCAGGGTTCGATCCTGATTATGGGTGCTGTCTGTACGGAGTTAACATGGAAAATAGGTGCAGGAGTAGGCCATTCGGCCCTTCCAGCCAGCACCACCTTTCAATATGATCATGGCTGATCATCCAAAACCAATACGCCGATACTGCTCTTTCCCCATATCTCTTGATTCCTTTAACCCTAAGAGCTAAATCTAACTCTCTCTTGAAAACATCCAGTGAATTGGCATCCACTGCCTTCTGTGGCAGAAAATTCCACAGATTCAAAACTCTCCGGGTTTGTACATTCTCCCTGTGACCTCATGGATTTACTCTGGGTGCACTGGTTTCCTCCCACATTCCAAAGACATACAGGTGGGTAGGTTAATTGGCTTCGTTAAAATTGTCGCTAATGTGCAGGATGCTGCTAGTGTATGAGAATCTATGGTCAATGTGGACTCAGTGGGCCAAAGTGCCTGTTTCTGCGCCTATCTCGAAACTGAACTAAACTAAACTACATTAGATCAGGGGAAGTGCAAGTGAACCACTCTCTTTCCTGGAAAGTTTGGGTCGCTGGATGGTGGGAAAGGTTAGGAGGCCCGGGAAAGTAGACAAGGCAATTGGAATCCCCTTGAAATGTTGAAAGGGGACGGACAGGGACGTGTGTCCAGTGGCGGAACATTGGAGCTGGCAGAATTGCAAAGGATATTCCAATGTATGGGGGTGGAAGGTGAGATCACGGAAGATGGGGTGAGAGTAGAGGTGCAGGACATAGATGATGCGGTCAAGGACTCTGTCCACGGTGTTAGAGAGGAAGCCATGGTTCAGGAAGAAGGGAGATATTTCGGAGGTATCTGTGCAGAGAAAATGCGACAAAGACGGAAGAACTGGGATGATGGGACGGAATCCACACATGGGCAGGTTGGGAGGAAGTAAGATCAAAGTAGCTGAGAGAGACTGCTGGCTTGTCGTGGATGTGTGCGGCCAGCCTATCCCCCGAGATAGGTACAGAGACATCTAAAGAGGGAAGTGGTCAGGAAAGGGCTACGTGAAGGTGTCAGCATGGTAGGCCTTGGCTCCAAAGATGATGAAAGTTGAGTTCAGGAAGCATCACGAATGGATATACCTGAGATGCAGTTGGTGGAGTGGGCCTGGGTAGGACAGAACCAAGGGTTATTGCACATATCCCACTGGAAAACGTAGTTTGGAGCCATGTGAGTGCCTGTAGGCTTTAAACTTTAGAGATACAGTGTATAAACAGGCCCTTTAGCCCGCCGAGTCCGTGCTAACCAACGTTCACCCGGTACATTAGCACTTGTCGATACGCTAAGGACAATTTATGATTTACAGAAGCCAATTAACAATCTATATGTCTATTGATTGTGAGAGGAAACCAGAGCACCCGGAGAAAACCCACCCTGTCACGGAGAACGTACAAACTCCGTACAAAGAGCACACATATTCAGGATCGATTCGGAGTCTCTGGTGCTGTAAGGCAGCAACCTTACCACTGGTCCACTGTACCTGCCCTCAGCTATATTTTCCATCTGGAGGGCATGAGTGGAGTTGAAGGAGAAGTTGTTCAATACGAGGACAAGTTCAGCGTGATGAGTTTGCAGATGGTTGGCTCCTGTTCCAGGAAGAGGCAGAGGGCCATCACATCATGCTGATGTAGGATGGAGATGCAGAGAGATCGTATGTCCACCCTGAAGATGATCCGGTTAGGGTTTTGGAATTATAAACTGTAGATTTGGCAGAGGGCAGGCAAAGTGTCACGTATGTTTGTGGAAATGGACTGTACCAGGGAGAAAAGAGAGAGTTAAGATAGAAAGAATTATGTTTGTACAGAAGAACATAAACGAGCATAGTATGGAACAGTCCCTCAGGCCAAAGATGTCTGTGCCACATATAACGTCAAGTCAATGACCTCTGCTTGCACGTGTTACATACGCTTCTATCCCCTGCATATACGAGTACCAACATAAAACCCTCTTAAACACCACTATCGTATCTGCTTCCACCACCATCCCTGGCAGTGCATTCCAGAAACTCACCACCATCTGGTAAAACATCTTGCCTCACACATCTTCTTTCAACTTTGCTCCCCTCATCTGAAAGCAATGCCTTCTAGTTTTTGTAATTTTCACCCACGAAAAACTACCTGACTACTCTGTTTATACTGCTCATGATTTTACTTCTATCAGGCCTTCCCTCAGCCTCCGACACTTCAAATAATACAATTCAACGTTGTCCAATCTCTCCTTATAGCTAATGCCCTCTAATCCAGGCAGCAGCAGGCAAACTTCTTCTGCACGCTCTATAAAACCTCCACATCCATCTCATAATGAGGTGGTTAGAAATGCACACAGTACTCCAAATGCAGCCATACCAAACATTTATACAGTTGCTACGTGACTTTGTGATTCCTGATGGGGCAAGAGCAGGCTGAAACAATGGGTCTGTCCTGATAGTTCTGCTTGCTAGCATTGAAGATGCAGGAGCACTCCCTTGCAACAATTATGTGGTGTGTGTGAATGGACCCCAATTAGGAAAATCCTGCATTTTCTATAGCTATCTCTGCAATCTCCAGATTTTAATGTCAGATAATTGTGCTCTTGCATCCCAGGAAACCTCCGTCTCGTCAATGCCCCAGTAACAGAATGAAGCACTTAGCCAATATTCACAGGCAGCCTCATGTACTGTCGCAACAAAGCCCAACACAACACCCAATTGTAGATTAACCCTTATTAATTCATGCCATTTATAACCTTCACCACACATATGTGCATGCCACCCGTTACATGGTAATATGATACACATTAGTTAGTGAAGCCAGACGCAAGCAGCTGGCTGTTGAAATGTTCCTGTGTATTTAACGGAATAAAGTTGGATTTCACCATGAGTGTGTTTTTCTTATTGGGCAGCCGATGAACACCTCTCCCCTCTCTGGTCTCACCACAGCCTACAAGGATACCATATCCAATTGTCCAACTTTAGGGAACTCACTATCTCTGTCTGTATGAGAACTGTGCCTTTCCACATATCATCTAGTTGTAATTCTGCCTGTTTTCCTCTCCACTACAGTTTGACCAGTTGGGCATGTCCACTGTTGTGCAACCAGCAACTCATAACATACAGACAAAGCAGCATAATCTGCTTCTAGTCACCACATCAACCCATTTGGTCTCATTCTACCACAGATATTCTCTTTGTCATATCCATCTAAACAATCCCCCCTGCAACTCAACTCTCTGTCTCTCCGCACGGATGCTGCCTGACCTGCTGAGCATTTCCAGTACTGTCTGTATTTATTCTCAGGGCAGTCCAGAGGGAATCCCCCGCTGCTGGAGGTGGCATTTCTCAGAGGAATACCTGCCTTCCACCTCAAGTAGGCCCAGGAGAAGTCCTTCCTGGTATTTGGGCCAGTTTTTATATCTCGACAAAGATGGCAGAAAAAAAATAGATGATCATCTCCTAGGTTCTTTATGAACACACTAAAAGTAAGTGCTTGATTGACTGTGTAGCCCCTGGCAGATACTAAGGGCACTGGCAGATGCCAAGTGTGGTGTCGCAGTAGACCCAGAAGGCTGGGTGCATGGGTTTGTTGAAAGTGGCATGAAACTGGTGGATGATGACCACCTGCTCCGTGACTCCATAGAAGGTCAGCGTGCCGGCTGGGCAGTTCAGGCACACTCCGATACGGCCGTATCTGCCCACCTGCAGCCTGGTCTCCTCGTTGTTGTGCCAAGCCGACACGTTGTTGTACCAGAACTCCACACACCAAGAGAACAGGTTGCGGCCCAGGATGCAGCAGCTGTCCGAGCCTTTCCTGCGGATCTGCCCGTGGGTGATGCCGATCATGGCGTCGCCATCGTTCAGCTCCACCTCCCAGTAAAACTGCCCGCCGCCCAGCGGCTCCCGGCACAGCACCTGGGAGCACAGGTCGAATCTCTCGGGGCCGTGCTCATAATCCTCCGACCTCGGGTAGATGTTGGTCACTCGCTGGTTTCCATCACTCAGGTACAGCTCCTTCTGTACCGTGCTGGGATCCAACGTAAGCTGGCAGCGATCTGTAACACACACAACTGCTCAGGCGCAAGAAACAACTCAGACAAAGAGAGTCAAAGAGGCATGCAGCACCACGACAGGCCCTTCAGCCCAACTAGTCCAAACTGAGCTCGAAAGAGGGAGCACATTACGCCAATTTTGGCCTCCCTTCACTGGCTCCCAGTGCACTTTCGAGTTCATTTCAAAATTCTTTTATTTGTTTTTAAATCGTTGAATGGGCTCGCCCCGCCTTACCTCTCTGAGCTGCTCCACCTATATGCTCCTGCCCGGTGCCTCAGGTCAGCTGATCAGCTGCTCCTTGAGGTACCAAGGTCTAAGCGGAAGCTCAGAGGGGATAGATCCTTTTCTGTTACTGCTCCGGCACTCTGGAACACCTTGCTGCTGCACATCAGACAGGCCCCCTCACTGTCCATCTTCAAATCCTCCCTAAAAACACATTTTTATTCTTTGGCTTTCGACACTGGCTGAGGCATTGCTCCTGTTTTTAGTGCTTTTAATGTCTTTTAATTTTTTGTGTGTTTTTTATAGTCCTTCGTTTTACGGTTTTTAATGGTTTTTAATTGTTTGTAATAGCTTTTTGTTCATGAGTTCTCATGTACAGCACTTTGTGGCAACTGCAGTTGTTTAAAGTGCTTTATAAATAAAGTTATTATTATTATTATTATTGCTCTCATTGAAACAGAAGTAGCAGGCAAGCACTAGTGACGGTCAGGAGCTCGATACCATCCAAGACAGAGCAGGAGAAGGCCACCTGACCCCTCAAACATGCTCCACCATTCAATCATAGCTGACCTGCCCCAGACCTCATCTGTGCCATTGTCCCATCATCATCAATTATCCAAACTAACACAACGTTTGCCTGCTCCTCTTTAAATACCATGGTTGACCTCATCGGAGACAGAGAATCCCAGAAATTCACCGCCTAGAAATTGCGATCGAGAGACTTTTGTATTACAGGGTGGGGATTCACTGGGACTGGGCAAGGAAATGGAGCTGATGACAAAATCGATCACCGTAGCCAGATGATCCACTCTCTTCCTGTTCCTTGAGTGCTTGCTCTGTGCATCTCTCTCAATGGTGACAAGATCCGAACTGTCCCCTCTGGGGCGAGAACCTCACTCCAGTGCAGGGTTGGGTGGGCATACTGCACGATGGACCGTTTTAATTCCCTCTTCTCCCTTCCTATTAATATAAGTGGTTGCACGTCTAACCCTCACATCTGGGAAAGAGTGGTGAGGAATCTGCCTGGTAATGGCTTCAGCTGCATTATTTATCTGAGTGTTCGCTACTCACTAAAGGCAAATTAATGGTGGCATCAGAGATCATGACTCTCCCATTATGCCTCTCCAGCTCTCCAACATCCCACCCGCTCTCCCCACCCACTCTTACAAACTGCCCTCATGTTGACTTCAAGCCCCATTTCACCCCTTTCCAATGGCCCCCACTACAACCCCCACTCCCCTGCTCCAACATCTGACTTCTCCCAGGTCAACCTCTCCCATCCCTCCAAACACACCCTGCCCATTGCCACCCATTTGTCAATGTACTGTCACATCGTCCTGGGAACCCCTCCAAATTCTACTCCTTAACCCTAATCTAGTGGCGAGGCAGAACAGGATTGGAAGTGTTACTCACATTGCAAGAGGTCCTCCCTTCTCTGTGCTTCAGGGAGCAGTGGATCCTCATGGGAGATGCTGGCCGAAGGGCTCAGAATAGGTTCTTCATCATCTATGGCAGAAGATAAACAGATAAACATGTAAAAGGATTTTGATTACTGATCTTCCCCAGGTTACGACAGCATTCAGCTTCAGTTCGCAAATGGGAAATATGTCCAGCTCGCAATATAAACACGAAGTGCTGTGGTAACTCAGCGGGTCAAGCAGCATCTCTGGAGAAAAAGGATTGGTGACGTCTCGGATTGGGACCCTTCTTCAGACTCCAACCTGAAGAGGGGTCCGGACTCAAAACGTCACCCATCCTTTTTCTCTAGAGATTCTGCTTGACCCGCTGAGTTATCCCAGCACTTTGTGTCTATCTTCAGTAAGTACCAACATCCGCACTTCCTTTTTACACACCTTGTAATATATTGAAGTAAAAATATTGGGCAACATGTATTGAAACCAGGGCGTTTAACCATTCAGACTCCTCTGCCAGATGCAATAATAGTGCACAAACCAAAGAAGCTTGCAGCTCGCAGCAGCCAGCAAATCCTTCCTTGCAGGTCGCACATACGTTTAGTGAATGCTCATAACTTTGGGTGGAACTGCAATTTACACCCCGAGGACAGAGACAGCACGGATCAGACACAGAGTAATGATCTCTCTACTCAGGGTCACTCTTGTCTGAGCGATTCAAGTCCAAATTTGATTCACTGAGAAATACTGAAGGGAAAAAATCGATAACAAGCAATGTTGAAGTCTGGATATGCCCTTAATTCAAAGTGGAATCATTAAACCCAGACCGAAATGCAGAGAGAGTCAACTTTCCCAGATTCAGAAGAAAAAGTGCAGAAATTTAACTGATCAACCAAAAAAAAATCATAGCTAGAGGAAATCAGTGGGTCAGGCAGCATCTGTGGAGGGAAATGCGCAGACGACATCTAGGGTCATGATCCTTTTCAGATTGATGTCGGAGAGAGAACTTCCTTAACGTGGGCATATATTGAGGAGATTTCGTAGTGGGCAGTAAAATGGAGACACAATAGACTGTAGATGCTGGTATCTTGAGCACAAATCAATGTTGGAGGAACTCAGTGGGCCAAACAGCATCCGTGAAGGGAAATGGATAGTCAATGTTTCAGATTGGGACCTCTCTTCAAACTGAGCAAATAAATAAGTGGAGAAAGTGTCAGTTCCTCCAAAACTTTTTTTCTTATGATTCCAACATCTGTTCCCTCTTGTGTCCCTATTTTTCTACTCCGCTGTGAAATCTCCTCACAGTACCTTGCCATCACCGAATAGAAAATCACTGAACAAAACAAACTTTTAAAAGTTTTAAGGCAACTTCACTACCTATCTAGAAACCAGGGTTAAGCTGGAATAATTTCCTGCAGGTATTGGTTTATCATTGGCACATGTACCAAGATAGAGTGAAAAACCTTGTTTGCGTGTTATCCAGGCATGCACGAGTACAGGTTGGTTGCTGCCTTATACTGATGAATGCCCAAGCAGCCAGTACTCCTGAACCAGCCTCAAACATCAAAAGAGATTGGGGAATTGGTGAGGAAGCCTCTTTTGAATCCTTTCCCCAAACTCAGACCGAAGAAGTGAGAAAGGGAAGATGCACACCACCTCCCAGCATGGAACTGATGGCCAGATTCCTGTGATGATGGTCTCCTAATTGGTACACTCCTCCTATCCAGTGGGATTGCTACCAGTTCTGATGAAGGATTGCTGATCTGAAATATTAACTGTTTCTCCTTCCATAGGTGATCTTTGACTAGCTGAGCTTTTCCAGCATTTTGGAATTGTTGACGTCTCCTCTAGTTGGTGCCCCGAGGTTGAAGAGCAGTCAATGACTGATAGAGCTCCCAGTATAAGATCCAATGTACAATCAGCAGTTTAGGACATATGGGACATGCTCAGTTTTCACCTTACCCTCATCAATGTGGTCGACATACCTTGTTCAAGATCTCAATGGGTGCTTTGGTTTACTGACCTGCTGAGCCAATGTTCTCCAGGTTCTTAGTCCAGGCAGTTTGCACATGGTCTTTAATCAGAGTGGAGAGTCCAGAGACAGCTCTCTCCACCTTGCCAAGTTTAGCTTCCAGGCCAGTTGTTAAAGGGGGTGAGGCAGGATTCTCCGCAATGTCGTTAAAATCCAGATACTCCTGAGAATGATAAATGGACAGGAAATGGTAACATAAAACCAAACTGTTCCCTCGATAGTCCGATTACTTGCAGAAAATGCAGATAACAAACTCTGTGTGTCAAGATTGTGCTGAACTTAATTGTACCACAAACTGCTGCAATTACCACAGCCAATTGCCACAACAAAATCAAAAAACGCTCAGCAGTTGAGTAATGAGGGAAATTAGAGAGAGAGAGAGAGAAACAAATCAAAGGGGCGACAAAAAGTTGTCAAGTGCAGGTCAGAGCTGAAGAAAATGCAGAGCAGGTGAGAGCATTTTCTACGCCATTAGGGAGCGGAGAAAGTAAAACAGTTGAAAGTACAGGGACAGGTGAATAACATACAGCAGAATGGGTTAGCTGCCTGAAGTTACCGAATTGCATATCAAATCCAATATGCTGCAATATGCTCAGCTGGATGACAATGTGCTGTTCCACATTCTGGGGCAAAGACATTAGTCAAAAGAAATGAGCATGGCAACATCTTTCCAAGACACTGCATGACCGGCTGTGTGTTTTAAGCAGTTTCAGTCCTTCCAGGCCCCAATTATTTACAATATATATTAATGATTTAGACGAGGGAATGGAATGTGACATCTCCAAGTTTGCGGATGATGCAAAGCTGGATGACAGTGTGAGCTGCGATGAGGATGCTATGAGGCTGCAGGGTGACTTGGATAGGTTGTGTGAGTGAGCAGATGCCTGGCAGATGCAGTATAATGTGGATAGATGTGAGGTTATCCACTTTGGTGGCAAGAACAGGAAGGCAAATTATTATCTGAATGGTGTCAGATTAGGAAGAGAGGAGGTGCAACGAGACCTGGGTGTGCATGTACATCAGTCACTAAAAGTAAACATGCAGGTACAGCAGGCAGTGAAGAAAGCTAATGACAATGGCCTTCAATACGAGTGCATTTGAGTTTAGGAGCAAGGAGGTCCTACTGCAGTTGTACAGGGCCCTGGTGAGACCACACCTGGAGTATTATGTGCAATTTTGCTCTCCTAATTTGAGGAAGGACATTATTGCTATTGAGCGAGTGCAGCGTAGGTTCACCAGGTTAATTCCTGGGATGGCGGGACTGACATATGATGAAAGAATGGGTCGACTGGGCTTGTATTCTTTGGAATTTAGAAGAGTGAGAGAGGATCTTATAGAAACATATAACATTCTTAAAGGATTGGATAGGCTAGATGCAGGAAAAATGTTTCCATGTTGGGGGAGTCCAGAACCAGGGGTCACAGTTTAAGAATAATGGGTAGGCCATTTAGGACTGAGATGAGGAAATACTTCTTCACGCAGAGAGTTGTGAATCTGTGGAATTCTCACAAAAGGCAGTGTAGGGTCAATTCACTGGATGTTTTCAAGAGAGAGTTAGATTTAGTTCATCGGGCTAAAGGAATCAAGGGATATGCAGAAAAGGCAGGAACGGGGTACTGATTTTAGATGATCAGCCATGATCATATTGAATGGCGGTGCTGGCTCGAAGGACCGAATTGCCTACTCCTGCAACTATTTTTCTGTTTCTATATTACTTCCGATTTCCAGTATCTGCATATTTTTGATTGTCATGTAACGTACTAGAGTTGTCATTGGTGGGTCTGCACTGTAGTGAGGGATCGACACACACTCATTGGCCCAATGAGTCAGATGAAGGATCCTGACCTGAAATATCGCCTGTCCATTCCCTCCACTGATGTTGCCTGACATTGAGTTCTTCCAGCACTTTGTGTTTTGCTCAAGATTCCAGCATCTCAGTTTCTTGTGTCTCCCTGTAGCTCATTATTGTACATGTGTGGAATAGATTCCTGCGTGCCCCTGTCTGAGGGTCTGCATGCAAGAGAGACTGCAACTGAGCATACATGCACTCTGGTTACAATAACATTTTTCCTGACACGATCTGGCTTTGCAAAATCCTCTAAACCTTCCTCGAAGGTAAATGCCCCTGTCCCACTTAGGAAACCTGAACGGAAACCTCTGGAGACTTTGCGCCCCACCGAAGGTTTCCGTGCGGTTCCCGGAGGTTGCAGGTAGTGGAAGCAGGTAGGGAGACTGTCAAAAACCTCCGGGAACCGCACGGAAACCTTGGGTGGGGCGCAAAGTCTCCAGAGGTTTCCGTTCAGGTTTCCTAAGTGGGACAGGGGCATAAAGGGCAGGGCACTACACTCTAGGTCTCCCAGACAGTGGTGAAAATTGCTCTCCTACCCACATCCAAGAACTAGACTGCCTACAGCTGGCACCTCAAGCCAATGGAAAAATCTCAGGAACAGTCTTTGCAAAAATCCTCCAAATTCACCAGAAAAAGAAGCGAACTGATGTCTGTGTCCTTTGTCCATCAATGCTGAGGCTGTAATTATGCTCAATCAGTCATTGTGGACAATCCATTCATTCAAATGTCCAAGTTCAGACTCCTGGAGCAGACTCCCTAGAGTTGTCAGCTTGGAAAATATTCCCAGGCGAACAGAGAAAAAGGTTCAAGGATGCGGTGGATGTCTCTTTGTAGGGTGGCACGGTGGCACAGCCGAACACCACCAAAGACCTGGGTTCGATCCTGACTACTGATTGTATGGCATTTGTACGTTCTCCCCGTGACCTGCATGAGTTTTCTCCGGGTGCTCTGGTTTCCTCCCACTCTCCAAAGACGTACAGGTTTGTAGGTTAATTGGCTGGGTAAAATATTTAATTGTCCCTAGCGTGTAGGATATCGTTAGTGTGCGGGGATCGCTGGTGGGTTGAAGGGCCTGTTTCTGCGCCGTATCTCCAAACAAAACTAAACTAAATTGAAATGCAACTTCCCAACTAATTCCTGGGATTCCCTGTCCCACAACAGTTAAAGTGGAGGAGGAGGTTTGGCAATGGAATCTGCACCGTTAAGTATGCAAACGCAAGCACTTCGTTAAATCTCTCGGTATGCACATATTTGAGTGTGCCTGTGTTTTGAGCGTGTGCCTAGGCATGTGTGTGGGTGCATTCATTTGAGTGTGTACAGTCTACCCTCGATATTATGGACCTCTTTGCAATAGTTTTCGGATATATTGGGTGGAGCATCCCCACAGTAATCAGACACTTCTTTCTCTTTAAGAACACAGGCTGTTAGTTACATGGTGGGAGATCATTGAAATTGACATGCAATTGCCTTGATCAACATTTAGCTTAATTTAAGAAGATAGACACAAAGTGCTGGAGTACCTTAGCAAATCAGGCAGCATCTCTGAAGAAAAAGCATGGGTGACGATTCGGGTTGGGAGCCTTCTTCACTTTAGATCCGCGTGGAAACAGGCCATTCGGCCCACAAAATCCACACCGACTAATGAACACTTGTACACTAGTTTTAATCTACACACTAGGGACAATTTACAGAGGCCAATTAACCTACAAAACTGCACGTCTTTGGAATGTGGGAGAAACCCAAGCAGTCACAATGTGAACATACAAACTCCATACAGAAAGCATCCGTGGTCAGGGTCGAACCCAGATTACTAGCGCTGTAAGGCAGCAAATACACTGCTGCGCCACAACACTGCCCCACAGTGGCACAGTGCATAAAGATATTATTAAACCATGTAATAAATTGTATTAATATTTTATATTCATAGTTTTATATTAATATTAATATTTTTAACTTGCAGTAACAAAAATACATTTTAGCTGTTAAAAAGACCATTGCATTTGAAAGCAACTCGTTGTTTTATGGAGTGACTACTAGGTGCTTGGAGCGAATCCCTCACTCGGTTATAGTGGACAATTGGCAATAACAAACACCATTCTCCTCCCCCCCCCCCCCCCCAATCAGCCCTGGCGCTCTAACCTGCGAGATGGCGATGCTGTCTTCAATCTGGGACAGGGCCTCCAGCCGCACCTTCTCCTGCCTCAGCTCTGACCACCTCTGCTCCAGCTCCTTCCTGACCCGCTCGGCCCGGTTCAGCTCCGTCTGCCGCTCCCGCTCAATGAACCCCAGCACCTCTCTCTGTGCCACCTGCACGGCACCGATCAGCTCGCTGAACTTGGCCAAGGCATCGCCCTTCACCCGCTGGGTGGACTCCTGCAGGAAACGGCAGAGTTATCGTCCAATGTCGAGAGCTGGCCCGGGTTTGGCACTGGGTCAGGCACTTTAGTTTAGTTTAGACATACAGCGCGGAAACAGGCCCTTCGGCCCACCGAGTCCGTGCCGACCAGCGATCCCCGCACATTAACACTACTCTATACACACTACAGACACTTATACCAAGCCAATTAACCAACAAATCTCTACGTCTTTGGAGTGTTGGAGCAAACCGAAGATCTCTGAGAAAACCCAACGAGAACATACAAACTCTGTACAGACAAGCACCCGTAGTCAGTATCGAACCCGGGCCTCTGGCGCTGTAAGGCAGTAGCTCTACCGCTAGGCCACTGTGCCGCAATGAAGATAAGTTTGTGCCCACTGGTTTTCAGGCTATGGCCTCTCCCTGGCCATGAGACGCAAGTTGCCGGGGGAGAGGGTCTATGACTTGGCCTTTCCCATGGTCTCTCCTCCACACACCCCCAGGTGTGAGCAACATCTGTGAGAGCGAAATGAATTGTCCATGTTGCGGGTCAAGTTCTCATCTCACTGCCACCATCAGGAGGAAGATGCAGAGCCTGAGAACCATTATCTCCAGATGCAAGAACAGCTTCTTTCCATTAATCATCCAGCTTTTGAACCAGCCTGCACAACCCAAACCACAACCCCACCTCAGAACAGAACTATGAGTTCAGAACTCTTTAATCAGTGGGTGGTGATCTTCGGTCAGAGGGTGGTGAATCTGTGGAATTCTTTGCCACAGAAGGCTGTGGAGGCCGTCAGTGGATATTTTTAAGGCAGAGATAGATAGATTCTTGATTAATACAAGTGGCAGAGGTTATGGGGAAATGGCAGGAGAATAGAGTTCGGAGGGAAAGATAGATCAGTCATGGTTGAATGGTGGAGCAGACTTGATGGGCTGAATAGCCTAATTCTACTCCCATCGCGTATGACATTAAACTTTGTATGTCACACTATGTCCTTCAGCTTGCACTATTACTGTTTTATTACCTTGTATAACTGATAATTGAGTGTATATATATTTGTTGTGTTAATGTGCCTGTAAAGCCTGCAGCAAGTGAGAATGTCATTGTTCTATTCCTGGTGCATATGACTTGACTTGAGTTATTTACATTCACTGTAATGGACACTCACCTTGATACAATCAATGTTTTGAATCCACTTTCCAATCTCATTGGCTGTGATCTGTAAATGTTCCTCTAATTCCTTCTTCCGTTCCATGATCAGCTTCTGCACAGAATTAAAATTAAACATTGTCTGTAAACAAACTAACCACCCTCTCCCCTCCATTCAATGGTGACCCACCCATCAAAACCACCACACCACACCACAGATAAATCTCCCCCCTCCCACTTAGGGAAAGAAACTTGGCTTCTTCCCACAGCCATTCAAGCCATTCTGTACCAGTGAAACCCAAGTCTCACATGTGTTTGAAATGATCGCTGGGAGATATTACAAGGCCACCAGCATAATCGAAAACGAGTCACACCCTGGCTGCTCCCTCTTCTCCCCTCAGGCAAAAGGCAAAGAAGTGTGAAAACGAACACCTCCAGATTTAGGCACAGTTTCTTCCCAGCTGTTGTCAGGCAACGGAACCATCCTACCAACAACTAGAGAGCCGTCCTGAAGTACTATCTACCTCATTGGAGACCCTCAGACTTTCTTTAATCAGACTTTATTGGACTTTATCTATCACTAAACGTTATTCATGTTATTCCTTTATCATGTATCTGTACACTGCGGATGGCTTGATTGTAATCATGTATTGTCTTCCTGCTGACTGGTTGGCACGTAATGAAAGCTTTTCACTGTACCTCTGTACACGTGACAATAAACTAAACACTCAATCGAGCCAAAATATCAGGTGTGTCTAGGTGAATGTGCGAAAGGTTTACTGATGGAATGTTTGTTGGAGAAATCAAACTCGTTGCACCAGTCCTGGGCTTTAGTGACAGAGAGGGTTCCATGGATGTAAGGTGGTTCTAACTATCGGCTGGCTGGTTTGCATTTCTACCTCCAGGCTACCTACTCACCTCTAACTTCCATGTGAGTCCGACTACTGCACAGACATAAGTGTGACATAAGAAATCCCACTGTGCTGTTGCTGCAGAAGTGGACAAACTAAATCTTCACAAACCATCCCTCCCAGAGTTGAGGCTGATAACCGATCAAACCAGAATTCACTTTCTTGCAAAAAATAGTTGCTATTAAGGTTTCAATAAATCTTACATCCATCCCTGACCTTTGATCCTGACCCAAATCTACACTCCAATACTGTCTCGCAAGCAAACTGACCCCACCTACATCTTGCCATTCAATGGTGTCCACCCATCAAAACCAAAGTTAGTCCACATCATGCTATTTGCCTTCCAGTGTCCAGCCCAGTTCTCTCTCCACTTTCAGGTCCAGCCATATCTATACTCTCCCAAACAACAGCCCACCTACTAACTCCCCACCCTACTCCACTCCAACCTTGCTGCCCAAGATTGGACCCACATCTCCAGTCTCCGACTCCGAGCCCCATGTCTGTTTACCTGATTCCTTGGCACAATTCCCGGCTTCCTTCATCTCTCTCCGCTCAACCTTGTCCATCCCGCCCCCAATTCCGACTTCCTCCCACCCCCCCACCCTCATCCCCATCATCCCGCCCACATTCCCTCCCACTCTCCGCCCCATCCCTATCTCCACCAAAGACGATAGAGCTTTCATTATGCGCTAACCAGTCAGCAGGGAGACAATACATGATTACAATCAAGCCGTCCAGTGTCCGCCTCCTCCTCCTCGGTGCGACACGATAAAGGAATAACATGAATAACGTTTAGTGAAAGATAGTCCAGTAAAGTCCGATCATCTTTGATCTCCACGTCCTCCGACCCACCCCTATCTATCCCCATCTCCAGATCCTCCCAGGTACACAAAAATGCTGGAGAAACTCAGCGGGTGCAACAGCATCTATGGAGCGAAGGAGATAGGCAACGTTTCGGCCCGAAACGTTGCATATCTCCTTCGCTCCATAGATGCTGCTGCACCCGCTGAGCTTCTCCAGCATTTTTGTGTACCTTAATTTTCCAGCATCTGCAGTTCCTTCTTAAACTCCAGATCCTCCCAACCGCCCAATCCCCATCCCCTCCCACTCCGCCCCATCCCTATGGCCAACAACTCCCACCTTCACCCCCATTCTCAGATCCTCCCACCCTCCAGATATGTCCACATCCCCACCTCCAGATCCTCCATCTCCCTCCGCCCCCAACCCCGGGCCGTACCTGCCTGCGTGCCGCCTCCTCCTCCACGGTGCTGACCTGGTGGTCGCGGTGTTCCCGCAGGGCACAGACCCAGCACACGCAGCGGCGCTCGGTGCGGCAGTAGCTCTCCAGCGGCTTGCCGTGCAACGGGCAGCGGCGCAGCCCCAGGTCGCGGAGCGGCGGCGCCAGGCGGTGGTGGCGGAAGGCCGGGCTCTGTCGGTGCGGCTGCAGGTGCGCCTGGCAGTACGAGGCCAGGCACTGCAGACAGGAGCGCTCGGCCTTCAGCGGCTGCTGGCGGGGGCATGAGTCGCAGGTCACATCGCCGGGCCCGGCGGCTGCCGGCGGCGGCGTACCCTGAGCCAGACCGCACACGATCTGGGCCAGCAGCGTGCTGGTGCCGAGCCACGGCCGCGGCTCGAAGCTACGCCGGCAGCTCGGGCAGCTGCAACCGCTGCTCTGCTGCATCTCCCAGTGGCGGCCGATGCAGCCCCGGCAGAAACTGTGGCCGCACGGCAGTGTCACCGGCTCGTTCAGCAGGTCCAGGCAGATGGGGCAGGCCAGACTGTCCCGGCTCAGGGACACGGTGGCGGTGGCCATCGCTCGGTGCACGGCCGCAGCCCCCAGCTCGGCAGCCGACGCCGACGCGCAGCGGTTGCAGGCGAAAGTGAAAACGGATCGGGACGCGGGCCAGGCGGCTCGCAGCGGCTCATCCCCTCCTCTCACAGCTACCTTCCTGACATCCGCTCCCTCCCCTTATTCCCCTCGCTCCAGCACACTTCATTCTCCATTTGCCCTCTCTTTGCCCACCCTGTCCGACACCCGTCCACCACTTCCTACTCTCCTGCCCAGCCTACCTACCCACCCCCACCTCACCACCCATTCCACACCCTCCTGCCACCCCATCCTACTCCAGCGCAGCCCACCTTTCCTTCCCACCCCACCCTACTGCCCAACCCCCACCTGCCCATCTATACCACTCTCTCCTGCCCACCTCATCCCATCTATACCACTCTCTCCTGCCCACCTCATCCCATCTATACCACTTTCCTGCCCACCTCACCCTACCCCTGCCCTCTACTGCCCACCCCAGCCTCCACCTCCCCCTCTCTCACCCCTTCCCTCACTCTCACCACAATTATATTCCAACACGCCCCCACTCTCACCATTGTCCTCACACCCACTCTCACACCCCTCCCTACCTGCCCCCATCTCCCTCCCATCCATCCACCCCTCACATCCATCACCCCCAAACATCCATCCCTCCCATCCTCCCTCCCCATCCTCACATCCATCCACACCTCCCCTCCCACCATCTCATTCACAGCGTCCTCATGACGATAGGTGTAATTTAAGTTGTTTTGTCTATGTGCCTGTGATGCCGCAGCAAGCAATATTTCCATTGTACCTGTACCTCACTGTACTTTTGGGGGCTTTGTGTGTGAAGGGAGGGAGGGAAAACATGAAAATAAACTCAACAGAGTTGACTTGATAGCATCTGCACCCCACCCCTCACAGCGTTCCATCTCGCCCTCAAACCAAACCCTCTCCTTCATCCCTATCCACACCCGAACTTCTACAACAAAGCATCGCCCACCGCCAAGCCCCCATCCACTCAGCAGTCACCCACAGCATCCTTCCCCTCACAGGCACTGGCTTCACTCCCCACACTGCTTTTTCCCCTTCCACCCTCACTCGCTATACACTCGCCCCACCACCCACACCCATGCCATCCTATCAATCACAGCACCCATCAATACCAGCCTCACCCATTGATCCTCACCCGCAGCTTCCAACCACTGCACCCCCTCACATTCAATGCACCCAATGGCCCTAATCCATCACATTGCTCGCCTCCATCCCATGGAACCCATCTTAGCACTCACCCATCCCTTCTCTGCTCTCCCTCCCATACCCATGAGTATAGAAGTTGGGAGATGATGTTACAGTTGTATAAGACATTAGTGAGGCCACATTTAGAGTGTTGTGTTCAGTTTTGCTCACTATCATAGGAAAGATGTTGTCAAGCTGGAAATGCTACAGGGAATATTTACGAGGATGTTGCCAGGTCTTGAGGGCCTGAGTGTCGGGAGAGGTTGAGCAAGCTAGAACTTTATTCATTGGAGAGCAGGATGTTGAGGGGAGATCTTATGAAGCTATACAAGATCATGAGAGGAATAGATAGGATATATGCACATTCTTTTGCCCATAGTAGGGGAATCGAGAACCAGAGGACAGGTTTAGGTGAAGAGGGAAAGATTTAATAGGAACCTGAGGGGCAACCTTTTTACACAAAGGGTAGTGGAAGTATGGGACGAGCTGCTGGAGGAGGTAGTTGAGGCAGGTATTATCATAATGTTATCATAGGAGACATTTAGATAGGTACATGGAGAGGAAATGTTTACTAGTCTTACCTAGATCAGGGGCGGTCCAGGATTCACAACATGTGGATTGAACTTTGCACTTTGGACTGTTTTTTGGGGGGTTTTTTGCTTCTCTTTTTTTAAATAGCAGCAAAATTATGACGATTGAATTTGTGGTTGTGCAAAATAATTTCACTGTGCAGTGTATAAAAAAACATTAAAGGGATATGGGCCAAGCTCGGGTAGGTGAGACTAGTGTAGATGGGGCATGTTGGTCGGCGTAGGCAAGTCGGGCTGAAGGGCTGTTTCCACTTTGTATAACTCTATGGCCGCCCTCCATCCCGCCCATGCATCTCCACACACTGCACCCACAAACAACCCCTTGCTCCCTACCCCAGCCCTCCGAGACACTCCACTATTATCACCCATCCACTCTCCAACTACATCCATCCTCAGCCCCCTCCCCAGTTGATAGCCCTCCATCCCCTGCACCCTACCCACTCACACCCTGCCTTGTTCCATCCCCGCCTCCTACAACACCCCTAACATTCACCCTTACCCCTTACCCCCAGCACAGCCCTCCCTGTGATCTGAGACAATGACATGTCTATGTAGCTGTAGAAACACACGGTGTATTGGCCAGACCATTCAACGTGCATCCCCTCAGGTATTACAGCCGGTTTAGAATCATAGAGTGGCCCTTCGGCCCAACTTGTCCACACCGACCAACATGTCCCATCTACACTACTCCCACCTCTCTGCGTTTGGCCCATATCCCTCTAAATTTGTCCTGACCATGTCATTGGACGAGCCAGGGACCGCCGTGATGTGAACATCACAAGGGCCATGACTGATGCAGTTGACTGCTGGACAGATCATCGCCTCATCCACTCCATGATGTCCATCAAACTCAAGAGGAAGAGGAGGATTCAAAAGAAGCAGGTCCGGCCAAGGCTGAACCTTGAAAGCCTGAAGGAAACTGCCACCCAGCAGCGATTTCAGGCTTCTCTTGGGGAAAGCCTCCAACAGGAATATCCTGATGATATTGAAGGGCATTGGAGCCGGCTCAAATCCACCATCCTTCACACCTGTAAAACATACTTGGGTGCAAGTCCCGAAAACACCAGGAATGGTTTGACGAGAATGACACAGAGATAGAACAGCTCATCTCCAAGAAAAGGAAAGCCTTTTGTGCTTGGCAAAATGATGTAACCTGCAAGGCTAAAAGAGCGGCTCACTCCAGAGCCAAGGCGGACGTCCAGAGCCGGGTGAGGGAGCTTAGGAACTCTTGGTGGACAGATAAGGCTCTGGAAATCCAGAGACTGGCAGACTCGGGTGACACCAGAGACTTCTTCAGCGCTACTAAGGCCATCTATGGTCCAAGCTACTGCGGCTTAATCCCCCTGCGCTCAAAAGACGGACAAGAACTGCTGATGGACAATGAATCCATTAACGCCCGATGGAAAGAGCACCTCCAGAAACTCCTCAACCGTGACAGCACATCTGAACCAGACATTACCCACCGCATCCCCCAGAGTCCCATCAGAGAAGACATGGAAGAACCTTCCACTATGACAGAGGTTTGAGATGCCATCAAGAGCCTTAAGAGCAACAAGGCCACTGGTCCAGATGGGATCCCAGCTGATATCTTAAAGGAAGGTGGACCGGAGCTCCTGTACCACATCCACGCCCTACTCCTCAAGGTCTGGGAAAAAGAAGAACTTCCCTGAGAACTCAGGGATGCTCTAATAGTGACCATTTTCAAGAAGGGGGACCAGGCTGAATGTGGAAACTACAGGGGCATCTCGCTCCTGTCAACAACAGGCAAAGTCCTTGCTCATGTCCTCGCAAACCGACTTCTACCGGAGGTACTCCAAGAATCACAGTGTGGCTTCCGCCCATCCAGAGGTACAGTAGACATGATATTCACAGCACGCCAACTCCAGGAAAAATGCCATGAACAAAGGCAGCCTTTGTACATGGCCTTCATAGACCTGACAAAGGGTTTTGACTCGGTAGACCACCAGGCTCTTTGGAGCATACTATCAAGGAACGGTTGCCATGACAAGTACATCAGAATATTGAGGCTTCTACATGATGGCACGTCGGTCACAGTGCTCAGCAACTGCGGCTCTGAGTCCGAGCCCTTCACTGTAGAAACAAGGGTCAAACAGGGTTGCATCATCGCACCCACCCTGTTTGTCGTCTTCATTGCTGCCATACTTCACCTCATTGGTGAAGAGCTGCCACAGGGGATCCCAATCCTCTACAGAACTGACGGTGGGCTCTTCAACCATAATAGCAAGAGCAAAGTCAGTAGCACCGCCATCATGGAGCTTCAGTATGCGGACGACTGCGCCATTGCAGCACACTCTGGAGAAGGCCTCCAGGGCATCCTGGATTGAAATTGAATTGAAATAATTTAATTGCCACACAACCAAGGTCGGTGGTATTTGGGTTGCCAGCAGCGGTACAATAATAAAGAACACAACCACAATAAAAATGTTACACAAACATCCACCACAGCATTCATCACTGTGGTGGAAGGCACAGAGCTTGGCCAGTCCTCCTCCATTTTCCCCCGTGGTCGGGACCACCACCCTCCACAGCCGTTGCTGCGGGCGTCCAGATGGTAAGGGACAAAGTCAAATTCAAGGTGAGTCCAGGATCGGCTCTTACCAACCAGAGACCGCGGCTTCAGGCTGGTGTAGGCCGCAGGCCGGCGGTCAAAGTTTTAAAGTACCTGTCGTGCCGCAGCCGGAAGCACCGCAGTCTGCAGGGCCGGCGGTCGAAGCTCCCCTCCAGGGGAGATGATAAGTCCATGCCGCACCCGCGGTAGAAGACGGCCACGGGCCGGCGGTGGAAGCTTCTTCTTCCCCCCGGGTCCTCCACGAGGGATCCCGGGCTGTGGACGCCGCACCAGCTGGAGTTCTGCAGACTGCGGCTTCAGGCTGCCGGCTGCCGCGGGCCAGCGAAACGGAGCGCTCCCCTCCAGCGAGGTCTCACCCGCTCCGCGCCGAGAGTCCACGCTGTGCCCGCCGCTGAAGCTCCGGGCGCGTCTCCGGGAAAGGCCGCGCCGATCCATGCTGTTAGGCCACGGGGGAGGCGGCCTGAAAAAATCGCCTCTCCATGGAAGAGGCGGCCGAAACGGTTTCCCCCACCACCCCCCACACATAACACACAAAGAAACATTAAAAACACACTTTTAAACATACTAAAAAAAAAAAAAAAGTTGAAAAAAGACAGACCCACTGCCGACAGGCTGCTGCCAGTGCAGCGCCCCCTACCGAAATCCCAAGACATACAGAGCCATAGGCCTAGCTTTAAATATCAAGAAGACTCAGGTCCTGCATCAACCTCCACCCAACCAGCTGTCTACCCAGCCCACTATAAAAGTGGACGACACCACACTTGAAAATGTTGACCACTTCAATTGGCAGCTGCCACCTTGGCAGCATTCTTTCCTCAAAAGCTGACCGACTCTGAGGTCGATCCAGTGGAGTCTACGCCAGACTCAGGAAAAGAGTCTTTAAAGACCGAGACCTGAAGGCCCAAACAAAACTGCTGGTCTACAGAGCCATTGTCCTCTCCACCCAGTTGCATGGAGCCGAGTCATGGACCACCTACAGCAGGCACCAGAGAGCCCTGGAACAATACCATCAAAGATCCTTAAGAAAGATTCTGAGGATCAGCTGGGAGGACAAATGCACCAACATCGGAGTTTCGGACGATGCCAACATGACCAGCACAATAATGCAGCACCAACTTCGATGGATTGGCCATGTCATCCACATGTCCAACACACGTCTCCCTAAACAAATCCTATACTCTCAATTGAAGGAAGGTCGGCAAGCCCCTGGCAGGCCAAAGAAACGTTTCAAGGACAACATCAAGAACAGTTTAAAGAAATTCCACATCACAACAAACAACTGGGAGCACATTGCACTGGACAGGTGCTCCTGGAGGAAATCCGTGCAGGAAGAAGCTGCACTTCACGAACTGGAACTACGCCGTGATGCAGAGACAAAGCGATAGCACCGTAAGGAGAGAGAGAAGGGTGTTCGATGACTACCAACCATCGCCACTGCCCACGTTGCACCAGGGGCGGAAATCGCTATCAAAACATGGGGACACCATTTCTTGGTGGCCACATGCGCACACAGGCGAAGCTTCGGAGGCTTCAGCCCTGGGCCCTGTGGACGATAACATCGGGAACTGACCTGGTTGGTGACCGACTCCGAACTTCAGCAACAGCAGCTTCGTCCGCCCCGAATGGTGGGGCTGCAATCGGCCCGTTCGCGGGGCCTTTCATCGCCTGGCACGGCTTAAAACTGGCTGCGGGATCTTTCATCGCCCGGTGGGGGCTTCAACATCGGGAGCCTCGATCGCCTCGACGCAACAATTGGACCGCGGGGTGATGGAAGATCCTGTGGCCGATTTAAGCCGCACCGGGCCGGGCGATGAAAGGCCCCGCGAACAGGCCGATTCAAGCTCCGCTCTATGATCTTAGCTCCACCAGGACGTCTCCCTCCTCCCAATCCTCTGTCCCACCCCCTACTTCCGCCTCTGACCGACAACTACCTCATCTAGCAGCTCGTTCCGTACACCTTTTCCCACCACCCTTTGTGTGAAAAGGTTACCCCTCAGATTCCGACTACATCTTTCCCCCGCCCCTAGCCGGTCTAGTGTAACCAAGACTTTACCTGACGGTGCCATTTTCACTGATGGTCAATATTTGTGTGTGTGTGAGAGAGATTTCAGATCACTAATGTGTTGGTGTTTGAACCCGGCGTCTCTTCATGGAGAGAGAAAGTCTACCACCTCACTACCACCGTGGTTGCAGTACGAGCACCGCCGTGGCATAGTTAGATCGCTTTACCCACAGACGAAATGATGTGGATGGTGGTGTGTATATCAAAGGATTTGTTTCACTTTACCGGTTGAAGTGGGCGAGCGCCGAGCTGACCGTTCTTCCTCTAGCTGCGATGTCCGAGACGCGCCGGCAGTCTCGGCCCGTTTCGCAGAACTTGGAAAAGCTGATCTCGCACCAAAATGAGCTGAATGTGCAAAATCAAGTGGGCTGCTCAGCGAACAGCGCCGAGTAATTCTCACACAGCCTCCCTCGACACACGCAGAGCTCCATTAGCAATGTAGAAACTCCAGTGCGTCTTGTCACACACAGTGTGTTTCAGGATTGTGCTTCCGTCAACACTTAAAGCAAGTCGATCGCAGACAAACAAAACAAAAAAAAGGGTGGGCCATTGTGGCATAACGTTATCGCGACAGGAGCCGAGGTGACAAATGAACGAGTTGTGAGATGCATTTTGAGAGGGTTAACGATGCAACAACGACACGAGGAACTGCAGGTGCCGGTATCTTGAGCAAAACACATTGTGATGGAGGAACTCAGCGAGCTAGACCAACGATCATAGAGCGGAGTAAGATGGTCCACCAAGCGAAAAAGCCGTAGTAGGTCATGGGAAAAATTTAGCGCCATCTTCGGAACCGGCTTCGCGATTACTGTCATGCTCTAGTGCAGAGTGCGCAGCGCCCGTTAGAAATGCCAGCGCCGCACATTAATGTTATTGTATTAAGGCACATTAATGGGGGGCCGCTCGTGGTGAAGGAAGCTGCCTCTAGGGACAAGTCCGCTCTATGATCTATGCGCTAGACAGCGTCTGTGGATGGAATGGACCGGCAACGTTTTAGATCGGGACCCTTCTTTAGACTGATTCATTCGATCTGCAGAGTCTCAACCCGAAACGTGCCTCCAAAGATGTACAATCTGCGTGTTGATGTATCGGACCTGTTGACTACCCACACACCGTTACCAGCTCTCACTGTTTTCCAAGACAATTGAGGGTGCATTTGAGGACAAGGTAACGAGGAACAGAATCATCCACGTCCATGAGTTTGTGGTAACGACTCAATTCACCCCTGCGAAAGTCAATTCTCAAGTCATGCCTCTAACGCGTCCCGATAACCTGTTGGCGAGGGTATCGAGATGATTCGATGTAAGACTGGTTTGGGACAAACGCGTTTCGCACTCGTGGGGTTTGGAAGCGAGATTTACAATTAATTCCAAGAGCTTTCACTTCCAATTTCTCTCCTGTCAAGCGCACAAAGAAATGAAAAAACCGCAGACCGACACATTCTGTCTACAGAAACCGAAAGAGGGCGAACTCAAATATGCTAGCGAAACGAGAGACTGCAAATGCTGGAATTTTGAGCAAAATACAATAAAAGTGTTGGAGGAAGTTAGCGGACCAGACTGCGGAAGCTGGAAGCGTCCCAACGCAAAGCGTCATCTTTCCATTTCCCAAATGCTGATTAGCCCACCGAGTTCATAGTCATACAGAATTAGGCCATTCGGCACATCAGGACTACTACGCCATTCAATCATGGCTGATCAATCTTTCCCTCTTAACCTCATTCTCCTGCCTTATCCCCATAACCCCTGACACCCGTACTAATCAAGAATCTACCCATCTCTACCTTAAACATATCCATTGACGGCCTCCACATCCTTCTGTTGCAATGAATTCCACAGATTCAGACACCCTCGGATTAAAGAAATTCCTCCTCGTCTCATTCCTAAAGGAACATCCTTTAATTCTATGATCTCTGATTCTAGACATTCCTACTAGTGGGAGCATCCTATCACATACTACCAACATGCAAGTTCTGCCAGCGTTTTCAAATAAACTACAACCGTCTAATCCCAGATCCCAGTGTGACCAAGGTAAAAAAGTCCACGTTAACACTGCTCGTCCATGTTCTTACACCCCCCCCACCACTCACCTCTCTACAGCCCCTAACACCTCTTCACCCCCAAATTTTGGCAGCCCCACTTTAAACCACCTCACCAATTGTCACCAAGGCCCTTCGATTTGAAATGTCCTCTCTGAACTTCAATTCTCACTTAAAACATGATCAAATGGTTGAAGTTATGTCCATTTCTGTTTATTGCTGCTGAACCATAGAACCTTTATTGAATAAAATGCCATTTGGCCTATGGTTAAAAAAAGACTTTCCACCCCGATCCAACTTTCCAGCATTAGGTCAGAGATCATTAAGGTCAAGACCGCAAGAGCAGAGGTCACAGCCTTTAGTACACAACCAGGCACTTAACTGTAGATAGACAAAGTGCGGGAGTAACTCAGCTGGTCAGACAGTATCCTTGGAGAAAAAGGATGGGTGACACTTCGGGTTGGGACCCTTTCAACACTTAACCATGTTGAGTGTTTCTTTTTTATTTTTTTATTTATTTATTAGAAGTAGACATATTATAAAATGTAGTTACATATTATAGTAAAAAAAACTTTTCATATACATCAGTCATACATTATTAAAATTTTCCATTATCAATTACTTCTGCTTCTAGTGTTTTTATTTTTTATAGAAAGAGAGAAAAAGAGAGGGTAGAAAGTTACAAATAAAAAAGAAAGCAAAAAAAAACACAACAGAAAAACAAGGGAGGTGGAATGGGTTACCTGTAATACATCAATGGAGATAGGTTAGTAGGTTATAAAGTATAGTTTTTCATCTATTTCTGAGTTCAAGTTTCAGCTGGGTCCTCGTGCTGTGCCAATCTATCCCTTCAGAGAGTTAATGAATGGAGCCCAAATTTTATGGAAAAGATCTTGTTTGTCCATTAAGACAAGTCTAATTCTTTCTAAGTATAGGGTCTCCGACATTTCCGTAATCCACATTTTAATTGTGGGGGTTGTAGGGCCTTTCCAAAATTTTAATATTAATTTTTTTCCGGTTATTATACTGTAATTGAGGAAGTTTCTTTGGTTTGTTGTGAGTGTTAAGCTTTGTTCTGATATTCCAAGTATTATTAATTTTGTGTCTGGGTCCAGTTTTGTATTAATAACTTCTGAAGTTATTGTTGAGTGTTTCTGCTCCAGCATATTTTCATGCAGAGAAAGTACATGGGAGATGGTGGGATTCAGACCTTCATCATGAAATAAAAGCACAACGTGTATTCAGCAGGTCAGGTTGTGTCTGGGGAAAGGAAACACAACTGATTTTCAGGTTGAGGACGCTGCATCAGAACAATATAAGTTGATAACTCCAACAAAGGCACTTCAACATCTTTATCTGTTTTATATTATTTCAGATTATAATTTTGGTCAGGTGCAGGTTAAAACTTGAGAGCTGCCTCCCCAAAAAAAAGATATAATTATAATGCAACTAAAATTAATCTACAACATTCTACACAAGCACAATCCAAAACGCTTCTCTTGAGGCTAGGACCAAGATTCATTCACAACATTGCTTCATGTACATAATCAGATACATAAATATTTTTTTCACTTCTGTGCCTTTTTTTCTGATTAGTGTTGAAATATTGAATTAATACATATATACATTACAATTTATATTAATAACAAGGGTCTAAAGCAGCTTTGTCCCAAAAGTCAAATACAAATAGAAAATGTGGAAAGAGATGCAGATTCAATGTTTCAGGATGGAACAGAACTCAACTCTACACTCAGTAGGTTGTTTCAAGGCATTACAGGTTATTATTGCAGATAGCTAAGTGCAGGACTCTGGTAAAACCAGCTGCTATGGCAGATATAGTTTAATAATAATAATAATGGATGGGATTTATATAGCGCCTTTCTAATACTCAAGGCACTTTACATCGCATTATTCATTCACTCCTCAGTCACACTCGGTGGTGGTAAGCTACTTCTGTAGCCACAGCTGCCCTGGGGCAGACTGACGGAAGCGTGGCTGCCAATCTGCGCCTACGGCCCCTCCGACCACCACCAATCACTCACACACATTCACACACAGGCAAAGGTGGGTGAAGTGTCTTGCCCAAGGACACAACGACAGTATGCACTCCAAGCGGGATTAGAACCGGCTACCTTCCGGTTGCCAGCCGAACACTTAGCCCATTGTGCCATCTGTCTTGTGTCAAATTCTCCAACAACAGCAAGCCATCTTCACAGGGCATATGACACTAAGACTGGTGGGGTATTCCAAAGGAAGCATGGTGCTGTTGGAAAGACTGCAGGCCAGCGAAGACCACTGGTGATTATCATAATCAACATGTTTACTGGCATGAACTAGTCACCAGTGGGCTTTTGGTGAAAAACACCAGATCGTGATGGCAGTACAGTATTTTGAGCTCTTTGAAGGTAGCAGTCCCCATGCCTGTAACCTGGCATCTTGTTCATTCAGTGCATCAACAACATTACAAGAGGCAAGTCTCCAGAACTGACATATAACATGTCAAAGTGGACCACTGAGTTGGATTACCACTGGAAATTGAAAAAGAGCTGGCCTGTAACATTAACTGCTTTATTGCTCATTCAATATGGTTCAGTCGAGGCCAGTAATACGTAACAATATAACTTGTACTTTTGATTAATGAGGAAATGACATATAATTCAGTAATTTTACCCAACTGGCTAGAATACCAGCACAATAACCGGCGAGGATATAGGGCAAACTCTAGGTGTGACAGCATTCATTACACTTTGGCAATCCAACAGCACTCTTCAGGAAAAAAGACTTTTGAATTTGGTCCTTAACAATTATAGTATTATTACTTAGCATATGGCAATTTTCCCCAAGACTTGGAACAAATGCAGTGTTAGATTGGGCAGGAATTACAATCCTTGCAAAGCTACAAGGCAGGAATTAAACTACTCACGAAATAACAGGATTGTTTAATAATAATAATAATAATTTTATTTATAGAGCACTTTAAAAACAAACATAGTTGCAACAAAGTGCTGTACATCACTAATCATTGACAAAAAAGTTAATACACACCGGTAATAACAGTTAAAAGATGGAGTAAGTAAAGATATTCAAAATAAAGAAATATTAAAAACACTACAAGCAGGAGCAAAGTCGCATGCATGGTCAAAAGCCAGGGAGTATAAATGTGTTTTAATACTGGATTTGAAGATGGACAGTGAGGGGGCCTGTCTGACGTGCAACGGCAGAGCGTTCCAGAGTGCCGGAGCAGCAACAGAGAAGGCTCTATCCCCTCTGAGCTTCCGCTTAGACCTCGGTACCTCCAGGAGCAGCTCGAGATGAACTCGAGAGAGCACCGGGAGCCAGTGGAGGGAGGCCAGAACTGGTGTTATGTGCTCCCTCTTTCGAGTTCCAGTTAAAAGGCGAGCAGCAGCATTCTGAACCAAGCTTTGTTTGGGCTTGAAAGAACAAAGAAAACATTTTCTTTAAGAGATTTGGTGCAATGAATTGAAAATAATTATTGGTTGTTTCCTTACTTTTCATAACAAATTCGTTATAATGGATAATGACTGAATGCAAGATTTTAAGGATTAACGTGGAACTACACCTCCTGAACATAAGCAAAAAACAGTCACTTGCAGTTGCAGTTCCAGCATTTCGCCATTACATTGTGGCCAAGCTTGGACATTTGTAGCGCTGAACCAGAATCCTGTGTGTGAGTAGGATGTGGACACAAGCTGAGGCTGTTCCATTGTAGAAGCAGCCAACCACTTCCAAAACGTCATCTGCATGGGGTCACAGTCAATTCAGTAAAAAACTCAATATTCCAGGCAGGGGAAATCAAAAAATAAAATAAAAACGCAGAACAAAGCAGACAGCATCTAAAGCTGAGTTAATGGTTCAGGCCAATGGCAGTATGATGAAAGGTCAGACCTGAACAGTCAACAACATTTGGGAAGCAAGGTGTGACGCAGTGGTAGAGTTAGTACCTTACAGTGCCAGAGATCCGGGTTCGATCTTGGCTCCAGGTGCTGTCTGCATGGAGTTTGTACGTTCTCTCTGTGACCTGTGAGGGTTTTCTCCGGGTGCTCTGGTTTCCTCCCATACTCCAAAGCCGTACAGGTTTGTAGGTTAAATGGCTTGGTAAAATCGTAAATTGTCCTTAGTGTGTACGGTCGTGTTAAAGTGTAGATATCACTGATCGATGAAGACTCGTTGGGCTGAAGGACCTTTTTCTGCGCTGCATCTCTTAACTGAGCTAAACTAATTTCTGACGAAGATGCTGTCTGACCTATTTCCAAGATTTTCCGCTTCAGAGATCCTATAGATCATTTGACACGTAGACAGGGTGGTGAAGAGGGTGTATGGCACGCTGGCCTTCATCAGTAAGGACATTGAGTATAGAAGGTGGGACATGATATTCTAATTGTAGCATACATTAATGAAGCTGAACATGGAGTATCATGTACAGTTTTAGACATCCTGCTATAGGAAAGTTGCCATTAAGCTGAGAAGAGTGCAGGAAAGATTTATAAGAATGGTGCCAGGGTTCAAGGGACCGGATTATAGGGAGAGGTCTAGTACTTTAACCCTTGGTGCGTAAGAGACTGAGGGATGACTTTTTGGGGGCATATAAAGTAATACAGCATGGGCTATTTTACAGAGAGATGGTACCTGGGACGCGCTGGTGGTTGAAACAGATGCGTTAGTGGCATTTAAAAGACTTTTGGATAGATATATGGACATGCAGGGAATGGAGGGATATGAATTATGTGCAGGGAGATAAGTGATGGTCTTGGTTTCATTCGTCGGAATGTGAAATGTATTGCCATTGACTGTGTTGGAGGCTAAGTTATTGAGTAATTTTAAAGCGGTGATTGATAGAACTTGATTAATGAGGGGCATCAGAGGTTATGAGAAGAAGCCAGGAGAACGGGATTGAGAGGGAAAATAGATCAGGTCAGATTGAATGGCAAAGACTTGATGGACCGAATGGCTCATTCCTGCTGCTATGTCTTATGATCTTTATGATCACTTTCACCAAAGACATTGTGGACTGAAGGGCCTGTTATGGTGCTGTACTGTTCTATGTTCTCTTAGGGCATTTATCTATGAATCCACACAGACTTTTTGCCAGTTAGGGGACTTAAAATCTCAGGGCAAAGGTAATAAGAGCAGGATTTAAAAGGGACCTGCAGAGCAACTATTTGCACGCAGAATAATGCATGCATGGAATGAGCTGCTGGAGAAAGTGGCTGAGGCAAGTACAATAACATTTAAAATATTTTTAGACAAGTGTACCGAGAGGAAAGGTTTAGTGGGAAATGGCCTAACAGGAGCAAATGCGACTAGCTTAAATGGGGCATCTTGATTGACATGGATGAGTTGGACCAAAAGGCCAATTTGTGTGCTGTATTACTCTAACTATTTTGCTTGGTCTGTAAATAATCTCAACACAGTGCTGAAGCATGCTTGGGCCAATTGGAAGATGCATGTTTGTGATGCATGGTACTTCCTGCGGAACCAGTGTGGTACGTGGCAGTCCCATCATGACTCTGGAACTGAAATTTGTGAGTCTAACATGGGAAGGTTGAATTCAATACGTTGTGACAAGATTAGAGACAATAGTAGGAGGGAGGAGGTGAATGACTCCACTGTATAGGATATTAAACTCTGCGGCATTCAAACTGTGTGAAGCTCAGGAAGCTCTATGCACCTGAGGAGCCGTTCATTCACCCCACTAATATCCCCCCTGCACTAATACACTAAGTCACCAGGCAAGCAGTAGTATACAGCAAGGACCCGCTGAAGATCTGATCCGAGAATTCCTATTTAACTATCTTAAATGGGGCATCTTGATTGACATGGATAAGATGCAAAGAAAAACAGAACACCAGAGGGAGTTGCAAAGCCGGGCTTCCAGACTCGGCAGCAAGCATCACCCCTGCTCCTCCTACTCAGGGATGTGGATGTGGTGAAGGAGAAACACACCAGTAGAGGGGAATCTTTGTTTCTCTGTGAGGAAGCATAGCAGTGGAAGGTGAGACTTTAATAGATGGGGAATACACACCTAACACGTCTGTATAGCAGCAGAAAGAGAGAGTATGAAGGAATGTTCAGAAAGTGTCCAAAACCAGCAGCAGATCCTAGATGGGCAAAACCAACTGGATATTGGGATGGAGCAAAAAATACAAGCAATCGTAAGGAGCAGTGTTTTTATTCATCTAGAACACAATATTAAGAAGGGGTTGCACTGGAGATCAGGCAAAGTCTGACTGCTGTGAAGACACAAGACTCTGCAGATGCTGAAAAGTATTGTAGGCAATTGTGAAATCCTGATCCAGGTTCTTGACCCAAAACATCAACTAGTAATCCCTCTACCCCTCTCCCCCCCCCCCCCCCCCCCACACCCCCTCAAAGATGCTGCTCAATCCAATGATTTCCTGCAGTAGTTTGTTTATTGCTTCAAATTTCAACATCTGCAGTATCTCCTGAATCTACTGTGAAATCTTCTACCATTAAATCTTTCAGAGTTATCCTCTCAATTTTCCAGGATGGGTGCAGCATTATCAACACTCAAAGTGTGACATCATCATGGTGGGAGCATTTGTCTGATTAGCATTCCATCCACCATCCAGTGTATTCCATCTATAACATGTCCTCACCAAATCTCCCCACATCCCAAAATGTGGCCTCCACCACAGAGGAACAACAGGAACAAAAGATATTCAGATACAAAAGAAGACAAAGTGCTGGAGTTACTCAGCAGGTCAGGCAGCAGCTATGGAGAACATGGATAGGTGATGTTTTGAGTTGAGACCCTTCTTCAACCCCGTCCTGACCTAAAATGTCACCTATCCATGTCTCCACAGATGTTGCCTGACCTGCTGTTACTCCAGCATTTTGTGTCCCTTTGTGTATTAACCAGCATCTGCAGTTCTTTGTTTCTAACACTACTCAGATAATTTCATCCTGACCAGAATCATAGAGCGGAGCAAGATGGTCCACTCCTGCAAAATCCAATGGACTAACGTGTACATAGAACAAAGAAATTAGGTGCAGGAGGAGGCCATTCGGCCCTTCGAGCCAGCACCGCCATTCATTGCGATCATGGCTGATCGTCCCCAATCAATAACCCGTCCGTGCCTGCCTTCTCCCCATATCCCTTGATTCCACTAGCCCCAAGAGCTCTATTTAACTCTCTCTTAAATCCATCCAGTGATTTGGCCTCCACTGCCCTCTGTGGCAAGGAATTCCACAAATTCACAGCTCTCTGGGTGAAAAAGTTTTTTCTCACCTCAGTCTTAAATGGCCTTAACAACCAGTGCCATTTATCTTTCTCAAGTGGCATCAAGTGGCATATATTCTAATACTGTGGCCCCTGGTTCTGGACTCGCCCAACATTGGAAACATTTTTCCTGCATCTAGCTTGTCCAGTCCTTTTATAATTTTATATATGTTTTTATAAGATCCCCCTCATCCTTCTAAACTCCAGTGAATACAAGCCTAGTCTTTTCAATCATTCCTCATATGACAGTCCCAGGGATCAATCCCAGGGATCAATCTCGTGAACCTACGCTGCACTGCCTCAATCACAAGGATGTCCTTCCTCAAATTAGGAGACCAAAACTGTACACAATACTCCAGATGTGGTCTTACCAGAGCCCTATACAACTACAGAAGAACCTCTCTACTCCTATACTGAAATCTTCTTGTTATGAAGGCCAACATTCCATTAGCTTTCTTCACTGCCTGCTGTACCTGCACGCCAACTTTCAATGACCAGTGTACAAGGACACCCAGGTCTCGCTTTACCTCCCCCTCACCTAACCTAACCCCATTGAGATAATAATCTGCCCCCTTGTTTTTGCAGCTGCAGTGGATAACCTCACATTTATCTATATTATACTGCATCTGCCACGCATCTGCCCACTCACTCAACCTGTCCAGGTCACCCTAGCATCCTCTTCACAGTTCACACTGCCACCCAGCTTTGTGTCATCTACAAACTTGCTAGTGTTGTTCCTAATTCCCTCTTCCAAATCATTAATATATATGGTAAACAGTTGAGGCCCCAACACCGAGCCTTGCAGCACTCCACTCGCCACTGCCTGCCATTCTGAAAAGGACCCGTTCACTCCTACTCTTTGCTTCCTGTCTGCCAACCAATTTTCTATCCACGTCAACACCCTACCACCAATACCATGTGCTCTAATTTTAGTCACCAGTCTCCCATACGGGACCTTATCAAAGGCTTTCTAAAAGTCTAGATACACTACATCCACTGGCTCCCCTTCAACCATTTTACTTGTCACATCCTCAAAAAAATCCAGAAATTAGTCAAGCATGATTTTCCTTTCAAAAACCCATGCTGACTTGGACTAATCCTTTTACTGCTATCCAAATGCCCCATTATTACCGCTTTAATAATTGACACCAGCATCTTTGCCATCACTGAAGTCAGGCTAACTGGTCTGTAATTCCCCGTTTTCTCTCTCGCTCCTTTCTTGAAAAATGGGATAACATTAGCTATCCTCCAATCCACAGGAACTGATCCTGAATCTACTGAACATTGGAAAATAATCACCAATGCGTCCACTATTTCTAGAGCCACCTCCCTGATAATAATTTCACCCGTGTGTCTTCAAGGGACCCACAGTTGACTTTGCTACTCTTTTTCCCTTAACATATTTAAAACAACTTTTACTGTCCTTCTTTATATTCCTGGCCAGCCTCCCTTCGTACTTCATCTTTTCAGCCCGTATTGCCCGTTTTGTTTCCTTCTATTGTCCTATGAAAGTTTCCCAATCCTCTGGTTTCTGGCTACGCTTTGCTGTGTTATACATCATTTCTTTTAGTTTTATTCTATTCCTAACTTCTCTTGTCAGCCACGGTTGTCTCCTACTCCCCTTAGAATCTTTCTTCCTTTTTGCCTTCCGGATTATGCCCAGAAATTCCTGCCATTGCTGTTCCACCGTCATTCCTGCTAGTAACCCTTTCCAGTCTACCTTGGCCAGCTCCTCTCTCATGCCTTCATAATCCCCTTTGTTCAGCTGCATCATTGCCACTTCCGATCTAACCTTCTCCTTCTCAAATTGCAGATTAAATCTAATCATATTATGATCACTACCTCCAAGCAGCTCCTTTACCTCGCGTCCTCTTATCAAATTTGGTTCATTGGACAACACTAAATCCAGAATTGCCTTTTCTCTGGTCGGCTCCATTACAAGCTGCTCTAAGAATCCATCTCGGAGGCATTCTACAAACTCTTTCTTGGGGTCCTGAACCAACCTGATTTTTCCAGTCTACCTGCATATTGAAATCCCCCATCACCACAGTGGCATTACCTTTGTTACATGCCAGTTTTAACTCCTGCTGCAACTTACACCCTACATCCGGTCTGCTATTTGGGGGTCTGTAGATAACACCAATTAGTGTCTTCTTGCCTCTGCAATGCCTCAACTCAATCTGCAGTGACTCTACCTTGTCAGTCCCTATGTCTTCCCTCACAAGGGACTGAATTGCATTCCTCACCAGAAGAGCTACCCCCCCCCTCCTCTGCCCACCTGCCTGTCCTTTCTATAGGATGTATAACCCTGAATATTAAGTTCCCAAACCTGATCCTCCTGCAACCACGTCTCGGTAATCCCCACAATGTCATATCTACCAACCTCTATCTGAGCTTCAAGCCCATGTATTTTACTTCTTATACTTCAAACATTCAAATACAGTACTTTTAATTCCTTATGCATCTCACCCTTCACATCGATCCCTACACTTGGCCATACTCTCATATCCCTTTGTGAGCTTTCTTTCTCGTTAATTCTGGGGTCATTAACTATCCCTTTACTGCCTTTCCCTTTAACTCCGTCCTTGACTATCCCATTTGACAGCCGCCCCCCCCCTTATTTAGTTTAAAACCACCTGTGTCGCAGTGGCAAACCTGCCTGCCAGAATGCCGGTCCCCCACCTGTTAAGGTGCAATCCGTCCCTTTTGTACAGTTCCCCCTTACTCCAAAACAGATCCCAGTGGTCTAAGAATCTAAATCCCTGCCCCCTGCACCAGTCCCCCAGCCACACATTCAGGTCCTGTATCTCCCTGTTCCTGCTCTCACCAGCACGAGGAACTGGAAGCAAACCGGAGATAACCACCTGCTTTTCAGCACTTTTCCGAGCTCTCTAAAGTCACGCTTCAGAATATTAATCCCCTTCTTTCCGACATCGTAAGTGCCAACATGCACTACAACTTCCGGCTGTTCACCTTCGCCCTTGAGGATTTTCTGCACTCTGTCCTTGACATCCTGGATCTTGGCACCCGGGAGGCAGCAAATCATCCTCGAATCCCGTCTGTTGCCGCAGAAACCACTGACCGTACCTCTCACAATGGAGTCTCCAACCACCACTGTGTTGCCTGATGCCGGCCTCCTTGGTTTTGGCTCAACAGCACTTTTGCATTGCAAGCCATTGCGCCGCTCAGTGCGTCAACGTCTTCTGTCCTTACAGTACTGACCCGAGAGTACGGAACAGGGCAGGACGTCCGCCATTTTAGCAAACCTGACCCGTCTTCCGTGGAATGTGTAATCAGCAAAGATCATAGAGCGGAGTCGGGTCGGGTTGGTTTCTATGTTTGAAGATAGAAATGAGGAAAACTATCAAGGGAATGATTTGGTATGGTAATTGACATTTTTCTGAAATACTAACTTAGAATGGGATCGGAGCATGCAACCAGTCTTTTTTGAGGGGAACGGATGAGAGCTTTGGCTTACAGCCCAGGATGGAATTAATTTTAGCAAATGTTTGCTTGCTGTCAGAGTAATATTTCAATGGCCTGCATTTCAAACATTAAAAATGGCATGAAGGAGAGGGCAATGCTTAGGAAGGAACTGCAGATGCTGGAAAGTCCCTTTCCCGTGACTTTCAGTCTGAAGAAGGGTCTCGACCCGAAACATCACCCATTCCTTCTCTCCAGAGATGCTGCCTGTCCTGCTGAGTTACTCCAGCACTTTGTGCCTATCTTCGGTTCAAACCAGCATCTGCAGTTCCTTGCTACACACACATCAGTCTGTCCAGTCGAGGGTACAATTGGCGATCGAAATACACAGCGAGTGTTCAAGGATGATTAATGCACCTGGCTCCAGTTAATGTACTTAACTTCATCCCGTATTGAAACTGATCCCAGTGTGTATTAATCACCAGTAAATAGACGCTTCATTCCCCTATTTTCATTACTTGTATGACAGTTTCTAAAATCGGCACACACAATGCTTTGAGGCCCATTAGAATGGGTGAAAAATACAGTGATTCTGAATCTCGCTGCATTTAGCCCAGTCGAGTTATTTTCCTTATTAGTTTCAATGCGCGGAAAAGCAAATGACAATACAACATGAAGATTCTTGCCACAAACAACCAAAAAAGCTTGTAATGGTTAGCATTTTATTAACATTTCGCCTTTTCATTTTGGATCAAATAAATAAAAGTGATAGACGTTTACACGGATTTACAAATACATTTTGTTACTTCACCAAAATGGTGAAAGTAACCTTGGCTTTCAGAAATATAAGGTGCACAGAACCATTCAAGTTTAAGATGGATGGAGTGGTGAATATACTGAGGCAGATTTCCGTGCACCAGTTGGAAGATCTGCAGGCTTTACAGATTTTAATTTAAAAAAAGTACTGGAAAAACTTAATGAGTTAGGCAGCGTGGATCTCAGCGTGGAATGGGGGTAATGGACAGACATTTCTGGTTGGGATCCTTTACCTGGACTGAAGTAGAGGTGAGAGGGGATGTGGAGGTGCAAGAGCTATAGGTGGATCCAGGAGACGAGGTATGATCTATATATTGCATGTAATTATCCCAAATGCATCAGCCAGCCAGTAGTAATATCAGTGATACAGAGGGGAAACAGGCCCTTCGGCCCAACACCTACACCGGCCAACATCTCCCAGCTACATTAGTCCCACCTTCCAGCATCTGGTCCATATTCCTCCAAACCTGTCTTATCCATGTACCTGTCTAACTGCTTCTTAAATTTTGGGATAGTTCCTGCACTCAACTACCTCCTCTGGCAGCTTGTTACATACATCCACCACCCTTTGTGTGAAAATGTTACCCCTCAGATTCCTATCAAATCTTTTCCCCTTCACCATAAACCTGTGTCTTCTGGAACTTGATTCACCTACTCTGGGCAAGAGTCTCTGTGCATCTACCTGATCAATTCTTCTCAATATCTTATACACCTCTATAAGATCACACTCATCCTCCTGCGCTCAAAGGAATAGGGTCCCAGCCTACTCAACCTCTGCCTATAACTCAGACCCTCTAGCCCTGGCAACATCCTCGTAAATCTTCTCTGTACCCTTTCCAGCTTGACATATTTCTATAACGGTGCCCAGAACTGAACACAATACTCTAAATGTGGCCTCACCAACGTCTTAGCCAACTGCAGCAAGACCTCCCAACTTCTATACTCCGGCTGATGAAGGCCAATGTGCCAAAAGCCTTTTGACTACACGATTTAACTGCAATTCTACCTTCAGGGAGCTATGCACCTGTACTCCTAGATCCTTCTGCTCCACAACACTACCCAGAGCCCAATGTGTTCATCCGGCTCAAAACCTAATTTGCCATTTCCCTCCACAGATGCTGCCTGACCTGGTGAGTTTTTCCAGCACTTTGCTTTTTTGCTCAAGATACCAGCAACTGTAGTCTTTTATGACTCCAGGTTTTAATTACTTGCTCTGGCAACACAATACTGCCTGCACTCTAATGATTCCCATTACAGAATAAAGTCCAGTGCCAGAGAAATTACTGTAATAGCAAACTTTTATATAGCCAGGTACTATAGAAACATAGAAACATAGAAATTAGGTGCAGGAGTAGGCCATTCGGCCCTTCGAGCCTGCACCGCCATTCAATATGATCATGGCTGATCATCCAACTCAGTATCCCGTACCTGCCTTCTCTCCATACCCTCTGATCCCCTTAGCCACAAGGGCCACATCTAACTCCCTCTTAAATATAGCCAATGAACTGGCCTCGACTACCCTCTGTGGCAGGGAGTTCCAGAGATTCACCACTCTCTGTGTGAAAAAAGTTCTTCTCATCTCGGTTTTAAAGGATTTCCCCCTTATCCTTAAGCTGTGACCCCTTGTCCTGGACTTCCCCAACATCGGGAGCAATCTTCCTGCATCTAGCCTGTCCAACCCCTTAAGAATTTTGTAAGTTTCTATAAAAAGGAATTGTGAAATTGAAATACAAATAGCAAAGAAAACACAGGTTAAGAATGTTTTTAATTTATCCAGTAGGTCACCCCAGATATGTACCTCAAGAGAAATAACAAGATTGAGACTGACATTGAAAATACAGGTTAAATGACTCTGAAGGTAATCTCAACAGATAAAGAAAGATGGTAATCAGGAATGAAAATGACATAAATCATGAACACTATTTAATGTAGCACATGCACTATGCACATAGCTCAATTAATTGTGAAATATATTGATATACAGCGGTATGGTCATGGGAAAGGTCCCATAATCACTAATGCACTACACAATACATAACCAATCAATTTGGCTTCAATAATGATGAACAAATATTGTCCAGGCCTCTGGAGAGAATTCCCTGCTTGTCACTGAACTAGGGCAATGGGGTGATTATTTTAAATCACCCACTCCACAAGGCATGAAATAAGGCATCTTTGGCACTGATATTTCAACTTTTATCAAATTTTAAACAAGGACAAAATATTTTTTTCAATGGTAATGAATGGAAAGATGCTTATGTTCAGAGGGACGTGTGTCCTTATACACAAATCACTGGGAGTTAACATGGAGATATAGCAAGCAATGACAAAGGCTAATTGCGTGTTGACCTTCATTGCAAGAGAATTGTTGAACCATAATGGACGGGTCTTAATACAATGATACAGAGCCATCTGAGAACATGTTTGAAATACTGTGCACAGAACTAGGAGCTTTACCCAAGGAAGGACATACTTGAGAAAGAGGAAGTGCTATTGACGTTTGCTAGATTGATTTGTGAGATGGAGGGTTTGTCCTGAGAAGAAATTAAGCAGATTGGATCACTATTTGAGCTCAGATGAGAAGTGATCTCAATAAAATACACAGATTTCTTAAATTCCTCAAGATAAGGGATAGCTCATTCAGGTCAGAGATGAGAAGAATTTTCTTTATCTGGAGACAGGTTGATCTGTTGAATCCTCTTCCCAAGAGGGCTGGTCTGTTCAAGGGAGAAGATTTATATAGTGATTTTGCTGTAAAAGGGAATCAAGAGGCATGAAGATGGAGTAGAAAAGTGGAGTAAAGGTCAAAGATCAGCCGTCATCTCATTGAAAGTACGGCCTCTATTACTTGTGTTTCTTTATGGTCTGTAGTCATCACCTCTCTTCCCCCAGTTTACTTTACCTATACTCAGATGGCCATCCTTGTATCACAGGGTTAAACTGTCAGTACCTTTTTCTAAATTAACCCCAAGGACTTTAAATTAGACTAAGTCTGTACTGTATTCGGTTCCAGGTGAGATCTCACTAATGCCCTCCTCAACTGTAACAGAACAAGGACAATGTTTGATTTCCTTCTTAATTACCATTAAATACAGTCCATGATGTTCCAGGCATTTACTAATGGGTCTGGCATCGAGGCTAAGAGGAAACGTACTGATGTATAAGTTACACCAGAGTAAGTCTTCCAAAACCAAGTCATACATTACTACAGATATCACTGGATGGTTTTAGTATTTTACAATACATTTTAAATAATCCTGTTTTAGGGGTTAATTTGAATGTAGTTATAGTGGCAAGTGTTTTGGATTCTTGTTCTAGTGAAGTGGTTTTAAATCAAGATGACCATGTAGGCTAATCCCACCATCAGTGGTAATTTAGATAAAATTAGTGGGATTAATCATATTGCTGTTATTTGTCCAAGTAAGGATGTTATTTCTGCAATGAAGATTGTGTTAGCTTTAATTCATTAATGGAAAAAAAATTGGGAAGAAACTTAAATGCTTAAATAAAATGTAATGTGGGGCAGGTGCTATAGAATGGCTCATTATCAAGCATAAAACTGCCAGTGAAACTCAGTGGGTCAGGCAGCATAAATGGACAGTCGAGGTTTCATGCCCAGATACTTTACCTGGATTGAAAGAGCAGAGGAGCAATTGGCAGTTTAAAGGGATGAGTGGCAGTGGAGAGGTAAGAGCTGGCCAGCAATAAATGGTTCTAGTGCGGAGGTATTATCAATCGATTGCATGCCATTATCTCAACTGCATTGGCCAGCCAATAACAGTACACTCATAGAGGACAACACGATCGGCTTAGGGCAGTTTCTTCCAGTGTCCAGAATGGCAATGGGTCGTTCTCCACAAGGATCAGTTTGGGTCAGCACAAGAACCACAGGCACCCAAGTTATTACAAACTTTAAAAAAGAGCAGCTTTGAAAAATCTGGATTTTCAATGCAGGTAATGGCAAGGAGGGAAGAAATCTGAAACTCTGTTTGTCCATTCCCTTCACAGATGCTGCTTGACCCACTGAATTGGCCGTTCCTTGAATGCATCAATTAGAGCTGCCTGGAATTCAATCTTACAGTTATTTTTTAAGTACCATTTTAAGGAGATTGCATAAATCATATTTTCAAAGGGAAATGGTTGAATTGTTGTACGTGGATAATTCTGAGAGTTTGATCTATAAAGAAGTGAAATGTTAAACAGAAAATGAGAATATATAGTTTGCAAATCAAGATGAAACAGCTCGACTAAAAAAAAATCATTCATATAACTTCCACAAAAAGCTGCCTTGCTGTTGAAGTTTGTCTGAACAAGGAGAGCATTATTGCATACTTTGCTGGGTGTCTTTGAACTGGTCAGAAATTCACCTCCTCTTTCATCGGCAGTATTTATGTTCTTTCCAACTTAAAACTATGTCAATAGTAATGGAAACATCAAAATAAATCTGCAGCAGGATTTTCAAGCTGCTAGTCTGAAAAATAACTGTTCTTATTTACTCACAGAATAACCAGACATTACCGATCGTTTCCCTCAAAGCCGTTGATTAAATTGGCAAAGCTGAGCTTGTTTGATCCCAGGTATGTTTTTGCATAGATAGATAGATAGATAGAATTAGATAGATAGAATTTAATTGCCACACAACCAAGGTCGGAATCACCCTTCCCCATCTTCCTACCATCACTCTCTCCACACACCCCAGCTACCATCACAGCAGCATCCACTCATTCAGCAGCAGAAGCTGGAAGATTTGTTTGCATTGTGGTACACTGGAACCAATGATTGCACCTGCTGTAGCACCACCGAGAAGTGCGAGAACTGGCAGCAGAAGAATATAACCATGGTGAATTCAACAACTGCTTTCTACCTGGGATCACACAGGTCTCAGTGTCTGACAAGTGGTGGTTTAAAGACTAATAAAAACAGTCTGGTGCAATTTTCTCAGCTTATTGTGCGACCGGGGTAAGAAAACATAGCTACAGCTTCCAACCCATTGAGATAAAACGATTACAAAATATTCTGGATGAACTGGAAATGAAATTGAACCTCTGGTTGAGGAGTCGTTTATTGAATTGGCTACACGTAAAGGAGCGAGGTAAGAGGGATCAACATCTTCGTTGGCACAGGGCGGCACAGTGGTGCAGTGGTTGAGTTGTTGGCTTACAGCGCCAGAGACCCGGGTTCGATCCTTACTAAGGTCGCAGTCTGTACAGAGTTGTACGTTCTCTCTGTGACCGCGTGGGTTTTCTCCGGGTGCTTTGGTTTTCTCCCACACTCCAAAGGTGTACGTGTTTGTAGGTTAATTGGCTTCTGTAAATTGTCCCTAGTGTGTAGGGTAGTGCTAGTGTACGGGATGATCGCTGGTCGGCGTGGACTCGGTAGGCCGAGGGGCCCTTTTCTACGCTGTATCTCGTCTAAATCTTTGTGCAGAGTTGCTGCAATGATTCATATGCAGGAACAGCTTCTTCTCTGTTGTTATCATAAGCCAGGGTGTAGTTCCCAATCTTCCAACCTACTTCATTGCACTTTTTCTCTGCACCTGTAAATCTCTAGAGTATAATACTATATTCTGCACTCTCGAATTTTTCCCTTTGCACCACCTATAGTGTGTGGCTTGATTGTACTAGTGTATAGTATGATTTGACACAAAATGTTTTCACTCTATCTTGTACAGGTGACAATAATAAACTAATACTAATGTGTCATGTTTTACTGGGGTATCGCTTGGAGATTATTACACGTTCTTGGGCGATATCTGTAGAAATGTTTGAACCAGGGGATTTAGGATTAGTTGAGTATATCGTTGCCCCTTTTGGTGCAAAAACCTTATGGATTACATTCCCACAATACAAAAATAATGAAATTGATCTAATACTTAGAGTGTAAAATATCCTGGAGCAATGGAACAATGATCAAACTATGGGCCTCAATCTGAGAGGCTGACAGAATAAACAGGTTTGAAGAGAATTTCCTGTTATTTCATAGCATTAAAACTCTCCTCGCCTCCCATGAGATTAAATAAATCGGACAGAGATAACAATGTGCAAACTGTGTCAATTCTCCAAATAGAAGTTTCTCTGAACATTAACAATTGCTAAGGCATCCAGTCCCTAAAGAGCATGCTAGTTCCAAAGAAGAATTTCTACAGTCGACACAAATCACAACGTGAGCTGCAGAACATCCTGATTAGACAGTGAATTTGGTCTGACATTCCACCGTTGGGCAAGTTCAGAGCTCTTTGACAAAGCTGAGGCCACACTGCAATGTGCTAAACAAAGAATTCATTAAATAAATAGTAATGGATCCTGTGTGGAGCAGCTCTTGGGAAGGCCAGGGACTCCATCACAGATGGCTCCGGTGTCATAGAGGGGGAAGGAGAATGTCCTTTCTGTGTTCAGATGAAACCAAGTCCTTTCCACTCACTTTCAGATCGTCCTGCGTCTGCAACGGAGGCATCCTTTAAACCAGAGTCTTCAGTGACACAGTCACACAGGGGAAATCTGTGAATAAGAGCAGATATAGTGGGGTTTGAGCGGCTTTTGGATGGGCATGTTGCATGCAGGAAATGGAGGGACATGCTGGCAGAGGAGATTAGTTTAACAGCATCATGTTCAGCACAGACATTGTGGGCAGAAGGGTCAGCCCTGTGCTGTACTGTTCTATGTTCTATGTAAGAGCAGTGGTTTAATACTCACTTGCTTCATTAATCTGCAACACTGGGAGCGGACAGTCTTGTGGAAATTAGAATGGTAATGTATGGACAGCTTATTCAAACCCCCTCATGAGAGATTTGATGTACAGAACGTGATTCCCTTTGGTAATCTATATAATTAAAAGTCTCAAATTGACCATTTCCTGTCTGCGCTGTATATTGATTTTAGAAAAAATGCTACCATATATTGTTATGATTTTTGGCCCTCTTACTCACAGTCCTCTTCCGCTGATCAGGTCTCGAGGATTTTTCCCATCGATGAAAAATAAAAGAGTTATGACGTTGAGATTCTCTCGCCTGTCAATCACCACGATGAAGGTAATGCCCCTTCCGGGGGGGTGGGGGGGATGGGCAGGACTATAAAACCCCGGATGCCTAGACGTGACTCAGTCACTCTGCAAGATCGCGAGGGAGAGGTCACGACTCATTCTAAACTGGGAATCTACTGAACTGTGAGTCTGCAATGTACTTGAATAAATGATTTGTTGGCCCTTAATGAAAATGAAATGAGTTGTTTGACCTGCTGCCCTGCCTGTACTTGAAACTGCAATGCTTAATTAGGTCCGACTGTGTCTGATTCAAAAGTCCCGCTCATTTTGTGACTTCCGCTTAGTGGACAGGTTGCGTAATTTCCGGTGAGTGCAGAGGTCGCACAGATTGCGGATGTGCCGCTGACTGCGGAGGCCCCAAAGTAGAGAGCCGCACTGAGCCGTGTGGGTAAATTCAAGAGAGTTTACTGCCATATATATGGTGTGTGAGTCAATTAGTGTGAGTGTAAGTGTTTGTGTGTTCGTGAGTGTATGTGTGTTTGTGAGTGTCTCTGTCTGTGAGTGTATGTGTGTGTGTGTGTGTGTGTGTGTGTGTGTCTGTGTGTGCGTGTGTGTGCCTGTCTGTGTGTGTATGTGTGTGTCTGTGTGCGTGTGTGTTTGTGAGTGTGTGTTTGTGAGTGTGTGTGTGTGTGTACTCTGTGTGTATGTTTGTGAGTGTGTGTGTGAGTGTATGTGTGTGTGAGTGTGTATGAGTCTGTGTGTGTGTGAATGCATATGTGTGTGAGTGTATGTGTGTGAGTGAGTATGTATGTGAGTGTGTGTGAGTGAGTGTGTGTGAGTGTGTATGAGTGTGTGTTTGTGAGTGTGCGCGTGTGTGTGTGTGTGTGCGCGAGTGTGTGTATGTGTGTGTGTGCGAGTGTGTGTGTGTGTACTCTGTGTGTGTGTGTGTGTGTGTGTTTGTGAGTGTGTGTGTGAGTGTATGTGTGTATGCATGTGAGTGTGTGCGAGTGCGTGTGTGAATGTATGCATGTGAGTGTTTGTGTGAGTGTAAGTGTGTGGGTGTGTGTAAGTGTATATGTGTGTGTGTGTGTGTGTGAGAGAGTGTGTGTGAATGTGTATGTGAGTGTGTACATGTGTGTGAGTGTGTGTGTGTGTGTGCGCGTGTGTGTGTGTGTGTGTGTGTGTGTGTGTGTGTGTGTGTGTGTGTGTGTGTGTGTGTGTGTGTGTGTGTGTGTACCTAATAGGCAGGAATGGCTGCGCAATCGGATAGCCACTAAGAGTGCACGGGGGGGAGGTTGAGGGGAGATGGACTGAATGCGTGGGGGGAGGGAATGACAAGGAGCAGAGTGGGGGGGGGTGAAGGGAGGAGGGGTGACTGAGTGAACTGCCACCACACCAGCCGTGAGTGACTGGACTGCAAGTCCAAGAATCCATTCAGTCCACAATGTCCATACTAGTCCTCTGGAAACCAGTCCCTTCAGTCCACAACACCCATACTAGCGCCCCAGAGATCCATGCAAGGATAGACTTTCCTCCTTCATTGCTGTGATCGAAAAAAAGATGAAAATGTCTAAAATTGATTGTCCACCCTCTCCCCCTTCTCTCTCATAGTCTGTCACCTGTTTTCAGCAGAATTTCTGGCAGATTCTGAGCTGCCAGCCTGCCAGGCCTAAGTTTTTGAGCTGCCAGCCTGCCAGGCCTGAGTGACTGAGCTGCCAGGCCTGAGTGACTGAGCTGCCAGGCCAAGAATCCATTCTGCCCACAATGTCCATACTAGCCCTCTGGAAACCAGTCCCTTCAGCCGACAACACCCATGCTAGCGCTCCAGAAAGCCCCTCCCCCACTGGCCAGCAATATTGGAATTGGTGGAGAGGTGGAATATTGTGTTGGGGGACCAACCCTCCCGTGTGAAGCTGGGACCCAACGGGTCCCACTTAGTCTATAATCCAATAAAAAACAGCCAAGAGTAGTAAAATTAGGAATGAAAATAAAGCATAAACCAACAGAATGGACTCAATCCCACACTCACACTCCAGAGCAGCGAGTGAGTAATCATCAGCATTGGAAGTCAAACTCATGCACTTTGGGGAATTAGATACAAAATGCTGGAGTAACTCAGCGGGACAGGCAGCAACTCTGGATAGAGGGAATGGGTGATGTTTTGGGTCCAGACCCTTCTTGAGTCGGAAGGGTTCCGACCCGAAACGTCACCCATTCCTTCCATCCAGAGATGCTGCCTGTCCGGCTGAGTTACTGCAGCATTTTGTGTCTATCTTTGGTGTAAACCGGCATCTGCAGTTCCTTCCTGCACCCTTTGGTGAATTATTGCATTCAGTTCTGGCCAACTCAGTAATGATATATTAAGATTGGAGACATTGCTGGCCAATATGCACTGCACTAACACAGGGTTTAGTGTTACAAGGAGAGGCTACACAGTCTCTATATTCCCTCCATTTAGCTAAATTGTAGCGTTTGAAAGTATTAAAGGTCTTCAAAGATTAAACGGTGGAAAAAAAATTCCTCTGAGCTCGAGGGCATGACCTTGGAGTCAGGTGGCTCAGGGTTGTCAGAAATCGTAAAAAGGGCAATGGGAAGCTTTCCCCTCAAGCTAAAGCCTGGGGGTCAAATGGAGTGTTCAAGAAATCAACAGATTTGAAGGCATGGCTCATGTGGAAAATGGAACGCAGACATGCATGAGAAACAGATTAGTCATCATCTAAACAAATGACGGAATGGAGCTGAGGCATAAATGGCCTCCTCCGTCACAATGAGCAACAGTGAAGACTTTGATCTTGACTGCATACATACCTTTACAAAATTGTTACCAACTCCAGTAAATTGCAACGGTCAAGATCACAGAGCAGACAATAGTCCCTGCTGCACCAGCTGCGATATGCCAAGGTGACCCTGGAACTGGGAGGGGTGGGCAGAGAATTTAAATATAAATATTACATGACTATGAAGCACAGAAACTGTTCAGTACACCAGCATTTTTTAAACCACATAAATAACTTACACTTAAATTAAAATCAGGCCACAGAGATATCTTGGCCAGAGTCACCCTCCTGGGTTGGCTCCCACTGTTTCCCAGAGAACTGGTTGAGGCTCTTCAATTGGTGGCACCGTACCAGAGGAATGCTCTTGACGTTAGCCAAGAGAGAGGCCAGTCATTGTCAAATCGCAACTCAGTCAAGTACATTGTGGCTGAGCATAAGGTTGGCTTGGCAACACAGAGTCTCCCGAATTCTCAACCATCAACATCCTGCAGGGTGCCACTGGAAGAAGCCCAATTGGATCAGCCACATATATACTGCGGTCACAAGAGGAAGTCAGAGGCTGGTGTCTTGTGAGAGTAACTCACTCCTGAAACAAGTCTTTTCAGCCGCCATAAGGCACAGGAATATGCTGGAATACTCGCACTAGTCATTGATGAATGCAACTCGAACTCTTGAGAAATTCAACACTACAGAGGACAAAATAATAATGTAATAAAAATGAACTGGAGATGCTGGTTTATACCAAAGATAGACCCAAAACGCTGGAGTAACTCAGCAGGTCTGGCAGCATCTCTGGAGAAACTGGACAGGAGGCTTTTTGTTTGACGTCATCTATCCGTTTTCTCTGGAGATGCTGCCTGACCCGCAGAGTTTCTCCAGCATTTTGTGTCTATCGCAGGACAGAATAGTCCGCTCAGTCGTCCCCCTATTACCCAACCCAAACATTCTCATTACCAGTGCAACATGGCTGCAGTATGCATCATCTATAGAGTGCACTGCAGGTATTATCACAGGCATCTCCTGCAGCAACTCCCACATCTACTACCAAGAAGGACAAGATGCAGCAGATGTATGTTCTCCTTCCAGTTGCATTCCATCCTGACTTGTTACGACATCACCATTACTTAATCAGGTCTAAGCCCTGGATTCCCCCCCCCAACAGTGAGAGCTCCTTCACCAGAAAAACCCCAGTGATTCAAGAAGGCAGCTCGCCCCCACCTTCTGGTCAATAAGAAATAGGCAATAAATGCTGGCCTTAGCAGCATTATGCAGATCCTACAAATGAATTTGTTTTTTTTTAAAGTAATCGCAGCTAGAAAGATCAGTTTCAAAATAAGCATCTCCTTTTATTCATTTTTCTAAAACGGAAGTATTTGACACGTGCAACAGCCTCCCTGCTATATTCTGAGGCAAAGGTGTTATTATTCATTCTATGAAAGCAGATCTTGCATATTTCCCTCTGCCACACTTTCACTGCATTTCAGTGGATACTGGCTTGTGCTGTGATGTGGAAATGCAGTGGGCGAAGCTGCCTCCTCCTTGCTTATGTTAACTGATGTTTTTTTCGCAATCCGCAGCTGTTTTTAAATCTCTGATACTTGTTATTTTAAAACATTTATAATTTGCTCTAAACCTAGACTTAGGGTGGCACGGTGGAGCAATGGGAGACTTGCAGCCTTACACCGCCGAAGACCCGGGTTTAATCCTGACTACGGGTGCTGTCTGTACAGAGATTGTACGTTTTCCACATGACCACGTGGGTTTTCCCAGGGTGCTCCGGTTTCCTCCCACATTCCATAGACGCACCAGTTTGTAGGTTATTTGGCTTCGGTAAAAATTGTAAATTGTCCCTAATGTGTAGGGTGGTGCTAATGTATGGGGATCGCTGGTCGACGCAGGCTCGGTGGGCCGAAAGGTCTGTATCTTTAAACTAAACTAAACCTCTCCATTAATCGGTTCTGTGCTCTCCCTGCCCCATCTTCCTGACTCAACAGTTCCTCCTTCCATTTTGCCCATTGAACATCAAACAAAACAAACTATGTAACAAATTGCAGGACTGAGAGAGAGAGAAGGGTGAACCGCTGTAGTCCTTCTGGTGAAGGTGCTTCCGCCGAGGGAGTTCTGGGATTTGCAGTGATGGTTATATATAAGAGCTATATATTTACATCAGGGTAATGTGACTTGGAGAGCATGAGATGGGAGGAAAATAAATATTACCCCTCTCAAACGGTTAAAAACAGCCAGGCCCTGTCTAATAAGAGAGCATTCAGCCCCATGAGCTTGTTCTGCCCCTTTGGGATCACAGCTAATCCTTCATCTCAACTGATTCAGAATCTTTCTGACACTTGATCACTCAATCCCAAGTACATACCTCAGACTTCCCTGCAGGGAACTCACCAAACCACTTGACCCCTCACAAATTTCCTGCTCTCCCACGGCCAGTCCGTGCACCCAACTATTACCATTTGCAATGACTGCAGCAGCAGACGGAATACACCAGCTCTCCTCCTCCTCCCAGGTTTGTGTACATTGAGCAGCAAACAAAAACATTCCTTTTTCACCCAAAGCGACACCACCTTGATGCAGCCTGCACTTCACTAGTTGAAATGCTGAAGAATGCGCGGCAGAGAAAGAGGACTTGACCATTTCAGCGCCATTCAGGGCGGCACAGCGGTAGAGTTGCAGCCCTGCAGCGCCAGAGACCCGATTCTATCCTGACTACGGGTGACTGTCTGTACAGTTTCTAAGTTCTCCCTGTGACCTGCGTGGGTTTTCTCCGGTATCCTCCCACACTCCAAAGACATACAGGTTTGTAGGTTAATTTGCTTTGTATAATTGTAAATTATCCCTAGTGTGTGTAGGATAGTTTAAGTGTGTGGGGATCGCTGGTCAGCACACAGAAGGGCCTGTTTCCGCACAGGTATCTCTAAACTAAAATTAAACTAAATTTCAGGCACTGTTAAAGAACTTGCTTCCATACTCACACAGAACCACAAACACGAAGGACACTGTCTCGTTCAGGTGGCGATCCCTCATGGTGCAGGTGTAGTTGTTAATGGGCCCATGACCCAGGCTCAGCACGCTCCTCATTCGGATGCTGCCATCTGTACTGTTCAGGTTCTCTGTGTGGGCGTGCTCGGTCAGCTGTATTCCCAGCCCGTTCTCCCAGGTCACCGACGGCTCTGGGAACCACCCAGAAGATTCACACACCAGCACAGAGAGGCCCTGGTCGGTCACGTGGGAATGAATGACTGGCGGTTCACCAATGGCTGAAGTGGAAGAACAAACATCTGTAACACTCACACCCTGTTCATCCTCGCTCTCCCCCCATCCCATCACGCAGAAGATACAAAAGCTTGAAAACACATGCCACCACACTTTAACTCCCCTTCCTGTTCCCACACTGACCTTTCTGTCTTGGCCACCTTCATTGTCAGAGTGAGGTCAAATGCAAATTGGAGGAGCAGCATCTCATATTTTGTTTGGGCAGCTTACAACCCAGCGGTATGAATATCGATTAATCTAACTTCAAGTAATCCTTGCATCTCTCTCCGTCCCTCCCCCACCCTAGTCATCGTACTAGTTTCACTGTTGTCCTGCATTGAAACTCATCAGGACAACAGTGAAACTAGTACGATGACTTGGGTGGGGGAGGGATTAATGCTCCAATTTGCGGCCTAACACCATGGATTGGTGCGGCCTTTCCTGGAGTCGGGCCCAGAGTTTCAGTAGCGGGCGCAACGTGGACATTTCATCGCCGAGGATCCCCGGAGAAGCTCCGACTGCCGGCCTACAACATCCTGAAGCCGCGGTCTCCGGTAGGGAAGCACCGATCCAGGACTTACCGTGTCGACGAGAGGGCCTGTACATCTGGCCGCCCGCAGCGGCGACTATAAATCATAGATTTGGAACAAAAGATACAAGGGCAATGGGACATGAATTATTTTTATACGGAGAAGGGTAATGAGCTGGAACATTCGCCCTGTCAAACAAAGGAGGCAGAGGGTGGGGGTGAGAAGCAAGGTCAATCAGGGATTGTGGAAGGGAACTGGATGGCATGAAGGAAATACCTTGCAAGGTTGCAGTGAAAGACCAGCGGAATGGGTGTGACAGGATTACACTTCAAGGGCCAGCAGGGACTTGGTTGGTGAGCGGCCTCTCATGCTGTAGCAATTTGTCGAGATCATAAACCCTCATATGACTGTATCATGCCAGAGAATGAGCTACTAGAGGTCTGTGGTTAGGTATCTATTAGATGTATCCAGTAACAACATGACTGAGACAGGAGACTGCTGCTAACCATTCCCATGCTCCTGGAATCCTCTTCATTTCAACGTGACTCAGTATTAAACGATGTACGTCTCTGCTTGCCTGGCAGATGGCTCAGGTTGGAAGTACATTCCAACCTGTATGTAGATTCTGCTACAGTCAAAATCTGGACAGTAGAGTTTTTCACTGTAATTCAGTACAGTTAACAACAATAAACCAATACCAAAACCAAGATGACAGCATGCAAAATTAACCAAGAAATTGAGTATAGGAATAGGAAGGTTATGCTGGAACTGTATACAACACTGGTGAGACCGCAGCCTGAGTACTGCCTACATTTCTGATCATATTAAAGATAAGATATGATTGCACTGGAGCAGGTGCACAGAGTCATGAGTCTGTTACGAGGAGTAGGAAATAGTAGCTGTGAGGAATAGCGGATAGGTTGTTGTTTGGCAGAGAAGATAGTTGAGCTATATACAGTCACAACGCATTTAGACAGACTAAACAAGACCTGCTGCTAAAAACCTGGGAGGAAAGAGTAAATGTAATTTGTAGAAGGATAAAAAGCCAGGTGAAACAGTTCTTCTCACCCAGAAGGTGGCTGGCACCTGAAATTCAATGCCTGAAACAATGGAGGAGGCTGAAAGACATCACAGTTAAACAGGTCTAAAGTGTTTTTGAAATGACGTATCCTGCACGGTGACACCCAAGAGCTTGAAGGTGGTATAACATTACCACCAGCGGCCACTGCTCTAATTCAGGAATCACAACGTTCAAGTAGCAGTGTGATAATGACTTTTATTTTTAAAGGTATTTATTGAAGGATCAGTACTGGGACCTTAGGGGTCACTGCCGGTTTGTCTGCTGCTTGTATATATATATATATATCATCTATCTATATAATATTAAAACTGTGTGTGTGTCTGGCAGTGTGGCTGTGTGTGTTTCTGACTTGTGGCTGCCAGCCTTTGATTCGTTGCCACGACAACACCCGACCCACAAACGCCCTGATTTTTTCCATTTCGGTAGAGATTTCACTTTTCATTACAAGTATCCACTCCTCATTAAATTTTGTCGTGTTTATGTACACATTTTTAATAAAATCCTTCTTCCCCCCCCCCCCCCCCCCCACTCACTCATTTTGTCGCCTCCTGCTGGCCAGCGACCATAACGGCTGCTGGCGCCCGCATCTCGCCTCAAAGACGCCATTTAAAAACAGCCGCACTGCTGATTCCTGAGCTGCTTTAGTTGGAGGACCACGTCTCCCGTGGGGGCTACGGGTAGGGAACGGCTGCGTTGGAGGAGCAGTCCCAACGGGTCTGCACTTGGTCAAGTATCTATTAAAACTGTGGGTGCGTGCGTGCGTGTGTAATCATACTGCTTGAAAAACGACGCTCTTACAGTAACATTTTTACATATTCCTGTGGAGTTTTATCCCGTGAAGTCAAAAATCGGCTTACCCAAAAATTTCCAGCTTTATATCTTGAGTTATTTATGAAAATGTTTAAAATCTGAAATATCTTTGAAAATAAACGAGCTGATGACGTTACATTGGGTCTGCTCGCGCCGCCCACTGCATTGTTTTCCACGCACTGCGAGTTACGTCACCCCCCCCCACCCGACTCGCAATCATTTGGCCGCCGCCCGCCCGCCGGGGCCCCGCCCACTCGCAGTCGACTCGCACTCGGTAGGCCGTTCGCCCCGACCGTAGCCCAGCCACCCTTCCCCCGGGCTCTGGATTGAAGCCGCTGAACACGCATATATATAAGGGGATGGTTTGTGTGTGTGTGTGTGTGTGTGTGTGTGTGTGTGGGTGTGTGTGTGTGTGTGTGTGTGTGAGTGAATGTGTGATTGTGAGTGTATGTGTGTTTGTGTGTGTTTGTGAGTGAATGTGTGTGCCTGAATGTATGCGTGTTGAGTGTGTGTGTGAGTGTTTGTGAGTGTGTGTGTGTGTGTGTGAGCTTGTGTGTGAATGTATGCGTGTGAGTATGAGTGTTTGTGTGTGAGTGTTTTTGTGTGAGTGTGTGTGAGTGTGCGAGTGCGAGTGTGTGTGAGTGTATATGTGTGTATGTGTGAGTGTATGTGTGTGTGTGTGTGTGTGTGTGTGTGTGTGTGTGTGTGTGTGTGTGTGTGTGTGTGTGTGTGTGTGTGTGTGTGTGTGTGTGTGTGTGTGTGTGCCTGTGCGTGAGGTGGTTAGTGTGTGTGACGCCGTAGGCCGCCCCATCCCGTCCCCCCCGCAACAGCGCGTTGATGGGACGGGACCCAGCGGGTCCCCCTTGGTCCAGTATACATACAAAAATGAAAATTAAGACTGGTTAGTAAGTTTTCCGATGACACATAAATTGGTGGAGTTGGGACAGTGAAAATGGCAGTAAAAAAATACAGGATATAAGTGTAGCTTAATGTGAGCAAGTGTGAGTTGTTGCACTCAGGAGATTAAATGCAAGGACCCTTAACAGCTTTGATGTATTAAGACTTTCGGAGTTCAAGTTCACAGCTCCCTAAAATTAGCAACAGAACGAGATGAAATGGTAAAGAAGATGTATGGTGAGCAGAAAATTGAGCGCACGAGTCAGGAAGTTGTGTTGCAGTGTTATATATTTTCGGTTAAGTTGCATTTGGATTTCAGTAAACCCTCGCTATAATGGACCACAGGGGGGAAATGGTATCCATTATTGCCGATTGTCCAAGATAACCGAGTAATGGATTATCATTGTATAAATAGTAGAAACAAGGAATTGCAGGAATTCCTCAAAAACAAGGAAATGCTGGTTATTACTCAAAAGGACACAACTTTTTGGAGTAACTAAGCAGGTCAGGCAGCATCTCTGGAGAACATGAATAGGTGACGTTTCAGGTCGGATCCTTCATCACACTCGGTCTGGAACTGGGCCAGGAATCCATGTGAGTTGATGGCCCTAGCCTGTTGCCAGCTGGGGGAGAGGCCAGGATTGGCAGAGTTATTGGTCGCAACCCATGGGTGGATGGAATGCAGAAAACTGGCATTGGTGGTGGCAGCAGTGCAGACACAGCCTGGAAGCAGCCAGGAAAGCTGTGTGGGTCAGCGGTGGTGTCACACGGTGGTGTTCACCTGGTGATAAAGGTCACCACCGCGGCCTTGAGGCAGCCGTGGTGGTGGTGCAGGCCAGGGGTGGCAGCGGCAGACTGGCCTGGCATTGAAGATCGGTACGTCCGTCCGCTATAACCAAAATCCCAAAAGTGGTCTGTAATAACGAAGGCTTACGGCATTGTGTGCATTTCTGGTTGCCTCATTACAGGAAGGTTGTGAAGGCTTTGGAGAAGGTGCAGTCTAGATTAAAGGATATTAGCTATATGGAGAGGATGGACAAATTAGAATTGTTTTCTCTGGAGCTTGAAGGCTGAAAAGAGACCTGATAGAAGTTTATAAAAGTGTGCAAGGCATTGGTAGGGTAGTCTGTCAGTCTTTATCTCAGTATGCAAATGTCAAATACTAGAGGGCATAGCTTTAAGGTTAAAGGCTGAAAGTTTAGTTTAGCTTTGTTTAGTTTATTGACACGTGTACCAAGGTGAAGTGAAAGGTTTTTTTGTTGCATGCTATCCAGTCAGCAGATAGACTACACATGATTACAATCAAATAGTCCACAGTGCACAAATAAAGATAAAGGGTAGAACATTGAGTGTAAAATAAAGTCTGATTAATGATAGTTCAAAGGTGTCCAATAAGGTAAATGGGAGATCAGGGCGGCACTCAAAATGATGAGAGGACCGTTCAGTTGCCTGATAACAGCGAAGGGCACTGTCTCTGAATATAAAGGAGATGCGCGGAGCAAGCTTCTTTGCACGTAGGTTCCTGAAACATGCTACCAGCAGTGGTGATGGAAGTAGATAAAAGCATTTAAGAGGTTTTTAGGCAGGCACATGGATCTGCAGGGAAGGATATGGATCACTTGTAGCTAGAAAGGATTAATTTAATTGGCATCATGTTTGGCACAGAGATCGCAGACTGAATGGCCTTTTTCCTATGCTGCACTGTTCCACAAAGATCAAAAAAGATTAATATCAATTCCAGGGCATCAGGAAAAGACTAGTTGAAGTGCACAGTGCTGGTTATTGGACTGCGATTATGTTACCATCTAATTAAATATTTATATCAACATACAACAGAAACACAAGGAGAGATTTGTTGCTCTTACCTCTTACTCCTAACATAATGTGGGTCTCATTACTTTGGGTTCGACTGGAAACGCGAAGTCCATAGAATCCAGAGTCCAGAAGAGTCACGTTTCTCAGTCTCAGGAATATGTTCCCTTCACTGCCAAAAACCTCAGCTCGGTCTTTGGAGCTGGGATCTTGCTCTGTCTGGCTGATTGAATAGTTATAGATTATCGTCATGGTATCCAACTTTGTCCAACTGAGAGTAGTGTCGTTCGCTTCATCAGGGGAAGAATAATGGCACCGGGCAAGAAAATCTTCTCCAACCTTCACAGTTAGGTGGTCCTCCACACACTTCACCCCCACGTGACCTGCAACAAATGATATAGATGGTCATCGAATCCATCCAAGCCATTATTAAATCCTAGCCAGTACTCTTACACTAACCGGTGGAGGGAGCAGGATTAACATCAGTACAGATGCTGTCAATGACATGGCACTCGGGGAACAAGGGATACCTTGATAGTAGAGTGCTCTTGTAGACAAAGACAGGAGAATATATAATGGAGATGAGGAAAAGACTGTGGCATTAAACACAATTTTACGTCCCTCTTCACTGTAGGAGATGCACAGATATATCCAGAAACAGAGTGGGACTAAAGCACAAAAATATGCTATGAGAGATACAGTGCATTCAGAAAGTATTCAGTCCCTTCACTTTTTCCACATTTGTTTCGTTACAGTCATATTTTAAAATGGATTACGTTCTTTTTTTTTAATGATCAATCTACACACAATACCCCAGAATGAAGGTGAAAACAGGTGTTGGGAAATGTTTGCAAAGTAATTAAAAAGAAATAACTGAAATATCACATTTACATAATTGTTCAGACCCTTTGCTATGACACTCAAAATTGAGCTTAGGTTCAACCTATTTCCATTGATTATCCTTCAGATGTTTCTACAACTTGATTGGAGTCCACCAGTGGTAAATTAAATTGATTGGACATGATTTGGAAAGGCACACACCTGTCTATATAAGGTCACACAGTTGACAGCGCATGTCAGAGCAAAAACCAAGCCATGAAGACGAAGGAAATGTCCATAGACCTCCGAGACAGGATTGTGTCGAGACATAGATCTGGGGAAGGGTATAAGATTATTTCTGCAACATTGCAGATCCAGAAGAGCACAGTGGCCTCCGTCATTCTTAAATGGAAGAAACTTTGGAACCACCAGGACTCTTCATGGAGCTGGCCGCCCGGCCAAACTGAGCAATCAGGGGAGAAGGGCCTTGGTCAGGGAGGTGACCAAGAACCCGATGGTCACTCTGGCAGAGCTCTAGAATTCCTCTGTGAAGATGGGAGAACCTTCCAGAACGACAACTATATCGGCAGCACTCCACCAATCAGGCCTTTATGGTAGAGTGGCCAGACGGAAGCCACTCCTCAGTAAAAGGCACATGACAGCCAGCTTGGAGTTTGCCAAAAGGCATGAGAAACAAGATTCTCTGGTCTGAAGAAACCAAGATTGAACTCTTTGGCCTGAATGCCAAGTGTCACGTCTGGAGGAAACCAGGCACCGCTCATCACCTGGCCAATACCATACCTACGATGAAGCATGGTGGTGGCAGCATCATGCTGTGGGGATATTTTCCAGCGGCAGGAACTGGGAGACTAGTCAGGATCGAGGGAAAGATTAACGGAGGAAAGTACAGAGAGATCCTTGATGAAAACCTGCTGCAGAGCGTTCTGGACCTCAGACAGGGGCAGAGGTTCACCTTCCAACAGGACAACAACCCTAAGCACACAGCCAAGACAATGCAGGAGGGGCTTTGTGACAAGTCTGTGATTGTCCTTGAGTGGCACAGCCAGAGCCCGGACTTGAACCCGATCGAACATCACTGGAGGGATCTGAAAATAGCTGTGCATCGACGCTCCCCATCCAATCTGACCAGAGCTTGAGAGGATCTGCAGAGAAGAATGGGAGAAATTACCCAAATACAGGTGTGCCAAGCTTGTAGCGTCATACCCAAGAAGACTTGAGGCTGTAATCGCTGCCAATACACAATACACAACACAATACAATTTATTTGTCACTTGAACCTCATAGAGGCTCAAATGAAATGTTGTTTCTGCAGTCATACACACATGAAAAAAAAGACCCAAGACACAACATAACTTATCTCTCCCCTGCACTCCCCATTCCCCTCCCGATGTCAGAGTCAAAGCCCCCGGCGGGCGATGGCAATTGTCCCGCGGCCATTAAAGCCACGCCGGGCGATGGAAGGCCGCGCTCCGGGTCTTGTTGTTGGAGCCCCCGGCGGGCGCTAGCAAAGTCCCGCAGCCGTTGAAGCCACGCCGGGCGATGATGTAAGGCCCCGCTCCAGGTCATCCTCAACCCCGCTACTCGGGCGGGAGAAGTCGCCATTGCGGAAGCCTCGAAAAGCGGTCTCCCATCAGGGACCCGCGGGCTCCCGATATTACTGTCTGCCAGACCTGCGGTAAGCCTCCGAATCTCCGGGGGTCGGGTCACAGCAGCGCGCCACCACAGCTCCACCCTCTCCAGACTTGGCCAGCTCCATGATGGTGAGTAGCTCCGTAGCTCCGTGACTGGAGCCCCAGGACGTTCCTGCTGGAGGCCGCTCCACGTTGCAGCCCCAACGACAATGGAGACCCGACAGGGAAAAGGTCGGGTTCTCTGTGCAGGGGAAATATTTTAAAAGTTTCCCCCCGCCCCCCCACACACACACATACCCCATCAAAAAAATAATAAAAACTACATTAAAACGGAACAAAAAATAACAAAAAGACAAACGGACTGCAGAGGCCGCTGCGATGTGAGTCGCGCCGCCCACTGGATCAACCCACCTTGATCCATCAAGGTGCCTCAACAAAGTACTGAGTAAAGGGTCTGAATACTTATATAAATGTGATATTTCAGTTATTTCTTTTTAATTACTGTAAAAATTTCTAAACACCGGTTTTTGCTTTTTTATTATGTGGTATTGCGTGTAGATTGATGGAAAAAAAAGAATTTAATCCATTTTAGAATATATAGGCTGCAACGTAACAAAATGTGGAAAAACTGAAGGGGTCTGAATACTTTCTGAATGCACTGTAAATATCACGAGATCAAAGAACAGGAAGACTTTGGGCAAAACCAGATTAAAAACAGCAAATGACGATTTAAATTTACTGTGTTTGTATGCAAATTCAATGAACATATAAATAAGGCTGCTAAGCTAAGTGGGAAATTAACCATGTCTGATTACAAGTGGTTGGAACTGAGAAAGACGCAATGTGCTGCAGTAACTTATGGGCCTGTCCCACATAGGTGATTTTTCAACGGACTGTCGGCGACTGTCAAGTTGCCGGCAGTCGCCAGAAAAACTAGCAACTGGAACAGTGACTGTCAGAGTGGAACACACACACACACACAAACATATTGCTTCCTTCACCAGCCCGTTATGCAGGCGGAAGACAGGGTAAGCGGGGGGGGGGGGAGCGCTGTTTAAAAAATTCACACGGTGCAAAGCCAAGGTGAAACAGACACACACCGCGATGTAAAAAGACAGCTAACGCAAGTCCTTTAAAAGATGGGGGGAGAAGGAGTGGAGACAACCTTTAATAGGCCAGAGATACACGGCTGTGAAGCTTGGCGAACATTTAACATTTTACCGGTCGGTTATCCTTGGTTCTGAAAACTACCTTTTTTCCCCCAATGAGCCAATGAAATTCACCGGTCAGCACTGACTACAACCTACGAGAACCTCCGATCTCCTGGTAACCCACTCGGACCTCCTGGCGACCCACCAATGGCACGAGAATTCTCTCTACTCTCCATGGCGGCTTCATTCTAGTCGCTGCTAATTTTTCAACATGTTGCAGGAACTCCTCAAAGAAACATAGACATAGAACATAACTGCAGGAGGCCATTCGGCCCATCGAGCCAGCACCGGCATTCATTGTGATCATGGCTGATCGTCCACAATCAATAACCCGTGCCTGCCTTCTCCCCATAACCCTTGATTCCACTAGCCCCTAGAGCTCTATCTAACTCTCTCTTAAATCCATGCAGTGATTTGCCCTCCACTGCCCTCTGTGGCAGGGAATTCCACAAATTCACAACTCTCTGGGTGAAAAAGTTTTTTCTCATCTCAGTCTTAAATGGCCTCCCCTTTATTCTAAGACTGTGGCCCCTGGTTCTGGACTCGCCCAACATTGGTAACATTTTTCCTGCATCTAGCTTGTCCAGTCCTTTTATAATTTTATGTTTCTATAAGATCCACCCTCATCCTTCTAAATTCCAGTGAATACAAGTCTAGTCTTTTTAATCTTTCCTCATATGACAGTCTCGTCAATCCCAGGGATCAATCTCGTGAATCTACACTGCACTGCCTCAATTGCAAGGATGTCCTTCCTTAAATTAGGAAACCAAAACTGTACACAATGCTCCAGATGTCTTACCAGAGCCCTATACAACTGCAGAAGAACCTCTTTACTGCTGTACTGAAATCCTCTTGTTATGAAGGTCAACATTCCATTAGCTTGCTTCACTGCCTGTTGTACCTGCACGCCAACTTTCAGTGTCTGGTGTACAAAGACACCCAGGTCTCGCTGCACCTCCCCCTTACCTAACCTAACCCCATTGAGATAATAATCTGCCCCCCATCGGCCCACTCACTCAACCTTCTAACATCCTCTTCACAGTTCACACTGCCACCCAGCTTTGTGTCATCCGCAAACTTGCTAGTGTTGCTCCTAATTCCCTCTTCCAAATCATTAATTAATATGGTAAACAGTTGCGGCCCCAACACCAAGCCTTGCGGCACTCCACTCGCCATTGCCTGCCATTCTGAAAAGGACCCGTTTACTCCTACTCTTTGCTTCCTGTCTGCCAACCAATTTTCTATCCATGTCAACACCCAGACCATAACACCCCCACCACCGTGTTTCACAGATGAGGTGGTATGCTTTGGATCTTGGGCAGTTCCTTCTCGCCTCCATACTTATATCACTCTGATATAAGTTAATCTTCCTCTCATCTGTCCACAAGACCTTTTTCCAGAACTGTAGTTGCTCTTTTAAGTACTTCTTAGCAAACTGTAATCCGGCCATCCTACTTTTGCGGCTAACCAGTGGTTTGCATCTTGCAGTGTAGTTTCTGTATTTCTGTTCATGAAGTCTTTTGCGGACAGTGATCATTGACAAATCCACACCTGACTCTTCAATAGGGTTTCTGATCTGTCGGACAGGTATTTGGGATTTTCCTTTATTATAGAGAGAATTCTTCTGTCATCAGCTGTGGGGGTCTTCCTTGGCCTGCCAGTCCCTTTGCAAATAGTAAGCTCGCCAGTGCTCTCTTTCTTCTTAATGATGTTCCAAACAGTTGATTTTGGTAAGCCTAAGGCTTGACTGATGTCTCTAACAGTTTTATTCTTGTTTCTCAGTCTCATAATGGCTTCTTTGACTGTCATTGGCACAGCCTTGAACCTCATGTAATAAAAGTTTCTACAGGTGATGGAAAGACTGGAGAAAAGAGCTCTTATACCTGCATTAAGGAGCCAATTAAACACACCTGAGCAATTACAAACACCTGTGAAGCCATGTGTCCCAAACATTTTGGTGCCCTGAAATGGGGGAACTACGTATAAACACAGCTGTAATTTCGGTGAAACCAAAATGTATAAAACTGACCTTTAATAAAATCTGACAATGTGCACTTTAACCACACGTGATCTTTTCTATTACAAATCTCAAATTGTGGAGTACAGAGGCAAATAAATAAATGATGGGTCATTGTCCCAAACATTATGGAGGGCACTGTAGACCAGGTTGAGAAAGCATGCAGGATTGTTGGCTTTATATAGGAACATAGAAAATAGGTGCAGGAGGAGGTCATTTGACCCTTTGAGCCTGCACCGGCATTCATTGTGATCATGGCTGATCATCCACAATCAGTGACCCTTGCCTGCCTTCTCCCCATATCCCTTGATTCCGCTAGCCCCTAGAGCTCTATCTAATTCTCTTTTAAATTCATCCAGTGAATTGGCCTCTACTGCCTTCTGTGGCAGAGAATTCCATAAATTCACAACTCTCTGGGTGAAAAAGTTTTTTCTCATCTCAGTTTTAAATGGCCTCCCCTTTATTCTTAGACCGTGGCCTCTGGTTCTGGACTCTCCCATCATTAGGAACATTTTTCCTGCATCTAGCTTGGCCAGTCCTTTTATAATTTTATACGTTTCTATAAGATACCCCCTCATCCTTCTAAATTCCTGTGAATACAAGCCCAGTCTTTGCAATCTTTCCTCATATGACAGTCCCGCCATCCCGGGGATTAACCTCATGAACCTACGCGGCACTGCCTCAATAGCAAGGATGTCCTTCCTCAAATTAGGAGACCAAAACTGCACACAATACTCCAGATGTGGTCTCCCCAGGGCCCTGTACAACTGCAGAAGGATCTCTTGACTGCCCGCTGTACCTGTATGTTTACTTTCAGTGATTGGTGTACAAGAATACCCAGGTTTTGTTGTACTTCTCTTTTTCCTAATCTGACACCATTGAGATAATAATCTGCCTCCTTGTTCTTGCCGCCAAAGTGGATAACCTCACATTTATCTACATTATACTGCATCTGCCATGCATCTGCCTATTCACAATGTTAATATTGGCCAAAATAGAGATATATATAAAAAATGGAGGATAATTGCATCTGCAGAACCTGTTGGGTCAATTTCTGTGTAAAGCTGAAAGCTGCAAATAGGTCCTAGATTAAACTATCAGATAAAGTGAGGTCAAGATATCCTCTCTATTGTTAAAATGTAAGTACTTTGCAGAGAAACCCAAAGGTGTTGCAGATGCATTAGCACGATTGGCCCGCTGCAGAAGGGTTGTAAATACTGTTAATAATGTTGCAAGGTGTTTGTGTTACTGTTTGATGATTGGCTGAAGTGTGAAGCCTTGTTTGAATTGTTTATACTCCCCAGGAGAATGTTGGGTCAACTGACTTCTTTCCAGAAGCTTCTGTAGAAACATTGTAATGGGGTGCTTTGTAATTGTGTTGGGGAATTGTCAATAACACTTTAATGTAATCGATATCTGTGATTGGTTTGTAGGGATACCACCCCCATGTAGATCTGCCCCACAGGGTTTGACGACCGATAAAAGGTAACCCCCCATGAGGTTCGTTGTCGATCTTCTGGCGGAGCACTTGGGACTTGGGATTTTTGGAGGTATCTACTTGCACGAGGCTGAAGGGCTTGGATAAGCAGAAACAAGGATCTATCCCGCGGTGTGGTTAGGTATCGTATACGGGATTGGTTATTGTTTCATAAAATAAAGATTAGTGGTCCAGTGCTTGACTCGGTGTTTTACTGAACTAGACTAAGTGGGTTAACTCTAGGAGCATAATTACATTGGGGGCTCGTCCGGGATCACAACGGGCCCCAGACACAAGTTTGCGATTGAGGGTGTTGAACTGTTCCCAATTGTGACGGGAGAAATCGGCGCCAGGGTGCGGTTTTCACATCGGTTTTCCCACTTCGCTAGTCGGAGCGGATTGGTCATTCACGAACTTCGTTGGGGTTCTCAACGAGATCGTAGAACAGTAGTCCAGCAAGCACTGAGGGCATTCCTGCCTTTTTGGGGTTTGAGGCCTTTCCCTTCCCAGGGGTTCAAGATCCCCTAAAAACTAAGTCGACAGCGCTGTTGCAAAATCCAACCATTAGGCATCATTGAGTTGGCCTGACATCAAAAATAAGTGAGTGGTTTGAGGCTCTGCCCAGACTTGGATATCCGATTGGCTGGATATTTGAAAACAGGACTGGGTCTAAACAGTACTAAGAGGAGAAGTACTGCATCATTGCTGGGGGTGCAAATTGGAAAGGCACACTAAAGATCAGCATGAAGCGATGACACCCAGTACCAAGCAGATGGAAAGGAAGAAGCCTGAAAGGGTGAGCCTATGTGGGTTCGAGTCCCCGCCTGTGTGGGAATATCTGGATCTCTAAAAAGACGGGGGAGGAGTCCCGTAAAGGTACTGGGAACTCAGTGGTTAAAGTATAAATTGGCCGAAAATACTTTTAACCAATTCTGAGAATTTCATAATCCAGGAATTTGAACTAGCGTGCTAAAAAAAATAATCGGACAAAGAATAAAAGAGCTGAAAATTTTTCGATTCAAATTTACCTAAATTCAGGATCTCATATTGAGGTGCTGGTTAATTCAAAGTGTATATATTTTCTTCCAAGCTAACTTGTGTATAATAAATACTTTGTTTAAATTGTTGATAGTTAAGATTTGTGAAGCTACATTTAAAGTGTGTTTAAGACTTGTTGATTGTTTCATTGTATTTACGGTGTATTGTTTTTGATTTAAATTTTGAATGTTGGATACACTGTTGTAATAGTGGTTCGAATCGGCTGTATAAGAACATAGTTTGATTGCGACTGCTATTTTGGAGTCCGACTTGTGGCTATTCAGCCACGAATCCTTCCGATCGCTGTATCAAGGGAATTGTTCCATTGGTTGAAAACACCACGAGGAGGGATTAAAATATATTGTGATTTGTTTTTGAAATTGTGTAGTTAACAAATGCTTGTAATTTATATTGGAGTGTTTTTTTGTATGATAGTAATAAGTGGTATAGTTTCTTGTATAAGTACGATTTTGCTTGCATGGTTTGAATTTATTTGTTTGTGTTAGAATAAAGTGTTTTGAGTGTGAGAGATTGCTGTTGAATGGTGTATTCGATTGTTCACTGAAGCACCTTAATTTGGTCGACCAAAGATTGTTTTGGAATTGTTTGCAGGTTGAAAGTGTATGATTTGAGTGCGAATTTTGGGAGATTGTTAAGGAATTTGGGTACCCGATTGAAAAGATTGATAGTGCGATTGTGTTGAGAAAAGTGCGAGACTTGACGCGCTACGGAGCTTTTGGCCATTGTTCCGGAGCGAGTTTGATAGCCTCGGAAATTGTGAGGGAAGTGCGAATTGTTCAGGTGGAGTGAATTGTTTGGAAATTTATTTCCATTGTCTGCAAGCTTGGGAAATTACGTGGAGCGAGATATGACTGACGAATCTGAAAGCCCATTGCAATTAATATGTAATGAATTTCCACAGAAAGCTGAGAGGTTGAGAATTTTTTCTGAGGCATTGAACAAGGAATTAGGGGACGAATTTTGGCTGAAGGGTGGCTTTAAAACATTGAAGGGAATAAGGTATATTGAATGAATTATTTGACAATTTACCAAAGGAATTAATAGGATTGTGGAGAACATACTATACAATGCGAAAGGCAAATAGAGAAGTTGTAAGAATGACAAATTGGAAGAGAGAAACCTCGCGGCTTGGCATAGAGCTACAAGATACTGGAGTCTATCAACCTCTAGGTACCTTGAGAAAGGAGCAGGAGTGTATTAGGGAGCAGGAAAAGGGGAGAGGGAAATCTTCCAGAGTGAAACTGGCCCCCACAGTTCTTGAATTTAAGGACCCGATGGTTGGCATTGACCTTAAAGGTGAGGAAGGCGATTATTTAAAGAGGTGGGAAGGCATTCAAATTAGAGATTCCCTTTATCCTTCTCACATTCCCAGTTCAGATATACCTTGTGAACACGGCACACATTTGAATTCGGCAGCGCCCTTAACTCCACCTACTAAATTCATATCAAAGCTTGTTTCACCAGCAGTGGTGACACCAGCAATGGATTATTTGGTCCCAGTTGCTTCACTGGCAATAGATAGTTCAGTAGCTCACAAAACTAGGAGGAAAATTAGAATGGAGCCAGTGTTCAGAGATAAGAGCTTTACAGGAATAGTAAAGTCCCCGAAGTGCCTTTGTGAGCCTGTGCCTGGACGAATCAGACCGGCAGCAGGAGATCATAAGGAATCATTTGAAAAATAGCGTGATTCCCTTAGTGAAGAGAGGAGTGAGACAATGGCTGGAGATACTAAAACTAATTCCGATATAGCATATATCATGAGAGCAGAGCGAATAACCCGTAGGCAGCTTCCAGTTAGGAAAGTGCCTGCCCCTACTTTTGGTTTGGTTAGTGCAGTGGGTGCAAATAATCCCCGTTCCACAGATGTCCGCACCTCATGGAAGCCTAATGAGACGACGACAGTACTGGGTAAAATTCCTGATAAAAAGAAATTCCCGGCTTCCTTCAAAGAATACGTAAAAATTACAAAGCGTGGGCATTTTACAATTTCGTTGTACATGGTTCATGTTACAATGACAATAAAGAAACTATTCTATTCTATTCATTGTGCAGACTCCCGAGACCTATGGGTGGTGGTGCAACAGTCAGTTAGTCCTACAGAAAACATCAGATTTCTAGCAGCCATATGCCCCTGTCACACTTAGGAAACCTGAACGGAAACCTCTGGAGGATTTGCGCCCCACCCAAGGTTTCCGTGCGGTTCCCGGAGGTTGCAGGTGGTTGCCGGAGGTTGCTGGTAGTGGAAGCAGGTAGGGAGACTGACAAAAACCTCCGGGAACCTCTGGGAACCGCACGGAAACCTTGGGTGGGGCGCAAAGTCTCCAGAGGTTTCCGTTCAGGTTTCCTAAGTGGGACAGGGGCATTAGGATATCCAACATATGAGGATGGAATGGCAGAGGATAGTGCAAGAGAAGAGGCAGGCCCTTGCAAATACCTTTCAAAGACCAGTTGATCCAGCTAGAAGTGTGGAAATAAAACCTAAGAAAGGGCAGGAGGATCAGCCTGCAGACAAAACAACGACAGAGTGCATGGCTAAAAAATACTCCAAAATTAGACTTAGGACGGGGAAATCCAAAAGTAATGACAGATTGTGAATTTGAAATCTTGGAAAAACAATTCCCACCAGATTACCTCAATGACATACCTGCCTCGGAGCCGATTTCCCCTAAACTGCATTGGAGAAGGAATGGAGTGGTAGCAGCAGATCAGTGCTGTGTTTGTGGTGAAACAGGGCATTGGAACAGATCATGTCCAATGAAAGAACGGACAGGAGGAAGGGGTCAAAGAAGTGGGTCACGAGGTTTGAGGAACCTTTGGGACCCTAGAGGTTACAGGAACACTCGAGATCCTAGGGAATATAGAAGACCTATAAATCCTAGGGATCGGGAAGAGCAGAGAGTGAGCTGGCCAGAGGGTCAGGGATCAAGAAAAGAGACATCCTTCTCACAAACTAACCCATTTTCACAGTCCTGATCTGCCAGCCAGTCCAGAATTACGGACAAAATAACCTGACCCCTGCCTCAAGACCTATTAGAAGAATCTAAGGGAGTTGAGTACACCCTCCTCATAGCACTGAGAATGGTACAGGGAAGACAAGTAAGGGAGAATAACCCCGAGAAAAAAACTGCACAAAGCCCCACATACACCTGGAGCCAGGACTCTAAAGAAAAGTAGCAGCCTCGGGAATCTGCATCAATTGTAGCCAATTAGATCACTAGAGCAAGGAAGGCCCAACAGAGAGACAAAGTAGAACAAAGTATGTGAAGAAATTAGAGGCAATAAAGAAACTAAGAAGAGAGACAAAGTAACTGTGGTGAGATGAAGGAACTCGATGGGAATAAGATTTGGCACTAGTTGAAAGAAGAGGAGGGAACTGTAGGATACACTGAGGTACTAGTAAGAACCAGCAGAGGCAAGAGACCGAGGAGCAATAGTGGAGAGAAACAATCATTATGACAGACCCGAACAATTAGAGCAAATCTGTCTAACTGAAATGTTGTTGAGTTTTATCAGGCCTCCAGGACAGTGTTACCTATCTACGTCATTATCTGGGGAGTGAGGTATACAAGCATGTGAGCCCTCTAGAACGGGCAGAAGACACAGCTCAGGTAAGATGTGTGGGCATCAATCCCATCCAAGTAGCTCCCCAGAAAGTCGTAATACTTTTCCAAGAAGATCATAGGCCACCAGCAACACTGATAAATTGATTCGGGAAATGCCAGAATAAAACTAAAATAAAACCTAGAACTATAAGAATTGCTCCTCACAGTAACATCCTTACTGTTGCAGCTCTGAAACTGAAAGAAGAAAATCAATATAAACTGATACGAAATTTAACAGCAATTAACTCAGTTGAAAAGCTGCTCCATACATATACTAGTGCCAAACCCTGCTAACATCTTAATTAACCGAACACTCTGTTCCAGCAAGGAAGACGAATCGAGTCATAGTAATTTAAAAAGGTACAGGATGCCTCCAGAGAGATCATCACGGCAGGCTCCAACTTTGGAAAGATCATTGTACACCCTTCTAGCTCTACTTTGTCTGAACGGGCTATCTCAAGTCTAAAAATATAGGAATAGACATTGATCTGTAACCAGGGGCACCCACTCTGCACCCAAATTTAACTACCCTCTATCAGGAAATTATTGAAATGACTTTAAAATCTAACACTTAACAATGGCCTATCAGGATCTATTTCAGAGATAATTTAATATTTTGATTTTGGCACATTATATAAATTAACATAGTATGTTTTCTTATCTCATCCCCAGAAGAGCAGTCAGAAGCGGGACAGGACTATTCAGTGGGCATCAAGGAGAGAACAGTCCCTAGCAGATGTCAGGAATTGTGGCACTAATCTGACAGTAAAAATACCCTGGGAACGTGAGATAATAGTACAACAGTAATAAGAGAGATTAAAAGTGAGTAACAAGTCTCCCTCCAAGAGGTCAATGCTAACCACCTAGGGAGAAAGAACTATTATTGTCTATAAGTCTATTTAAAACATTAAAGAAGGATTCCATCAAATAAGAAAAGGAGCCAGGGTTGTAGGTATTTGTTGTCAAAGACGATGCTTGCGGCCAGTGGATCAAAACTTGTCCAACCCTTAATAATAATAAAGCAGCTACTGTTATCAAGGAGTTGAAGAAAAATTATCCCGAGATTTGGCATCCTTATTCGACTGAGTTTAAATAATGATCCACGTCATATTGGAACAAATTAATAAAAATTATGCGAACAGCTGGGAATCCAGCAGCAATTGTATTGTGAATATCGACCACAAGCAGCTGGATTTGTTGAAAGGTCAGGTGAAACCCTTAAAACTAAAATTAGCTAAATTAAAGGCAAGACTGAAATTGGTTTATTTGTTTGATTAAAATTACTTCCCATAGTTTGCTTCAAATAGGAGTCATACCTGTCGGGGAATCTGGACTGAACCCAGCTGAAATCATTATGATAGACCCTCAAGAATACCATACCATAGAATCAAAATGTAACACAAATGATCAATCTCCATCATGTGACTACGGAGATGACCGACCACGTTCTAGCCTTGACTTTAGTGTTGAGAGAATTATGTAGTAGAGTAGGAGCAGTGTATAGGGAGAGGCCTTTTGTTGAAGATAGAATGAAAGAATGCATGGGTACATCTCCACCACTGTAAGAGTATCAGTGGAAATAGGGACTGCTATTACTTTATTCCAAGTTCTCTTCGAAACTTCATACTCTACTATGGATCAATCACAGATGAATTATCAAGATGGATGGAGGGGATTTGTGCCCACGAAAACTCGGGAGGTGAAGACTCATCAGACGGAAATCATGAAGATGTGCCCATGAAAACTCGGGAAGCTTGATGAAATTCTGGGAAAATACATCAGCATCTTTTTGTTAAGATATCTGTTAGAATGAAGCAAGCATTGTTGTACTTTGGTTATCATTAATGATTGGTTATCATATGATAGAAGGGAGGAATGTTAATATTGGCCAAAATAGAGATATATAAAATGGAGGGTCATTGCATCTGCAGAACCAGTTTGGTCAATTTATGTGCAAAGCTGAAAGCTGCAAATTGATGCCAGGAAGTCTAGGTCCTAGATTGAACTATGAGATAAGGCGAAGTCCAGATGTCCTCTCTATTGTTAAAATGTATGAGTACTTTGCAGAGAAACCTAAAGGTGTTGCAGATGCATTAGCAGGGTTGGCCCGCTGCAGAAAGATTGTAAATACTGTTAATAATGTTGCAAGGTGTTTGTGTTACTGTTTAATGATTGGCTGAGGTGTGAAGCCTTGTTTGAATTGTTTATACTCCCTGGGAGAATGTTGCATTACTTGGGTCAACTGACTTATTTCCAGAAGCTTCTGTAGAAACATTGTAATGGGGTGCTTTGTAATTGTGTTGGGGAATTGTCAATAACACTTTAATGTAATCGATATCTGTGGTTTGCAGGGATACCACCCCAATGTTGATCTGCCCCACAGGGTTTGATGACCTATAAAAAGTAACCACCACGAGGTTCACAGTCGATCTTCTGGAGGAGCACTTGGGACTGCGTAACCTTTTGGAGGTATCTGCTTACATGAGGCTGAAGAGCTTGGACAAGAAGAGACAAGGATCAATCCCGCGGTGTGGTTAGGTATCGTATAAGGGATTTGTTAATGTTTCTTAAAATAAAGATTAGTGGTCCAGTGCTTGACTCGGTGTTTTACTGAACTGGACTAAGGGGGGTTAGCTCTAGGAGCATAATTACAACTCAACCTGTCCAAGTCACCCGGCAACCTCCTGGCATCCTCCATAGTTCACACTGCCTCTCAGTTTTATGTCACCTGCTAATTTACTAATGTTACTTTTAATCCCATCATCTAAATCATTAATATTGTAAATAGTTGTGGCCCCTGAGTAATAATCAAGAGGAATTGAGCAACAAGGATGTGACAAGATCTTATTGAGGTATTTGAAATCATTAGACATTCAAGAGAAACTGTATCCATTATGGGAGGGGTCTAGAACAAAGAGTTAAGGAGATTGGTACAATAGTCAAAAGTAACTTGAAGAACATTTTTTGCTTACACACGGTGAATGGTTGACTCTAAATAATTAAATAGGCTTGAGAGGCTGTGAGAAATGCAAGGGGCAGCTTGGATTATGTTGATAACCAGAGAAGCATAGTATTACTTAGGCACTGGGGGAGAGACTTTATTGAATAAAGGTGGCAGAATGGTAGCACAGCATTATAGTTGCTGCCTTACAGCAACAGGGACCCGGTTTTGATCCTGACTATGGGTGCCGTCTATATAGTTTGTACGTTCCCCCCGTGACCACGTTGTTTTTCTTCGGGTGAACCGGTCTCCTCCCATATTCCAAAGGCGTACAGGTTTGTAGGGAGTTCTGGTTTGTAGATTAATTGGCTTTGGTAAATTTGTAAAATTGTCTCTCGTGTGTAGGATAATGCTAGCGTATGGGGATTGCTGATCGGCTTGGACTCAGTTGGTCGAAGGGCCTGTTTCCATGCTGTAACTCCAAATTAAACTAAAGGTGTGAAGGTGTTGATAAATGCACGGCCCTGCACACAGAATTACGCACCTGTACCATCTGTGATACACTGTGTCGCGGCCAGTAACGTGATGAAGGGAACGAGTGAAATGTGGAGACGAGACATTCTGTTGAAAGAGATGTAAAGTTAGTGAAATAGAAAATGTTGGCTCAGAGTTAGCACGACCTGTGTTCTAAACTGTGTTCAGGTATCTCCAGTAAATGAGAGAACGCTCAGTTCACCAAAAAAAATTAATTAGCTTGTCTCGGTAATGGTAACAGTAGAACTATTGGATTGTCACAAGACCCCATCTGTCTCTGTTCTTCAGGTCACTCTCATCCATCTGTCCTTGTTTAACTCTCCAATGTGGCTGACACTCCTGAACCTGAGGAGGCAGTTAGGGATGGAGAATAAATGTACGTATCGCCAATGACAACCACACGTCATAAACAAATGAACTACAACCTCTCGAAAACAAATGAAATAAGATCTCCATCTGTGACCAGTGCTGGACCTAAAACTACATCTGGAGACAGGATGTTTTTGTAAAGCTGCAGGAAGTTAGAATTTCAGTGCCAGTCCTCGTGCATAAGACAAATAAACAATCTTGACTTGCTATATTGAAGTTCATCGGTAGATGCTGGCCTAAACTGAGACAATTGGGTGAGCAACATTATGTGTTTATTACAAATAGACCTTTGCTCCTGAGTAATAATCAGCAGTTATTGACAAACAGAACTGCAGAGGGCAGCTCTGATAAGGAGTGACATTGTTTTACATGCAAGCTGTGAAATAGATGGTAAGCAAGGCAGCAAGGAGCATGGGAGAGAGTGGGAAGAGGGGCAATAAGAGAGAGCAATGAGAGAGGCAGAGAAAAGGGGAAGAACAGAGAACAAGGGGAAAAAAGAAAGGAGAAAAAAGACACCCACAAACAAACACTTTGATTTACCATTTTGGATACATTGAGAGACATTTGAAGAATGCTGCACAGAGCATTCCAAATTTTTTAAACTGAATCACAGACTCATGGAGGCCACCTGTCATTTATTTGGCCTGGGCAAGTCACTATTCCCCGAACACATGAAACGCAGCCTGTCTTTGAGTTTCTCAAGGGGTTGCTCTGCAGGTTCTGGCTGCCCTTCAGTGCTACCATCAAGATATTGGGGCAGAGGACTGGGGCTGGGAGGCATGAGTTGCTCGCCGTCTTCCTCTCCAGTTTGCTCCCAGGCCTGGTGAACATATCCATGCACAAGTCCAAACAGTGGCCCATCGAGGAGTCTGTCTGACCGCCCCTCTTCCAGGCTATGTCCGTGTCCAGGCATTGGCAGCGCACAGATGCCCCTGGCCCATACCTCAGAGGTGGGCATCATCAGAGTGCTCAAGAAGGAACTGCAGATGCTGGAAAATCGAAGGTACACAAAAATGCTGGAGAAACTCAGCGGGTGCAGCAGCATCTGTGGAGCAAAGGAAAAGGCAACGTTTTGGGCCGGAACCCTTCTTCAGACTGATAGGGGGTGGTGGGGAGAAGGAAGGAAAAAGGAGGAGGAGCCCGGGGGCTGAGGGATTTCACTTAGTCTCACCGATGTAGATCAGCTGACATCTACTGCATCCGCTACTCTAGATGTCAGCTGATCTACATCAGTGAGACTAAGCGGAGGTTGGGCGATCGTTTCGCCGAACACCTCTGCTCGGTCCGCAAGAACCTACCTGACCTCCCGGTGGCTCAGCACTTCAACTCCCCCTCCCACTCCCCGTCCGACCTCTCTGTCCTGGGTCTCCTCCATGGCCAGAGTGAGCAACACCGGAAATTGAAGGAACAGCACCTCATATTCCGCTTGGGGAGTCTGCATCCGGAGGGCATGAACATTGAATTCTCCCAATTTTGTTAGCACTTGCTGTCTCCTCCCCTTCCTCAGCCCTCGGGCTGTCTCCTCCCATCCCTCAGCCCCCGGGCTCCACCTCCTCCTTTTTCCTTCCATCTCCCCACCACCCCCTATCAGTCTCAAGAAGGGTTTCGGCGCGAAACATTGCCTATTTCCTTCGCTCCATAGACGCTGAGTTTCTCCAGCAGTTTTGTGTATCATCAGAGTGCTACCTGGTCTCAGTACAACTTCCAGTGGTACGTCTGATTGAAATAACCTTTCTTTGAACAATGAAAGAGAACAAAAACACAAAACAGTGGCCTGAGGATAAAGATAAAAAACTCTTCAGCCTTTGAATGGGTGATCATGAATTGCGTAAATAATTCGAAACAGAAATGCTTTTGCAGCACTCTTTCACTGTGAAGAAAATAGAAACCACACTGCTTAACTACAGCTTTAATGCTGTCCCTAGAGACATTGTTCATTAAATTAGATTGTTACTCCATCTCTATTCATTTGTCTGCCTTTGTTGTCTTAATACCCTCATCAAAGTCAGCAAAAATCTAGTTAGCACAGTTTTGCAATTTTCAAACCTTTATACTGATGGCTTTTCAGCTTGGGAGCGCCTTGCAGCCTTCTGTTAGCCTTTGCGTGAGAAAGAGCTTTTAACATTAATCTTCTAGAGGCACATTTCAAGGTTACGTCCCCCTTGAAAATCTAAAACAACAACAGAAACGGTGTTGCAGTGAAAAGCAAGCTCCACAAGTCTGTATGAGCTCTTGGTAAACATGCTACGGTTGGCAGACACAGCAAGAGCTTTTTGGCAATGTCAACTCCAGCAAAAAAGCTGCCTGGGAACTCGATCGACAAATACGGACTCAGCACAACACTCCGGTTCTGTTTACAAAGTTCACACCCTGATGGCATACAACTGATATCTATCACCCTCAGAGGTCAAAACGTAACAAAATGCCCTGAGCATTAAATAATGATTACATTAGGTTTTTCCACGACTTTATTAACATAAACGAGTATTCAGACATTAACATCCCACACCCATGCAACTGGACAGGTAATCCATTTAATCGGCTGATCATCATCTCACGAGCCTGCCCCGAGGTGAGGATGACTTGCTTCCACTTCGTTCTGATGGCTTTTGAAGAACACACTTTTGAAGGACACGCTCAGACTGCCGGAGAAGGAGCTGGAGTTGTTTAATTGGGGGGCTCATGGGTGGTTGTTTGGGAGTTGATCTGCTCCTAGTTTTCAGCACGGAGTAACTACATGCAGACAGCTGACAAATGCTCTGTGCAAACAACCCGTGGTGAGCGTTAAGTGGCGTTGGGAACATGTAAGCAGACGGTAAGAAAAGGCCAGAACAAATCAGGGCTAGCAACAGATAACTAATGAAGAGTGGAGCCTATAATGGCTCTGGGGGAGAGGTGATAACGAAGGGATACAGGGATGGAAACAGTGGAACTAGTAGAATGACGAGATAGACACAAAAAGCTTGAGTAGTATAATGACTAGTTTGAAGAAGGATCTCAACCCAAAACATCACCCATTCCTTCTCCCCGGAGTTGCTGCCTGTCCTGCTGAGTTACTCCAGCATTTTGTGTCTAACTAGTAGAATGACATGGGGGGGGGGGGTGTAAATGCTCTTGTGGGTTGTAATAGCCCTGTCCCACGAGTTCATTCCAAGAGCTCTCCCGAGTTTAAAAAAAATCAAACTCGTGGTCAGCACGTAGAATGAACATAGCGGGTACGTCGGAGCTTGGGGACCTCTCTTAGCGGCTCGTAACGCTAACAGCAGGTACTCGGGAAGACTCGCTAACGGCAGGTAAGCACAGGAAGACGCGTGAAGAAAATGTCCACGAGAGCCCCGAGTACCGACAAGTGGCCATTAACGTAAATCTCCGAGTTCGAACTTGGAAGAGCTCTTGGAATGAACTCGTACCGGGGGAGGGGGGGGGAGAGAGAGAGGGGAGAGGGGGGGGGGAGAGAGTGGAGAGAGAGGGGGAGGGAGTGGAGAGAGGAGAGGGGGAGGGAGTGGAGAGAGAGGGGGAGGGAGTGGAGAGAGGAGAGGGGGAGGGAGTGGAGAGAGGAGAGGGGTAAAGAGAGGGGGGGTAAAGAGAGGGGGGGTAAAGAGAGGGGGGGGTAAAGAGAGGGGGGGAAGAGAGAGGGAGAGAGGGGGGAGGGAGAGGGAGGGGGGGAGGGAGAGGGAGGGGGGAGAGAGAGGGAGGGGGGAGGGGGGAGAGAGAGAGGGAGGGGGAGGGAGAGGGGGAGGGAGAGGGAGGGGGGAGAGAGAGGGAGGGGGGGAGGGAGAGGGAGGGAGAGGGAGAGGGAGGGGGAGGGAGAGGGAGGGAGAGGGAGGGGGGAGGGAGAGGGAGGGGGAGAGGGAGGGGGGGAGAGAGAGGGAGGGGGAGGGAGAGGGAGAGAGAGGGAGTGAGGGAGAGAGAGGGAGAGGGAGAGGGAGGGAGGGAGAGGGAGGGGGAGGGAGGGGGGGGGGGGGGGGGGGGGGGGGGGGGGGAGAGGGAGGGGGGGGGGGGGAGAGAGGGGGAGAGAGGGAGGGAGAGGGAGGGAGGGAGAGAGAGGGGGGGGGCGGGGGAGAGAGATGGAGGGAGGGAGAGGGAGGGGGGGAGGGAGAGGGGGAGGGGGAGAGAGGGAGGGGGGGAGAGAGGGAGGGGGGAGAGAGGGGGGAAGAGAGGGGGGAAGAGAGGGGGGAAGAGAGAGAGGGAGAGAGGGGGGGAGGGGGAGGGGGAGAGGGTGGAGAGGGAGGGGGAGAGGGAAGGGAGGGGAGGGAGGGAGGGGGGGAGGGGAAGTGGGAGGGGGGAGAGGAGAAGGATGGGGAGAGGGACTCGACCCGAGAGCTCATTCTTCGCTCGTGACGCATGGAACACAGCGTGCAGATCCATTGTGACATCATCAGCGAAAGACAATGTTTTTTTCAATGTTTTTTCAGATTTGTAAACATTTTCATTAATAATTCGAGAAATAAAGCATGATTTTTTCAGATAAGACGATTTCAGAATCCACAGGATAAATCTCTATCGGAATATGTAAAAATCTTACCATTAGTGCATTGTTGTTTCGAGAAGATGTGATTATGTACAAACAAATAAATACACACACACACATCCAGGATCAGAGTTCTATAATTATAGAGATTGTTCAGGCCTCAGCTGGAATACTATATTCACTTATAATAACTACATGATAGGAAGGATATGATTCTGCTGGAGGGGATGCAGCGAGAAATGCATGGGATGGAACATTTCAATTGTTAGGAGAGACTGGAGAGGTTAGATCTCTTTTGCCTGAAGTGGAGAAGGTTAAGAGGGAAAATGATTGAGGTAAATAAAATGATGATGGATGTGAATTGCAGGAAATGTTACCCCTTTATCAGGGTTAGAAAAAAACTAGAAGACATTGGTTTAGTGTAAGGGGTAAAACATTTATAGAGGATCTGAGGGGGACCTTTTCACCCAGAGTGGTCAGTACCTGCAATGCACTACCGCAGAGAGGAAGCAGACTCCCGAACAGCATTTAAGAGATGTCCAGATGTGTAGTTGAATCACTTAGCCAGAGATTTAAGAGTCAAGAATATTTAATCGTCATATGTACTATCAGCGAAACAATGAAATACTTAATTGCAAAAGCTTAACGGGCCCGCAAATGTAATAATGCAAAGATAATGTATAATAACTAAAATACGATAAATTAATATCCTTACTGTCGGTAACCATAATCATGTAAAAACTAAAGTCCGTCGAGCAACAAAGGACAAAGGGCACGTACACCAATTGGTGCAGTGAAATTTGAGTTACCATGCAGCACATACATAAGATAAACACAACACTTTAGAATTTAACATAAAACATCCCCCCACAGCGGAATCAACGTTTCCCACTGTGATGGAAGGCACCAAAGTTCAGCCCTCTTCCTCAGTTCACCCGTGGTCGGAGCCTATTGAGGCCTCCGCAGTCATCGTTACGGGACCGATGTTTCAGGCCCTCGAACACTCTCAGCGGCCCGGAGCTTCTCAATCAGCCGCTTCCAACCGGAGACCGCGGCCTCCTAAGTCCACAGGCCGAGCTGGGCTGAGATTCAACGTTGGCGACCTCGGTAAGAGATCCCAGGGCTCCGCGATGTTAAAGTCAGCGTCAGCGCAGCACGCAGCTGGAAAGACAGTGCCGCCAGCGGCTGGAAGCTCCACAGACCACAGCTTCATGATGTCAAAGCCGGCAGTCCCAGCACTCCGGAACTTCAACACGGTGATGCCGGTAAGGCATCGCTCGCTCCACAATGGAATCCTGTGCTGCGCCGCCGCTGCTGAATCTGAGGCTCTGGCAGCAAAGGCCGCGCCAATCCAGGTGGTAGGCCGCGAGGAGGGGGGGTGAAGATGTGGCTCGGAGAATAGTCGCATCCTCGACCAGGAAGTGACCAAGAAAACAGTTTCCCCTCCCCCCCTCCTCCCACATAAAAAAGATTAAAAGATCTCCAGAAACAAACTTTAAAACAGACTAAAGATAACAAAAAGACTGTAAGGACAGACAGCTGCAGGCTAGGCAGCCACGCTCTATAGAACCTCAAACAAAAGACACAGTCTATAGAACCTCACAGTTTATGAGGTTAGTGTTGTGTAGTGTTCAAGAGCTTGAACTTGATGGTCACGGTTTTCAGGCTCCTGTACCTTCTTCCCGATGGTAGCAGCGAAAAGAGAACATTGTCAGGGTGGTGTGGGCCTCTGATGATATTGGCTGCCTTTTTGAGTCAGCATCTCCTACAGATCCCTTCAATAATGGGGAGGTTAATACCCATGATTGACTGGGCAGTGTCTACCTCTGTCTGGGGTCTCCTTTCTTCCTGGCATTTTAATTTAGCTTAGTTTAGTGTACTATTGTCACATATACCAGGGTATAGTGTAAAGCTTTTGGTTGCTTGCTATAGTCAAAGACTATACATGATTATAATCATTTTGTTCTCAGTGCTCTGAAAAAGAATAAAGGGTACAACATTTAGGGCACGATAAAGTCTGATAAAGTCCAATTAAAGGATAAAGTCTGATGAAGTCCAATTTCAAAGGTCTCCAATTACGTAGATGGGAGGTCAGGACCACACTCTAGCTGATGAGGGGACCATCAGTTGTCTGATAACAGCTGGGAAGAAACTGTCTCTGAAACTGGAGGCACGTTTCAAACGTCTGTACCTCTTGACTGATGAGAGAGGGGAGAAAAGGGAGTGACTAGAGCGAGACTGGTCCTTGATTATGCAGGTGGCCTTGCCGAGGCAGCGTGGTGTAGACTGAGTCAATGGAAGGGAGGTTGGTTTGCATGATAGTCTGGGCTATGTCCACAACTCTCTGCAATTTCTTGTGGTCTTGGATGGAGCTGCTCCAAAACCAGGCTGTGATGCTTTCTACGTTAAAATGCTTTTACGGCACATCTGTAGAAGTTGGTGAGGGTTATTGGAAACTTGCCAACCCTTCTAAACCTTCCAAAGGATGTAGAGACGTGGTGCGCTTTCTTGGCCATAGCTCTGATTTGGCTGGTCCAGGACAAATGGCCAGTAATATTTATTCCTGGGAACTTGAGGCGTTCAACCATCTGTACTTTGGTACCTTAAATGTATACAGGGTGTGTGTACTGCTTCGCTCCTGGAGTAATTCACAATCTCCTTTAAACAACCAGTACAACTGTAGCGGTTCAATAGAGTATTCATCACCAAGCTGAATCTCCTCAATCTTCTAAGGAAGTAGCAGCATTGATGAGCTTTCTTTGCAATTGCATCGATATGCTGGGCCCAGGACAGATCTTCAGCAATGTGCACGCTCAGGACCCTGAAGCTGTTGACTTTCACCACTGCCGCTCCGTCACTAGTCTTTTCTTGACTTTTTCCTCCCGACATCAATAACTGTTTCTTGATCTTGCTAACATTGAGAGCAAGATTATTATTCCGGTGCAATTCAATCACATTTTCCATCTCCCTCCTATACTCTGACTAATTGTTACCTTTACTTATCCAACTATGGTGGTATCATTAGTGAATTTAAAGAGTTGTGTCTGGTTACAAAGTCAAGGTGATAGGCAAAGCCGAGCAGGGGGGGCGATCACACAGCCTTGAGATGCTCTCATGTTGTTGGTTACTGAAAAGGAAGTGTTATTGCCAATTCTTACTGAGAAAGTTGAGGATCCAATTACATAGGGAAGTACAGAGACCCACTTCTCCTAGTCTGATGATACATTTGGAAGGAATGTTGAGCCTTAGTTGATGAACGATAGCATGACATACGAGTCTGTATTGTTAAACTGTCCCAGGCCAGAATAAAGAGCCACTGAAATAGCATCCCCTATTGAGCTATTGTGGCGATATGTAAATTGTAGTGGGTCCAGGTCCTTACTAAGGCAGGAGTTGATGTACGTCATAACCAAACACTTTATCGCCATGGATGTTAGTGCAAACGGTCGGTAGTCATTGCCGCATGTCACCTGACTCTTTTTAGACACCAGTGTTATTGAAATCTGTTTAGGTGGGACTCTCAGACCTTAGTAACAAGAGGTTGAAGATGTCCACGAAAATTCCAACTGATAGTGGTCTTCTTAAAACAGGTGTAAACCACAGATTTGTGTTGGGAAAGGTTAAAGCTTAAAGAGAGGTTTGTGAACACTCTGCATTCTTGCCAGCAATATTGCTCAACTTTGCTTTGTAGCCCATGGTGGTGTGTTAACCTTGCTAGGCTCGGTGTGATCCGAGGACGATCAAAGCAGCATAGGGCCGGCCGATCGTGGCTTCTGCGAGGGGAAGCCCACCCACCCGTGTGAAAAATGATGGGGCGTGGGAGACAGAGAGAAGGTCATCCCCTGTGACGGCCAGAGATCGCCAGCTGGGATCGGGATCACCAGCGAGAGGAATTACATGTCTCCATCAATGGTCTCTCCATTGGCCGCCACGGCCACCTTCCCATTGCGCTGCCCCGCGGTCGCGTGTCGATAACGGCTGCCGCCGCCATGTTCAAGAACTTCAAGGAGCCCAGCGGAGTGCGCAGCATGGCCTGAACAGCAGTTTAAAAACGCTAAGTGACAAATTTAAAGAAGTGAACGTTAAGAAGCCAAGAAGTACAGAAGACAGAACAGGGGTGACGTCACTCGCAGTGTGAGCAGCGGCAGGCAGTCAGATCCATTGTGACGTCATCAGCGAGACCAATTCATTTTTTGAAATTTTTGAACATTTTTATAAATAACTTGGGAAATAAATCATAAAGTTTTCAGATAAGGCGATTTTTGACATCATGGCATAAATCTCTATCGGAATATGTAAAAAGTTCACCGTTCAGAGAGTCGCGGTTTCAAGGAGATGTGAAACGCACACGAACATCACACAAATAAATACACATCCAAGATCAGAGTTTTATAAGTATAGAGAATGGTCAGACTTCATACGGAGTACTCTGTTTGGTTCTGGTAACCATGCTATTGGAAGAATATGATAGTGCCAGAGGGTGCAGAAGAGATTCAACAGGATGGTGCATTTCAGTTATGAGAAGCCACAGAAGAATGGAGCAGAGAAGTTTGAGAGGATGAATAAAACTATAATGCAGACTGCAGTAAACTCCCCCCTGTTATCAGAGGTGAATAAAACCTGGGTAAGGGGTAAACATTTTAATGGATCTGAGGGGAATCTTTTTTACCCAGAATGGCGAGAACCTGTAAATGAACAGCCGGGGAGAGTGGTGGGGGAAGACTCCCTAACAGCATAAAGAGGTGGCCACATGAATTACTTTCACATGGAGTCAAGTGTGTTTAATTGTCACATGTACAGACAATGGAACAATTAAATTCTTATTGCTGCAGCTTTACGGGCCTGGCGATGCTATAACTCGGGGATAATATATAGAATGATCAAAAATACAAGAAATTCATATCCTTATTTTAGGTAACTAGAACAGTACACAAACCAAAGTCTGTAGAATATCATAGTTGTTTTGGTTAGTGTTGAGTAGTGTCAAAGGACTTGATGGTTGCTGAAAGAAAGCAGTTCTTGAACCTGGTGGTCACAGCTTTTAGTCTCCTGTACCTTCCTGATGTGTCGCTCGGCCAGTAGGCTTCCCAATGTGCCGCGGCTGTGGACTGGGTATACGGCTGGAGGCCTTTATAGAGGTACCACGGATCGCCACATAAAATCCCGGGTCCGGGCCTCGCGGGTAGAAGCCCGGGTCTGGCGAAGCGGGCGACGGAGCCCGTGGATATAGCCTGGGTCGGCACCATGGGGGCGTGGAGTGGGGCTGTGGTGAAGCCTCGTGGCAACGGTGATGCCTCGCGGGAGGACCCACGATCGACAAAGCACCGAGGACCACCGTGAGGGGGGAGGAGAAGAATAATGGAGGACCCGGCATGGGGGGATCGCCGTGAGGGAGGAGGGGGAGACGACAAAGGACAATGGGGACTGACATGGGGGATCTGTTGAAGGAGGGGGGGGGGGCGACAAAAGGGGGAGCCGGCCTGCTTTGTAACTTTGTCAGTGTGACAATTTGTCAGTGGCTGCTATTTGTATACATTTGGGTATGCAAGCAAAGAATCTCACTGTGCCTAGTCACATGTGACAACAGAGCATTCCTATTCCTATTCCTCCTACTTCCCAATGGTAGAATTGAAATAAGAGCATGGCCCGGGTAGCAAGGGCCTCTAATGATATTGGCAGACTTTATGAGGCAGTGCCTCCTACAGCTCCTTTCCTACTGTCACCAGTCCCTTCGTAATCTAAGGCTTCCCAATCTCCCAAATCACCTCGTTGTGATCTTTGCACTTTTACTGTATCTGACTCACTCATGAACATATTTCGTGATTCAGACACATCTTTCTTCTGTGGTAAAGAATTTCATAGGTTCACCGTACACTGGGAGAAAATATATTTCCTCATCTCAGATCTAAATGGCTTACACCCATAACATTAGTTTGTGGCCCCAGATTCTTTCATTGGCAACATCATTCCAGAGTCTAATCTATCTAGACACATCAGGATTTTATACATAGGGTTTCCTCACATTCTTCTAAACCCTTAGGAATAAAAGCACAATCATCACCTCTCTTCAGACGTCAACCTAGAAGGATGAGAGGGCATCTTAAGAAACATATAAAATTCTCAAAGGATTGGACAGGCTAGATGTAGGAAAAATGTCAACTGTTTCTAAATATCACAGGTCAATTTCAGAAACAGTGGAAAAAGCCCCTGATAATGTGAGCCAATGTCACAAGCTGCTCCTTTGATCAGGATCTGGATTTCAGTTTGCAGACAATATCAAGTTTGTCACATTTATTATCACATGCTCCAATTGGTACAGTGAGATTTGAATTACCATACAGCAATACAAATAAAAAGAACACAATACATGATAGAGTTTAACATAAAGATCCCCACACAGCAGAATCAACGTTTCCCACTGTGAGGGAAGGCAATAAAGTTCAGTCATCTTCCTCGTTGTTCACCCATGGTCGGGGCCTTTGAGCCTTCTGCAGTCGCCGCTACGGACGGCCCGATGTTTCAGGCCCTCTTGCCGGGATGATTGGAGCTCCGGCATCGGAACGGAGAACACTCTCAGCGGCTTGGAGTTTCCGAAACGCCCATTACTTACCGGAGACCGCGGCTCCCGAAGTCCACAGGCAGAGCTGGACGGAGATCCAATACTGGAAACCCATGGCAACATATCCCAGGACTCCGCGATGTTAAAGTCAGTGCCGCCCGCGGCTGGAAGCTCAGCGAACCACAGCTTCACAGTGTTAAGCAGCAGTCCCAACACTCCGGAGTTCCAGCGATCCCCGATGAGGCATCGTCACGCTCCACGATGGAATCCACTGCAGCGCCGCTGCTGGAGCTCTGGCCAGTCTCTGGCAGGAAAGGCCGCGCCAATCCAGATGGTAGGCTGCAGTGAGGCGAAGATGTGACACGGAGAAAAGATGCATCCTCGACCAGGAAGTGACTGAGAAGCGGTTTCCCCACAATCAGGGACTGAGCGGAGGTGCCAGCAGCCCAGGGAACAACTGAGGCCTTGAGAGCAGGAGATAAATATTGCAGTTCAGACAGGTCTGCATATGTAGAATGAGAAAGACGGCAGGTCTGCAATAAATATGGGAAATAAGAAAGCACAACAGTGTGTGGAATGGTAATACTCAGATCTGAAAAATGCATCAAAGCAGTGCCATGAACATGATGGGACAGCTACTAATCACAAAATTATACAGGCTGATGATCAAAAAGTCAGTCATAGAAACATAGAAAATAGGTGCAGGAGTAGGCCATTCGGCCCTTCGAGCCTGCACCGCCATTCAATATGATCATCCAACTCAGTATCCCGTACCTGCCTTCTCTCCATACCCCCTGATCCCTTTAGCCACAAGGGCCACATCTAACTCCCTCTTAAATATAGCCAATGAACTGGCCTCAACTACCTTCTGTGGCAGAGAGTTCCAGAGATTCACCACTCTCTGTGTGTCATACACCACCAAAACAAGTCCTTCGGCCCACGATGTTCATGCCGTCTACTGCATTAACCCAGTTTAACCTTATTAGGTCCGCAACCATACATGGATTATATGGAGTATTGAACGTAGAACATATAATGCAACAAGCAGCAAAATATCCTCACCCAGTGAAATACTTGTCGACATTCTGCCCAAATAAGCAAACTTGGATAATGACAAGTAATTAAATCACTAGTCACTGCACAATCATTGCTAAGTTTTAATTATAGATGGACTGCTTAACACTGATCAAACAAAGCAACCCATTGAGAACACAGTGCAAGGAGTAAGTCACACATGCAGTGTGAAGAGATTATCTTACAAATCTTTTAATACTCAATTGAATATGTCAGCATTTTTTTCAAAAGCAAACACATTCCTTCAAATTCCATGATAAGGTAAGGAATTAATTCAATGGATCATCTCACAAACCCGATGGTCTGAATGTTCCTCTGTGATAACCGCTTTGCTTCAAGTTCTGCACATGCCACCGATCTCCAGTATCAAGCCATGCCTGGCACAGACTATACTTACTTGCACAAAACTGAGTGCAAAAAAAGACTAACAGCCTACCTAGACATGTCCAACGTGGCAACAGTCTGTCAACGATGTAGTCAAAAGAAACATTATCCTTCCAACTGTAATCACATGCAACACCATATTCGTGTTGCTGATCTTTGATCCTTATGCAAAATGCAGTCTTGCACAATATTTCTCCTTTTCAACATCAGGCAAATAATATGACTGGCTGAATGCCTACCATTTAGTGTCTTTTTCTGAACCTATTTTGTTTGTTCTTTACAGATATAATTGAATGCTCCAAATATAATGTTACTTTTATGCTACTAAGAATCTCATTTGGACACTGGAACTAAATGCAATCAGCAATTGCATACAAAAAATTGAATAACAAGGGGTTGCTGACCACGGTCCTCCAGGACAGAAACACAGCGAGGAGGGCCGTCGGGAACGAGAAGAGCCTCCGAGAATGAAGGGAGAACCCTGTGGTGGGATGGTGGGGGGGAAATGGATTGGGTGGGTGGCGTGCAGCGGTAGGTAGAAGATAGGACTGCTCAGTGAAAATTTGTAACTTTCTTGATACCAGAAACTACGCTTGGGTACTACATAGGTGAGGTCTGCTATCTGATTTTACTGCGTTGTATGCAAAAACTATTTCATTTTACCTAGGTATATGTGATATTTTGGGCAGAAATCATCCAGTTTCTATGTTCAGGCTGATAATTCTGGGGTCCAACAGAACTTGATCTGACCTCATGTTTGGTAAACTCTGCATGAAATGGGTATCTTTGTTTAAATGAACTACTTTCTTTGTTTAAATGTATGGTTAATCCAGGAATATATTTACTCTAATTTAGACGAAGCATTTGAATAATTAAAAATAGGACACATTTCAAAGCATTGTATTTTCCTTTCATAGAATATCATAGCCAGCTTGCCCTGTCTGTTAGGTTTCTCTTTTCAACTCAGCCAGTTGAACCTGCCTTTCTGAATCTGCCCACTATGTCATAGCATCATAGAGTGATGCAGTGTGGAAACAGACCTTTCGGCCGAACCTGCCCACACTGGCCAATATGTCCAGCTACACTAGTTCCACATGCCTGCGTTTGGTCCATATCCGTCTAAACCGGTCCTATCCATGTATCTGTCTAACTGGCCCTTACCCCTAACTAGTCTGAAAAAGGGTCTCAACCCAAAACATCACCCATTCCTTCTCTCCAGTGATGCTGCCTGTCCCACTGAGTTACTCAGGCCTTTTGTGTCTATCTGTCTGTTTCTTAAATGTTGGGATAGTACCTGCCTCAATTTCCTCCTCTGGCATACACCCACCACCCTTTGTGTGAAAACATACATCCACCATCCTTTGTGAATATTAAGTTATTGCGCCAGAACATTAATCATGTTCTTGCACACTCCCTACTTGGAATTTAAATCTCACAACAAAGGTCAACTCCACCCAAGGTTTAATTCACTTCCCTATTACTCATGACACATCAAGCTTTAAAAAGCTGAATCATCAACAGTTCTTGCATAAGAAATCACTTTTAAAAAGGAATGGCTGCGAGTCATTGTGGCTGAGAAATAGGATGAAACTCCTACATTCTGAGTTGTGCTGCTTTACCAGTGCTAATCCCATCGAAAGGTAATCAGGAACATTAGTGTGGACCTATTCCTACATGCCCATACTATACGAGTAATTCTGTTTCTAAAACAATAATGCGCCATATACTGTGAATTAATATTCGAGACAGTTCAGAAAGAAATGGGTATAATATCCAGCCTACAGGGCCACTGCCCCTCACTCACATGACCAGGTAAAATGGAGTTAGATCCCAAAACAGATGGGGGTAATAATGGCGTTCTGTTGACAGATACAAAGTTATCGACGTTTATACCTATTTGCATATATGAAATATTATACATATTTCATGACATCTTAATTTCCCAATGTACTCCCAGCTCATGCCATTTGGTGAGTGGGAAAGAAATCACCTGGAATTGTACTCATCTCAGCCGAGTTCTTCTCCACAATTCCATTCTACAATTCATTTCCCCGATTCATTCGCGGGATTTCAATAAGAGTCCACTGGTGTAGCGTTTCTTCCATTAACAGAGTCTGAAACTTGGGTGTGTGGAACTCATGCTCCCTGCACTCCATCACTGCCAACTGAAAATGTGTGGTCATATAGAATAAAAATCGATACTCAAGATAGATATAAAATGCTGGAGTAATTCAGCAGGACAGGCAGCCTCTCTGGAGAGAAGGAATGGGTGACATTTCATTCGTGACCCTTCTTAAGTCTCGACCCGAAACGTCACCCATTCCTTCTCTCCAGAGATGCTGCCTGTCCTGCTGAGTAACTCTAGCATTTTGTATCTATCATCGGTTTGAACCAGCATCTGCCGTTCCTTCCTAACAATTAATGCTCAATACCTTTATGTAACATACCAAGTTCTAACCATTTGGAAGCAGTGTTAAATATTATGTAATTGTGCAATGTGTGCAGCCATTACAATGGTTACATTTTTACATACACAATTAATTTGTCTTACTGCATTTTCTGTTTTAATTTGAGTTCCATGAATCTAATTATGCCATTGCATGTTAGCATTTGTAATTAATTTTATTAATACATAGTTCATCTATTTCTATCTTGACTATTTATATGCCTTATCATTCCTCCTTTAAAGACAATCCTCTCCACTCTACTTTGCAATCTCATGAACTAATTTGCTGATCAGATCTTGTCAGAATATCTTCCAAAGAAGTAATGCTAAAAACAATACATACACTTCCTTTCAGTGTCCCTTCAGACATAAATGAAACTCACTAATTATATCAACTGTTGCAAGCATAATCCAGATACTTCCAAGTTTATAAAATGGCTTCCTAGCCTCTATTGCAGACAGGCCAACCTTTTGTTAAACAATTGGCTGCCATAATCACAAAGACAATTGGACGCTCTCCCACTCTCTCCATACTTCTAGCTTTTCTGAATCAAATCAGCAGTGTTTATTGGACTGGCTCCTGAAAGTACAGCACGCAATTTTCAAATCATCCTATCTTACCACCCCAATCCAATGATTACATGCAATCAAAAATACTAAGCACTGGAGTAACTCAACAGGTCAGGCAGCATCTCTGAAGGACATGGATAAGTGACGTTTTTGGTCAGGGCCCTCCTTCATTGCATGCCATTACTTCGCTCAGTGATTTCGCTCAGGGAAGTCAATCTTTGGAGAAATCTAATATGTTAACTGTTCATGCATTAACATGCATTTCACTGTACCTTAAATGGTACACGTGACAAAGGACTATTGAACTACTTAGTTTTCTGAGATTTCCTCAAACATAGCTAACTCCATAATTAGCAAATTGAGTCCACAGCAACCACTCAACCTCTCTGTCTGTCACGTTCTATCCAACAGTCCCATCAACCAGATCGCTCTCTGGATGCTGGGGTAAAACAGACTGTTGACCAACTGCTATCTTAACTGTATTTCCTAGAACAGTCACCCATTGGAGAACACACAACTTACAGAGCTGTATAAAATCAAGAGGGGCATTTTTTTTTCAAGGTTTGGGGAGTGAAGAATTAGAGGGCATAGGTTTAAGGTGGGAGGGGAAAGATTTAGTTGGAACCCGAGGGCCAACTTTTATACACGGAGGGTGGTGTGCATATTAAAGGGGCTGCCAGAGCAATTGGTTGCAGTGGATACCATAACAACATTTAAAAGACACAAATGTTGGAGTAACTCAGCTGGTCGGGAATCATTTCTGAAGAACATGGATAGGTGATGCTTTGGGTCAATGTAGTTTAGTATAGTTTATTTTCACTGGTACCACGGTAAAATGAAAAGCTTTTGTTGCGTGCTAACCAATCAGCAAAAAGACAATACATGATTACAATTGAGCCATCCACAATGTAGATATAAAGGGAATTACGTTTAGTGCAAAATAAAGTCCGATCTAAGATAGTCCAAGGGTCTCCAATGAGGTAGAGAGTAGCTCAGGACTGCACTTGGTGTTTATAGGATGGTACAGTTGTCTAATAACAGCTGGGAAGAAACTGTCCCAGAATCTGGAGGTATGCCTTTTCACATTTCTGTACCTCTTGCCTGATGGGAGAAGAGGGAGTGACCACGGTGAGACTCGTCCATGATAATGCTGGTGGCCTTGGCCTACGTGAAGTGTAAATGGAGTCAATGGGAATCAATGGAAGGGAAGTTGGTTTATGTGATAATCCGGGCTGCATCTGCAATTCTTTGCAGTCTTGGATGGAGCTGTTCCCAAAACCATGCTGTGATGCATCCGGATAGAATGCTTTCTATGACTCATCTGTAGAAATTAGTGAGAGGTATATGTCGAACTTCCTAAGACTAAATGTCAGGACGCTTATTCAGACTGATTGTTGTGGAGTGGAGGGAAAGAAATCTGGAAGAGAGAAGGGCAGGACAAAGCCTGGTAAGTGATACAGATGAAGGGAGGCTTTGATAACAGGTAGACAAAGGCCAGAGATGAAAAGACTAAAGGTTTGAGATATTGATTGAAAAGTTGCTTTTCAATATTTAGAAGATATTTGGATATGTACATTGATAGTAAAGGTTTAGAGAGATATGGGTCAAATGTGCTAATGGGACAATCACTTGGTCGGCAAAGACAAGTTGGGCTGAACATCCATACTGTATGACACTAAAGCATCTGGTATGCTGCGAGGTGCCATTGTAGGTGCAGCGTGGATATGGACTGTTACGGGCAGTGGCGCAGATCTGACTGCTGTTGGGCTGGGATTAAGTGCATCTTGTGACATCCTCACCAACAAGCTCGACAGGTACATGGTGCAGCTGAATTACGACTACCCCCGCCATAACTGTCAGTATGGTCACACGGATCCTGTTTGGACGATCCAAGTCAGCCCTTTAAACTAATGAGAATCAACTTTTCAAAACCCTATGTTCACAACCTTGAACCCAATGGGTTTGCACATCAAACCCTAGCATTTCCCGCCAGCAATCAACAATGTGCTTCATCTCCCACAGCCTGGAGCCAAGACACTTGGTGAGGAGAAGGAGTATATCAGAACACACGCAACCTCTCATCTCATCACAAGAATCATCAACAGGCTAGGCCAACCCAACATCACCGCCGCCAGACAATTGGGGTTTAAGGCCTAGATAAGCCTTGATAATTTTAAGCTACAAAAGGGTGCTGGAAACAAGGTACTCTGTGCACTTCCTCAGAATAAATCTTTTACTTACATAGAAACATAGAAAATAAGTGCAGGAGTAGGCCATTCGGCCCTTCGAGCCTGCACCGCCATTCGATATGATCATGGCTGATCATCCAACTCAGTATCCCATCCTTGCCTTCTCTCCATGCCCCCTGATCCCTTTAGCCACAAGGGCCACATCTAACTCCCTCTTAAATATAGCCAATGAACTGGCCTCAACTTCCTTCTGTGGCAGAGAATGATTGCGTTTATGTATACCACAATTTTACCATATTTTTGCCTGCAAAACAATGCATTTCACTGTAACTAGGTATATGTCACAAAAAAGTAAATACTACGAACACATTTAAAAAAAGCCCCGCGGCAGGTATTTACGTTAAACAGCAGACACAAACCTGTTTGGACTATACAAAGCTGACTGTACAGAACAAGGGACTTTAGTGCCAATTGTAGGTGCTCGCACGGGGGCAGAAACTAAATATTTAAACAACATTCTCTGTTAATTCCCCATACTCCAGTTCAGGAAACAACATCCACTAATTTAAAAATTAAGAGTTAGCCATTCAATCCACTCCTCTGTTCAGTAAGATAACAGCCAAATCTGATTGGAACCTCCACTCCACATTCCTGCTCACCCTCAGAAACCTTTCACCTCCTCACTTATCAAGAGTCCATCTCCCTCTCCCTCCAGCTCAAAAATATTCAAAGACTCTGTTTCCACCAACCTTTGAGTGAAGAGTTCCAAAGACTCACAACCTGCTGAGAAAAAAAATATATTTGTTTAAACATTGACCCCCTGTTCCATATTCTCCATCAGAACCAACCTCTCCGCTTCTCCTTATCTGGATCAAAGTACAGGAGGGAGGTCAAAGATCTGGTTAAGTGTTGCCACAACAACAATCTTGCTCCCGACTTTATCATTGACTTTATTGTTGACTTACAAGAATCGCTGCCTCAAGTAGGCAGCTGATATCATCACATGCTTTCTGCTCACTGATATTATCATGAACCAGAGAACTGTTAATTCTAGATTCAGGAAAATTTTATTTCCCTAAACCATTACAAGATACAAGATGCATTTAATTGTCACATGTGCCAGATGGCACAGTGAAATGAAATTCCCATACAGCCATACAATAAAAATAAAGAACACAACACACTATAGAATTTGACATAAAACATCCCCACACAGCAGAATCAAAGTTTCCCACTGTGTGGGAAGGCACCAAAGTCAGGTTCCTGCACAATCCTAATCACGAACCCGCTCAGCACTCAACCACTATGGATGTTGTATTCCTGTGTTTGTTCTGCGTACTTGATTTTGAGACTATTATAGTCTGATTTACAGAATAACTGATAATTTATTGTGTATTTCTTGCTGTTGGCATTGCATTTATTATGCACGTAAAGCTGCATGAAGTAAATATTTTATTGATCTGGTTCATATCTGAAACATATGACAAATAAACACAAATTCTTGATCAAGACCCTTCAGGATCGATGTAGCAAATGTAAAATATAGCAAAATATCACAGTTCCTCTCAGGAATAACATCAGACAAAACATCACCAGATTGCAATAGCTTTATATTGCAGGCAATTCGAAAATTGGTTTTGAGGAATCTTAAAATTGGAAATGGAGGTGGAGATAAAATTTCATGAAGGAATTTTGACGTTTAGGTCGCAGAGAGATAAAAACCGGTCACCAATGGACAAGCAAATAAAGTGTTTAAAATTACATCAACCCCATATCTGAGAGGGTTGCAGATTAAAGAGACAGAGAGACCAACAATGAGAGTCACAAGAGACTGCAGTTGAAGTTCAGGCACTCATAGAATAGTACAGCACAGGAATAGGGCCACCTGCCCACAATGTCTGCACCAGACCTGATGCCAAATCTACTCCCTCTGCCTGTATGTGATCTATATTGTTTCATTCCTTGCATGTCCATGTGCCTACCTGCAAACTTCTTAAATGCCACCTCTGCATCTACCACCCCCGGCAGACCGAGGCACCGGCCACTCTCGATATAGAGAACTATGGCCTCTAGAATTTAACAATTCCATTCTGGCAAAAAGGTTCTTGACCAAAAGAACAAACTGCTAGAAGAACTCAGCGGGTCAGTGACAGGCGACATTACAGGTCCATTCGCCTTCAACAGATGCTGCCTGACCCGCCGCCAATTTGTCTTTAGACCGATGAGTGTATCCGAAAACCAGAGAACTTTAAAATGAGCACGTGTTTAACAGGTTTAACCAGTGATGACAGGTGGATCGTACCGAGTATGAAGTGGGACAGATCCACAATAGACGACAGATGCTGGAATCTTGAACAAATAAACCTCAAATTGCTGGGGAGGGGGATAGGGGGCATTTGGGGTCGGGACCCTTCGTCAGGCTGAGAGGAAGGAACCATCAGACTGAGGAAGGGTCTCTATGCGAAACGTCGTCTGTCCATTTCCCTCCACAGATGTTGCCTGAACCGCTTGAGTTCCTCCACCACGTTGTCCTTTGCTCGTTGGGAAAGACTTTGGCTGAATTGGCGCTACGGGTCAGAAGTTCAATGCCTTTCACTGACAATCTGCAGGAACTGAACCGTAAAAGTCAAGCCGCCTCTCCACTAGCCGCCTGCACACCTTCTGCTGCGGTCCTAACAAGGGACCCGGAGACCGACTTCACTCCTACCAGCCCGCAGAGAGTGTGCTACCCCCTACCCTTACTATGGGAACAGGAGCTGTGTGTCCCGTTATCCCGACGACAGGAAGACATGTCGTGCAACGGTTCAAATGTAACAAAAAAACGCAGCGTGGGCTTGAAAGGGGATGGTGCCCAATGGCGCCGGGCAGAGAGCGAGCACTTAGAGGGAAGGTGCAATGCGTTAACTTGAGGAGAGACGCTCCACACACATTCACATTCACATTCACACTCACACTCATACTCACTCACCCGGCCCGGCGCGGCGCGCGCCCCGCTCGCCTCGTGCCCGCGCGCATCGCATCGCATGGCCCCGCCCCGCCCCGCCCCCGCGGCCAATCAGCCGGCGCCGTGCTCACGATTTGCATATCACGCCTTTCCGTCGCCCACCCAACGCCGCTGTCCCATTGGCGGCGCGGGCTGTCAATCACGGGCAGCCCGAGCACTCGCGACTCGTCAACCAGTCAGCGGTCCCGCCCATCCTTCACGCGAAGCTCTGAGACCGGTGCGGCGGCGGCGGCGGTTGTTGTATCTGCGGCTGCTGCTGTTCCCTGTCCTCTCTCGTCAGCGTCAACGTCAACATCTTCAGGTAAATGGTGCCCCGTCGAATGTGTGTCGTTCAGTATTGGTGAAGGAGCGATGGCGTGGTGGCATCGACCTCACGCAGTCTGCGAAATGGCGTCCCGTGTGTTTGTATGGAGGCCAACCGGTTCCAGCCTGTTCTGGCCGGCTCTGGGCGAGCAAGCTGCCGCCATCCACTGACCGAGGCTCCTGGCACCCCCTTCCCCCCTCCCCCCCCCCCCCGGCACCCTCTCCCCCCCGCCCCGGCACCCCCTCCCCAACACTTCTGTCCGGGACGCGGCCGTCCACCGCCCCGCAACCCCATGGCCGGGATGAATGGTCGCCCCCTTTCCCAAGCCCTGGCCGGGATGAATAGTCGCCCCCAACTCCGATGGGGTTGAACGTATGGGTTCCCCCCACCACTTACGAGGATGAATATCCGACTGCCGCCCCTTCCCCAAACCTGCAGATGACGAGAGGCAGCCACCCCCACCCCCCACTCTGCGTTGACTTTGCGGCAGTAACTGGTGCCTTCGTCCATTTTCTTTCTGTCCTTTGGTTTACACACGACCATCTCTCGACCGTGTGCTTGCAGCCCGTGGGAGTGCTTCTTGAGTCTGTCTCGGTAAAACGTTAGCAGATACTCGGTCTGCGCCAAGCGTCACCAAAAAAACAATTCTGTGTGATTAGAGACATGGCAGATATGCGGGCGCTGGGATCCGAAGGCAAAAACAGACTGCTGGACGCAGTCAACGGGTCGAGCAGCATTGGTGGCGTGAGATGGACAGAATGTTGCGGGTCTTCATCGGACTGAAGGAGGGTCCAACTCAAAACGTCGTCTGTCTATTTTTCTTCCACAGATGTCTTTCTATTTCCTACTACTGAGTTCCTTCAGTAGTTTTTGTTATTGAAACAGATCGAGCAGCATCTGTAGAGGCAGAAGAATAGATGGTAGAACAGTACAGATTTTGAACGGTCTGTTTGACCAACAACGTCCCGCCATGATGCCGGTTTGAATTGCACATCGGCATCCACTTGATCCAAATTCCTCCATTCTCTTCCTGTCCATGTCTGACCAGATGCTTCTTAAACGTTGCTATCGTTTCTAGTCGATTTGTTTTGCAATGCATGGTTTTGATCCCCAACTGTGGAACATGCGTTTGCCTCTGCAGATACATATAGAATATGTGCAGGAATAGGCCATTCGGCCCTTCATGGGTGATCTGTCTGAAAATGTTTTTCCTCATCTTAGTTCTAAATGGCCTACCCCTTATTTTTAAATGGTGGCCCCTGGTTCTGGTCTCTCCCAACATTGGGAACATGTTTCTTGCATCTAGCGTGTCCATTCCCTTAATAATTTTACATGTTTCTATAAGATCCCCTCTCATCTTTCTAAATTCCAGTAAATACAAGCCCTGTCACTCCATTCTTTCATCATATGACGGTCCCACCATCCTGGGAATTAACCTCGTGAACTTACGCTGTACTCCCTCAATAGCTAGAATGTCCTTCCTCAAATTAGGAGACCAAAACTGCGCACATTACTCCAGGTGTGGTTTCACCAGGGCCCTGCACAACTGCAGAAGGATCTCTTTGCTCCTATACTCAACTCTTCCCGTTATGGAGGCCAAAATGCCATTAGCTTTCTTCACTGACCGTTTAACCTGCATGCTTACTTTCAGTGACTGATGTACAAGGGCACCCAGGTCTCACACCAATCAGATAATAATATGCCTTCCCGTTCTTGCCACCAAAGTGGATAACCTCACATTTATCCACATTCTACTGCATCTGCCCACACACCCAACATGTCGAAGTCACCCTGCACCCTCCTAGCATCCTCTTCACAGTTTACATTGCCACCCAGCTTTGTGTCATCTGCAAATTTGTGAATGTTACTTTTAATTCCTTCATCCTAAATCATTAATGTATATTGCAAATTGCTGCGGTCCCAGCACCGAGCCTTGCGGCACCCCACTAGGCACTGCCTGCTATTCTGAAAGGGGCCCGTTAATATAACCATATAACAATCACAGCTCGGAAACAGGTCATCTCGACCCTTCTAGTCCGTGCCGAACACGTATTCTCCCCTAGTCCCATATACCTGCGCTCAGACCATAACCCTCCATTCCTTTCCCGTCCATATAACTATCCAATTTATTTTTAAATGATAAAAATGAACCTGCCTCCACCACCTTCACTGGAAGCTCATTCCACACAGCCACCACTCTCTGAGTAAAGAAGTTCCCCCTCGTGTTACCCCTAAACTTCTGTCCCTTAATTCTCAAGTCATGTCCCCTTGTTTGAATCTTCCCTACTCTCAGTGGGAAAAGCTTATCCACGTCAACTCTGTATCTCTCTCATCATTTTAAAGACCTCTATCAAGTCCCCCCTTAACCTTCTGCGCTCCAAAGAATAAAGCCCTAACTTGTTCAATCTTTCTCTGTTACTTAGTTGCTGAAACCCAGGCAACATTCCAGTAAATCTCCTCTGTACTCTCTATTTTGTTGACATCCTTCCTATAATTAGGCGACCAAAATTGTACACCATACTCCAGAATTGGCCTCACCAATGCCTTGTACAATTTTAACATTACATCCCAACTTCTATACTCAATGCTCTGATTTATAATCCCTCTTCTTTGTTTCCTGTCTGCCAGCCAATTTTCTATCCACGTCAATACCCTACCCCCATACATGTGCTCTAATTTTGCCCACTAATCTCCTGTGTGGGACCTTATCAAAGGTAAATGGTAGCGAATTAAGGAATGCAGTGGAACAGAGGAATCTAGGAATAACTGCATAATGCCCTGAAGGTGGAATCTCATGTAGATAGGGTGGTAAAGAAAGCTTTTGGTGTGCTGGCCTTTATAAATCAGAGCATTGAGTATAGAAGTTGGGATGTAATGTTAAAATTGTACAAGGCATTGGTGAGGCCAATTCTGGAGTATGGTTTACATTTTTGGTCGCCAAATTATAGGAAAGATGTCAACAAAATAGAGAGAGTACAGAGGAGATTTACTAGAATGTTGCCTGGGTTTCAGCACCTAAGTTACAGAGAAAGGTTGAACAAGTTAGGTCTTTATTCTTTGGAGCGCAGAAGGTTAAGGGGGGACTTGATGGAGATCTTTAAAATGATGAGAGGGATAGACAGAGTTGACGTGGATAAGCTTTTTCCATTGAGAGTAGGGAAGATACAAACAAGAGGACATGATGAGAATTAAGGGACAGAAGTTTAGGGGGAACTTCTTTACTCAGAGTGGTAGCTGTGTGGAATGAACTTCCAGTGGAAGTGGTGGAGGCAGGTTCGATTTTATCATTTAAAAATAAATTGGATAGATATATGGACGGGAAAGGAATGGAGGGTTATGGTCTGAGTGGAGGTAGATGGAACTAGGTGAGAGTAAGTGTTCGGCACGGACTAGAAGGGCCTGTTTCCGTGCTGTCATTGTTATGTGTTTTTATGGCTTTCTGAAAGTCCAAGTACACTACATCCGATGCTGTCTGATCCATTGAATTATGCCAGCAGTTGAATGTTATTTTTCCATCATATGTAATATTGATTATGGCTGAGAGATTGACATTGGATGGGGCACGAAAATTGTTCTTAAAATAATCCTATGTGATAATAAAAGCAGGGATTGATACATTTTAACATATTAAATATGAGTGATTTGAGGTTCAGACAGAAAACCATAATTGAGTAAACGGTTAATGTGACCTTTATTGAATGGCAGAGCAGGGTGGAGAGCTGAATTGGCCTACTTGTTTCTAAATTTTTAACATCTCCAGTAACAACATTGTTATTTAAATAGCTGTAGTACTTGTCAGACCGGATAAGGAGGCTTTTGGTGACACAAGGAAACTGCAGATGCTGGTTTACCAAAAATGACACGGGGTGCTGGAGTAACTCAGTGGGTCAGACAACATCTCTGGGGAACACGATGGGTGTAGTTTTGTGTTGGGACCCCCCCCCTCTCTCTCTCTCTCTCCCCCCCTCTCTCTCTCTCTCTCTCCCCCCCTCTCTCTCTCTCTCTCTCTCTCTCTCTCTCTCCCCCCCTCTCTCTCTCTCTCTCCCCCTCCCTCTATCCCTTCCCCCTCTCCCTCTCTCTGCATCGCTCCTCCGGCCCGTCTCTCTCTCCTCTCCTTCCCCGCCTCTCTTCTCTCTCTCGTCTCTCCTCGCCCTCTCTCCTCTCTCTCAATCTAAACAGTTCTACCTACTCCACTGCTCCAACTCTCCTCGCTCTCTCTCTCTGGCGTCCTCCCCTCTCCTCTCTCTCTCCATCAGTCTACTCCCCCTGCTCTCTCTCCCCCCCCTCCTCATCTTCCACCCCTCTCTCGTCTCTCTCTCCCCCTACTCTCGTCTCTCTCTCCCCCTCCTCTCTCTCTCCTCCCCCCCCTCTCTCTCTCTCCCCCCCCCCCTCTCTCTCTCCCCCCCCTCTCTCTCTCTCCCCCCCCTCTTCTCTCTCTCCCCCCCTCTCTCTCTCTCCCCCCCCCTTCTCTCCTCTCCCCCCCCTCTCTCTCTCTTCGCCCCCCTCTCTCTCTCTCTCTCTCTCTCTCTCACCCCCCTCTCTCTCTCTCTCTCTCACCTCCCCCTCTCTCTCTCTCTCTCGCCACCCCCTCTCTCTCTCTCTCTCTCCTCCCCCCTCTCTCTCTCTCTCTCTCCTCCCCCCTCTCTCTCTCTCTCTCCTCCCCCCTCTCTCTCTCTCTCTCTCCTCCCCCCTCTCTCTCTCTCTCTCTTCTCCCCCCTCTCTCTCTCTCTCTCTTCTCCCGTCTCCCCTCTCTCTCTCCCCTCGCTCTCTCCCGCATCTCTCTGCTCTCTCACTTGCGCCACCTCCTCTTCTCTCTCTCTCTCTCCTCATCTTCTTCTCTCTCTCTCCTCACTCTCTCTCCTACTCACTCTCTCTCTCCTCTCTCTCTCTCTCTCGTCCCTCTCTCGCCCCCTCTCGCCCCCTCATCTCCCCCCTCCTCTTCTCTCCCGCCCTCTCTCTCTCTCTCCCCCTCTCTCTCCGCGCCCCCTCTCCTCTCTCCCGCTCCCCCTCTCTCTCTCCCCCGCCTCTCTCTCTCTCCCCCCCTCTCTCTCTCTCCCGCCCTCTCTCTCTCTCCCCCCCTCTCTCTCTCTCCCCCCCCGCTCTCTCTCGTCTCCCGCCCCTCTCCTCTCCTCTCTCCCCGCCCCTCTCTCTCCTCTCCCCCCCCTCTCTCTCTCTCCCCCCCACCTCCTCTCTCTCTCCCCCCTCTCTCGCTCTCCCCCCTCTCTCTCTCTGCCCCCTCTCTCTCTCCCTCTTTCTCCCCCTCCTCTCTCTCCCCCCCCCTCTCTCTCCCTCTCCCCCCCCTTCTCTCTCTCTCTCTCTTCCCTCTCTCTCTCTCCCCCCACAATGACATGCAGCAAAATTATAATACAGTATCTCAACTCTTTTTACACATTGCAATTAATGCAATTTCTATTATTTCTTTCCACTTCCAAACAAAAATGTGGTTGGATTATTCAGCATATGATCAACCTGTGTCAATAAATCCTGGACCATGGTAACATATATGCTTAACCATGCACACTATAGATTGATGCAAGCATGTTTTCTGTGAAGGACTGAAAATGACCATGACATGGCAATAGCATGGGTCGTTATTGCTAATGGCACAGAAACACTCTCGCTTCCCACATAATTTATCCACAACAAAATACACAGGCTGCATTGAAATTTCTAAAGGCATTTTATGGTAATAGCAGGTACACAAAAATGCTGGAGAAACTCAGCGGGTGCAGCAGCACCTATGGAACGAAGGAAATGGGCAACGTTTCGGGCCGAAACCTTCTTCAGACTGATTGGGGAGGGCCGGGAGAAGAAAGGAAAAAGGAGGAGGAGGAGCCCGAAGGCTGAGGGATGGGAGGAGAGGCTGAGGAAGGGGAGGAGCAAGGGCTAACAACATTGGGAGAATTCAATGTTCATGCCCCCAGGATGCAGACTCCCCAAGCAGAATATGAGGTGCTGTTCCTCCAATTTCCGGTGTTGCTTGCTCTGGCCGTGGAGGAGACCCAGGACAGAGAGGTCAGATACGGAATGGGAGGGGGAGTTGAAGTGCTGAGCCACCGGGAGGTCAGGTTGGTTATTGCGGACCGAGCGGAGGTGTTCGGCGAAACGATCGCCAAGCCTCCGCTTGGTCTCACCGATGTAGATCAGCTGACATCTAGAGCAGCGGATGCAATAGATGAGGTTGGAGGAGATGCAGGTGAACCTCTGTCGCACCTGGAACGACTGCTTGGGTTCTTTAATGGAGTCGAGGGGGGAGGTAACGGGACAAGTGTTGCATCTCTTGCGATTGCAAGGGAAAGTGCCCGGGGAGAGGGTGGTACGGGAGGGAAGGGAAGAATTGACAACTTGGTGCTTGGGTTCTGATTGCCTTGTCACCTATGGCTTGTGTGGGGAAAATGACCCCCACCCTCCCGCCGGTGGAGACGGAGGAGAGAGAGAAGGTGAAGAGGGAGGAGAGGCACCAAGTTGTAAGCGGCCAAAGGTGCACACCCCCCACTCTTCCACGGCCTCCCTCTGCAGGCTGCGGGTCGGGTGGAGTTGAGTTGTGGGACAATGTTCATCCCTCCACAGTGAAGTGATGGACGCGGGGGTCTGGACCAATCGCTGACAAGTCCCGCCCCCGGCAACGTCATGTCTGTTATTTGACTTTTCTGTTGAACGGCATTCGGTCGGTTGGCTTATGGGCGACGTCGCCTTTCGGGTCGGTGGCGTTTCGGCAGAGCAGCCATTCGGTGAATTTGCTTTTAGGCGACGCAGCCTTTCGGTTAGTTGGCTTTAAGGTGACCTTCCCTTTCGGTTAGTTTGCATTTAGGCGTCCCACCCTTTCGGTTCGCTGACCTCTAGGACCCCTGGCCAATACTTCCTACTTTTTTTCTGGAGTTGAATATCATGCCTGCTTTGTGCTGGGTATGATTCCAACCAGTGGAAGACTTCTGCCATGCAATTAGTCCTGTCTTAGGGCTTCATGTTGGATCTTCATTCTGAGGCATGCCAGGTGCTGCTCCTGGCATTCCCTCCTGCACTCTTCATTGAACCAGTTATCCCTGGTTTGATTGTGGAAAGAGAGCAAAATGTTGGCTGGGCTGTGATGTTGAAGATTATGGAGAATACATTTCTGCTGCTGTAAATCTGCTGATTTCATATAGTAGTGAGTTACTTACTCCAGATACCCGCATCTGTACTCTGTTATGCATTCAAGTTTTGGATATGCTGTGGGAGTAGCCAGAATGAGCAACTGTTGTACATTTTGTATATACTGAGATGCACTGAAGAAGGATTTAATGCTTAAAATGGTGAATGGGGTACTAGTAAAGCATACTGTGGTTTGATGAGCAGGAAAGAACTGCAAATGCTGGTTTAAATTGAAGGTAGACACAAAATGCTGGAGTAACTCAGCGGGACAGGCAGCATCTCTGGAGAGAAGAAATAGGTGACATTTCGGGTCGAGAACCTTCTTCAGACTGAGTGTCGACCTGTGGTTTGATGAAATGGCTTGAATTCTATTCAAGGCTTTGAATGTAAGTCACCACCTACCTGCCACATAATGGTGACCAAACTTATTAGGGCATTGTTTCCTGGAAGTCATATTCTTAATTTCATTAAAACCTCTTTACTTCAGAGCCTACTGTCGTGTTGTCATCCAATCTACAAACTGGTTGTACATCCTTCCCAAGATGAACAGGTAGGACTGTTCTGACAGATCCATTGTTTCTGTATATTTTTGCCCTCAACTTATTTCATACTTCTCCTTATCCTGTATCTTGTCTACACCCCCTCTGCTCATTGCTTGTAAGGAATTCATTCCATCCTCCCCCTTTCTATGCTCTGCCAAATCAACTCTTTTTAATCAGGGCTTCTTTACGATGGTTAATGGAACTCGTGACAACTTCTGCACTACTGTGCTTGTCTGTCTTCCTAGCCAGAGCAAGGATAGGGTTTTCCTTATCTTTGCTTTCCATTCCCCCAGCCTTGGCAACCATTCTGTTATTTCTGCCAGCTTCATTGAGATGCTGTCATCAGATGGATCTTCCCCACCCATCTCTGTCCTCTACAACTCCCCAGTCTGCTCTTCCATTTCCACCAATCACTCCCTTTCTGGAGCAGCTTGCCATGCAACTATTGGAGGTGAAGCACTGACTTATTCAGGATCCCATTTAGTAAGTGCAAGACATTATATCATCAACAATGGTGAAATAAAATGCAGTTTGGGTGACCACTTCACAGATACCTCCAATTCTCTGTAATGCTTTTCCTGCATTTTCAATTGCTTCGTTCCACTTCCACTCAGAACGTTAAGCATTGACTTTAACTGTTTCAGATGTTTGTCGGAGCGAACTAATCCTGAGTTAAAATAATCCGCTTTGACATGAATTGGTTTTTTTTCCACTCTATGGTTGCTAACTAATCTAGTGTGTATTTCCATCATGTTTAAAAATGTCAAACCTTGAGCAATAAAAGTTCCTCCAGGTCTTAGTTTTTAGCTTAAAATTCCAGCATCTGCAGTCTCGTTTCCATTTTACTGCTGTGTTTCAGTAAATTTATCTCTCTTGTTTAGTAACAATTACACGTGATATGAGGAATATCTTGGTCGCTGCACAAACACAGTTTCTCATTCGCTCCACATCTTCCTTCAAAACTCTCAGACCGTTTTCCTACTTTTCCATTTCTGATGAATCAACTGGAAATATTAAATCCATAGATGCTGTCTGAACTGCTGTCTAACATATCACTCGTGCTGTGTAGGACTATTTTGAGTTGAATACTTTCCGTATTGACTTTCCCTTCACAAATTGATGGGTGACATGGGTATTGTGTTGAAGACACAGTCTTCAAATAAAAATTTCAGGGCTGTTAACGATAAATAATGGTTCCTATCTACTAAAAAGATTGAATTTTTTGAGTAGTTATTATGTTGCTGTTACTGGCCGGCTGAGGTTTATCAGTGCAAGCTTTTTCAGAACGAAGCTATTCACTGAAATAACTGCATGTCTTTCAGTTGATCTCCCACTGGTTGAGATTGTAATCAAATTCTGATGCTTTTGGATTTTGCTCATTATTGTAGACTTTAGGATTGCTTAAAGAGGTCGAAACAAACCTTGAGATTTGTTAAAAATCGAGTACAGGTTATTGTGATGTATTTCAAGACTTCCAATCCATTAGTACATGAAGTACTCTTGATAGGTGATCTCACAATTCCTGTCTCAATGCTCTAATGTGAAATATTTCCATATCACTATTTCATTATTTTGAAAATATTGTCACGGTACCTTATTGTTGAATATTTTGAATTCGGTGAGTTGCTTATCTAGTACACAAATAGCAATATCTCCCAAACAAAACAGTTGACCATCTTCTGCAAAAATTTAGGAGAAAAGTTCTTTGGATCTGCAGCTTGTCTTGTGGCTCAATTCAAAAAGAGGCACATTTAGCTATGTACCAGCTGTGAAGTATCAGACAGAGCTTAAAAGTTTTTTACCCATCTCACACTGAAGAGTTCTACCAAATTAGCTAGAATTGACTAGAAATGTAGGCAGAACCTTTTATTCTGTTTGCCTACATTTCTTCATGCATTTATCTACGGTGACAGAGCCCACTCTTGGATGCAGCTCTAATCTCTATCACTGCCGAAGAGGCGGGGGAGGCCAATCCCCAGCATCATTGATAACAGCTGGGTCCAATTAGCTGGCTTCTGATTTGGCCACCTAAACCTCGACAGCCGACTCCCAGAAGTTCAAGCCAGAGGAGAGAATGGAGAGGAGAGAAGAACCAGATTAGAAAGAGGAGGGAGGAAGGGAAAGAAAGTGGGCTTCTCCCTGCTAGCTGTGCTCCCCTGTCACACGTTTGAGGAAGACTGAGCTACTGAGCTAAACCTGAGACCACCGGTGCCAATGCGTAGTTGAGTCTGGGCTTTTGGGAACAGGCCTCTGACACCAGTGGCTCTACTGAGGGTAAGACCGATTGTCCGGGGCAAGCCTGAGACGCCGTGCCTCTTCCTGCCCATGTTGAATATGAGGTGCTGTTCATCCAGTTTGCATGTTGCCTAGATCTAGCAGTGGAGCCATTTCAAATAGGCAGTGCCAAATATTCACTATCCTCAAGAGTGAATTTTAGATGTGCAGTGAATCCACAACAACTTGGAAACCGCACAAGCGCAGTTGGGTCTCTCGTCTGTTATCAAGTAATTTGTCTTCAATAGGTCCTATCTCTTAATAAAGTATTTTAAAACATATAGTTTAAAGAAATTTACTTGTGCAGTGCGCAGCGCAGCAGTCCACGGTGTAAAGGCAGAATTTGAGCTGTCTTTATGGACCGTTGCCACTGATGGCTTGAAGCAGCGTCGACAGCTCGTGAGTACCACATACTTCTGCGTTTTAGATGTATTGTGGATGAAAGGCACGGGTGAATTATGCCTCCCTAAGAGTTCGATCTCTTAGGGAAGCATAATTCTCCCGTGCCGTTACTATTTATGACCATTTTATATATGTTTTGTTTATATGATATTTTTTTACCATTTTATAATTTTAGTCGGGGTAGGCCTTGCCGACTTGCCTACCCTGACAGCACGTGCCTACTATTTATATATGGTTAAATGGTGGAGCGGGTGCAGGAAGCCAAATGGGCTTTCCCTACATTTTGCTGTTCTTTCTCTGCCATTGACCACCCTTGTCCTTCTTTCCCTATGAGTTTCTGCTCCCTAATGCTTGGCCTCGTGTTAATGCTTGGCCTCGTGTTCCTTCACCAAATTGTTACTAATTGCCTCTTAGGGAAGAAAATCTGTTTATATTTTGTCTTAATTTTAGCTTAAGCTATTAAAAAAAGTATGGCTGTGGCCTCAAGGCTGTCAATTGTATCAAAAGCTGTTTCGAATGATTCACTAGCTTTTTAGAACAACCCTGGGATGGGCAATAAAATGTCTTACTCGTGCATACTTGTTTGCAATTAATTCTAATAATAAAATGCCAGCAGCATGATCAACATTAGTCACCTCATATGAACTTTCTGCTGCTGTGGTCATATCTGCTTTAGGCAATAGGATGAACCTTGACTTTTGGAGCTGTTGTATTTGTTCTTTTACTAGTTTGTGACATGACATGCTACTTGTTTTTTAAATTTGATTGGTGATTCTGAACTCTAGAAATTAGCTGGTCCATCTTCCGGTGTTTGCTCTGGCAAGATAGCATTTCTCTCTTCTCTTCTTGATACCCCTTCTAGTGTGTGGACATCCACAAATTGTTGAAAAGGTTCAGCTTATGCTCTGGCATTCCAGAACCAGGAGGTTTTCACAGTAGGAAAGTCACAGTAGGAAAGGCTGATTGCTATTTAAGAGGAAGGATAGTCTCAAAGAGGCCTTTGAAATTAGAAAAATATTTGGTTATCGTTGATCAGTATTTCTGTTGTTCCAAAATGGGAAATAATCATACATCTGCAACAGTGATAGATATCCGACAAATATTTAAAATCTTGGGCTGAGAAATTCTAAAATTTAAGGCAACAAATTGAAACATAAAATCTTGGGAGGTGGGGGCGATGTTCTGAGCATCCCTTTGGAATAGTGTAGGAAACAATGTTGTTGAAAGGGAGATAGAGTTAAAGGCACAGGGACAAACAAGTAATTAAGAAAGATAATAGCGTGGCCTTTGTAATGGGGGAGATTTGAGTACACAAGTGAAAATGTCCTGCTGCAATTATATAGTACCCACCGGGAAGCATTGTAATACTCTTTCCATGTTGGCCTTCATAACAAGAGGAGTTGAGTATAGGCAGGGCTCTCACTTTTTCCCCCCTGTTGCCAGCCGGGCAACCTAGGCAGCTTTTTAGGTTGCCAGATGATAGTTTAGGTGGTCATTTAAGACTGCTTGCATGACGCGTGCAATAATGTACTCGGACGAAGTGCGTAGTTTCCAGTCGGAATTATGCTCAATGAAGCATTCACATATTATTTCTGCTTCAAATAAAGTCACAAACTAAACATATTCACCAATCAAAACATGATATATACCACAATGACATGCAGCAAAATTATAATAGAGTATCTCAACTCCTTTTACACATTGCAATTAATGCAATTTCTATTATTTCTTTCCACTTCCAAACAAAAATGTGGTTGGATTATTCAGCGTTTGATCAACCTATGTCAATAAATCCTGGACAAGAGATCGCCAAAGGACATAACTGCAGCAAATGTTCTTTTGGTAATATGTTTAAAGGTGTCAAAACGTCACATTACCGGACATTCTGATTAGATGTATGTGTTGTGAACAGCAATGAAGATACCCAATTTGTACGCACCGGATTTAAAAAAAAATTTGTTTCCATCATTCCCACTTCAGAATTAATGTTAAAATTTCAACTGAAATATCTCCTGACCAAATTTGTGATGTATATGACCAACTGTAGAAGTAAAACCTGGATAAATCCAACCTATAGTTGTGAATGTTGCTCATTAAATAACTACAGTACTGATACTCCATATTAAGAACATTGATTTGCCATTAAAATGAATTCTGTAATAACGTGTCAACGATAGCAGTGACAATCGAACTGCGGTTTTAATGTTTCACGTGTTCACAATTTAATTAATCCATCTTTATGGATTAAAAAAAATAATAACATTGAGAATTAAAACACATTTGATTGCATTCCATTATCAAACACAGTCAATGTTCGCTCTGAAGACATTTCCAGCACAATAAGGCCGGTGGGTGGGGTTTGAATCCTTGCGGGTGGGATGGGGGCGGGGGGGGGGGGGTGATGAAAAGGTAATCGGTTCGAAATGGATGGATTGAGGCAGGGGATTTAGTGCGTGTTGGAGTAGGTAAAATTGTGAGGGGAGAACACGGGGGATGTCAGTGGGGTTGAATGGGGGGGGATCTGTGCAGGTTGGATGGGAGGATCAGTACAGGGTGAATGGGGGGCATCAGTACAGGATGAATGGGGGGCATCAGTACAGGATGAATGGGGGGAAACAAAAATGCTGGAGAAACTCAGCGGGTGAGGCAGCATCTATGCAGTGAAGTAAATAGGCAACGTTTCGGGTCGAGACCCTTCTTCAGACTGATCCCCCCCCCCCAATCTTCTTGAATGGGATGATCAGTACAGGATGGATGGGGTGGGGATCAGCACAGGATGAATGGGTGGATCAGTACAGGATGGGTGGGGGTCAGTACAGTGTGGATTGGAGGGTCTGTGCAGGATGAATTGGGGGAGGGAGAGGGGGGGGGATCACTACAGGATGAATGGGTGGGGGGGGGGATCAGTACAGGATGATGGAGGGGATCAGTACAGGATGATGGAGGGGATCAGTACAGGATGAATGGGGGGGGGGGGGTCAGTAAAAGATGAATGGGGAGATCACTACAGGGTGGATGGGAAGGGGGATCAGTACAGGATGAATTGGGGAAACCAATGTAGGATGGATGGGGAGTGGGAGGAGAATCAATGCGAGGTGGATAGGGTGATCAGTGCAGGATGAATAGATGGGGAGGGGAGCACAGGCGATGTCAGTGAAGACGGAATAGAGGTGGGAATGGGGATTAGTGTGGGATGGAGAGGAGGGGTCTCAGGATAAGGGGGGTGGAGGGGGGGTGTACGAAAGAGAGAGAGGGGAGATGGGGAGGAAGGAAGGTCAGCGCTCCTCGGACAACACCGGCATCATCGCCCCGCTGCCTTGGCCGTCCCTGTCCACCGCCAAGTGGATAGGGACAGACGGGGTGCGGAAGGAGGAGAAGGTGGAGCCGCTGCGGCTGCTCCTGTGCGGGGCCCGTCATTCGCTCCGACCCTCTGTCACCCCGCACCTAGTATCTTTGTCCCGCACTACAGCTGTTGCTGCTGCCGACACGAAACGTCACATTCCTTTTCTCCAGAGATGCTACCTGACCCGCTGAGTTACTCCAGTTTTTTGTGTCTATCTTCGGTATAAACCAGTATCTGCAGTACCAAGCCGGGCAAAATGACTCGGCATTTAGGTTGCCCGGAGGCACCTTGGGTGGCCATTGGGACCCGGGCAACCGCTAATTTTGAGCCCTGATAGGAGCAAAGAGGTCCTTCTGCAGTTGTACATAGCCCTAATGAGACCACACCTGGAGTATTGTGTGCAGTTTTGGTCCCCAAATTTGAATAAGGGCATTCTTAATATTGAGGGAGTGCAGCGCAGGGTCACAAGGTTAATTTCCGGGATGGCACGACTGTGATATTTTGATAGAATGGAGCGTCTAGGCTTGTAAACTCTGGAATTTGGAAGGATGTCATTGCCTTTCACCTCGGCAATCGGCTCACTAATGCAAAGCTCTGATTGTCTCTTTGTGGTAAGCCGGTGAAAAATGAAGAATTCCCCAAGTACCTCGGAGTCACCCTGGATCGCATCCTCGCCTACCGTGAACACCTGAAGAGCAAGGGTCAATATCATCAGGAAATCTGCAGGCATCAGCTGGGGATCCAATGCACACACCCTCTGCAAGCTTAGCCCTACTCAGCTGAGTTTTACTCAACATCTTGGGCTAATAGCTGCCACACCAAATGAGTTGACACTGTCTTTAACTCTGCAATGCGGGTCATCACAGGGTTCCCTGTCCTCTCTCATATCGCCCCTCCCAGCATACGTAGAACGGAGTGGATGTTGAAAGATTGGTGCACCATCGAGGCTAACCCTGACCTTTCCATCCATGCTGACTTGAACAATCTGCCCAACATGCGTCTGAAGTCCCGCAAACCCTTCTAGTCTTCCATTAAATTCCTGGGAGACTTTGACTCTGACTGAGTGGCGCAGAGCCTGGAAAGGTCAACACCATCAACCCCACAGACCCCACAGACCCCACAGACCCCACAGTGAAACCACCGGGTTTGGACTTCCATCGCAAGCAATGGCTAATCCTGAACAGAATCCGCACCCTCCATGCAAGAACAGCCCATCACGTGCATAAGTGGGGGATGACAGACAGCCCTGCTTGCGACTGCGAACATCCAGAATGACTGCTCACTGAGGCTTTTCCCTGGTGGCATCAAAGCCATCCGCCCAGTAACTGATGCTGTCCTGGTCTAGATGTCTACCCTTGATCTACAACTTTAGGCTGTGCATGCAATATGCAAGAATTAATTAAGGGATTGGACACTAGAGGCAGGAAACATGTTCCCGATGTTAGGGGGGTCTAGAACCAGGGGCCACATTTTAAGAATAAGGGGTAGGCCTTTTAAAACGGAGATGAGGAAACACTTTTTCACCCAGAGCGTTGTGAATCTGTGGAATTCACTGCCTCAGAAGGCAGTGGAGGCCAATTCTCTGGATGCTTTCAAGAGAGATTAGAGCTCTTAAAGATAGGGGAATCAGGGGATATGGCGAGAATGCAGGAACGGGGTACTGATTGTGGATGATCAACCATGATCAAATTGAATGGCGGTGCTGGCTCAAAGGGCCGAAAGGTCTACTCCTGCATCTATTGTCTATTTCCTGGATTTCAAGAAAAAACAAAATGCTAGAAATGCCAGCAGGTCGGATAACATGTGGAGAGAGTAATTCAATTTCACGTCCATGAAATTCAACACTGAATTCCAGAATTTAAGATTATGTGCTATTTCAGTTTGTGTCAGAAATGACCAGTTCTGATCGGTCATTGACCTGTAAAGTTAATTAAGTTTTTCTCTCTCCATTGGTGCTCTTTGACATGAGTATTTCCATAATTGGCTTTGATTTATTCCTAGCTGCTGTTGCATTTTGTGTCTTAGGTACAGTAATGTTTTCTCCACCACTGTTCTCATTTGCTTCCTGTTTATCTCCACTTGTATATCAGCAATAATTGAACAAGTTGTCTTTATCCACACTCAGCCAGCATCACGTGCCATACACTTTATTCTTATCTCTGTACATCTCAAACATTTGCTATATCCTCTCCACTCCCCCCCCCACCCCATTCTGCAACTTAATGCATGCTTCTATTTCTAATGTTTTCAGTTCTGGTGAAAGGTCATTGACCTGAAGCATTAACTCTCACCAAAGATTCTACCTAATCTCAGTATTTCCAGCATTTCTGTTTTTTGTTAATATCTAGAGGGCAAAGGTTTGAGGTAAGGATAAAATACATACAGCAGCATAATAGATCTGTAAATACAATCCACGTAGATACAATAAACAAAAATATTCAATAAATTAAAAAAACACCTTCAAATCTACCTCTTGGTCCAATTCTTGTATGTGCTTCTGCAGCACTGTATAATGTTTAATGTAGCAACGTTTTTTTTAAAAATGTCTTTACTTCAAAACTTCTGTGAATAAGTTGTTCTTCATTGGCTTGGGAATTTATAATAACCCTGTCACCACTTTTACCTAGAGCGACACAGAAGTTGAAAACCTGTCTGGCCTTTGATCACAGAAGGTCAAAGAGTAAATGTCAAACCATATTGAAGACGTTGATGCAGCAGGATGTAAACTAAATGTAGCACTGTCTGTGCAGATTGAGTTTGCTGTGAGAATGTATTAATAAATAAATGCTCTTTCGTCTCCTGGTTCAATCAGTCAGTTACGCAGGAAACCAGTAAACAAGATTAGAAAATAGCTCATCACAACCACAGCTGGTTTCTGAGTAAGCAATAGCTCCACTGTTGCATTTAAAGTGACCAGACATTCAAAATGCAAGACAGACTGAATGCAATTCTAGCAATTGATTATACTAATTCACAATGTGCACAGAGATTGGCAACAGATGTGTACAAAGTTCTAGAAAGGTAGAAATGATTTATGTACTTTTCTGTTAAGGGGAAAAGGTTATTTGTGCACAAATACATGCAATGCATAGAACAGAACAGCACAGCTTAGGAACAGGCCCTTCGGTCCACAATATCTATGCCGGACATGAAGCCAAGTTAATCTCTGAAAGTGGTCCATATCCCTCTTTCCTTGCATATCCACATGCCTAAAAGCCTCAAATGCTACTTTTATATCTGTTTCTAAGCTGACCCTTGGTAGTGGATTCCAGTCACCCACCACACCTTAAAGTTATACCTTCTAGTAGAAGATTCTGACACTCTCACCTATCTATGCCGTATAATTTTATACTTCCACATCCTCCTTGTAATGGGGTTGTACACCAGAATTGTGTGTAATACTAAATAAGGCCTAACCAAAGTCCTATAGAGTTGGATCATGACTTCCAGACTTCTACAAATGTGCCGACCTCAAAGCAAGCGTGCCACTTCCTCTACTTGAATGGAATTATGGCCTTGGACCCCAAGATCTCTCTCTCTACATTAATTCTGTTTAGGATCAAGCCATTAATTGTGTATTCTATCCTTGCATTTGACCTTCCAGTTCAACACCTCGCACTTGCTTGGATTTAACCTCATCTGCAATTTCAACGCCATTTCTGTAGCTGGTCTATTTTCTGCTGTATGGCTTGACATACTTCATCACAGTCCACGTCGCCAGCCATTTTAAGGGGCTGTCCCACTGCGGCGACCTGATCCGCAAGTTCAGGAGAGTTTGAAAAACTGTCATGTAGAAGACCTCCTTCGACTATGTTGATGACTAGCTTCGGGAAAATTGGACTGAATAGCGGAGAGTGAAGATGACCTCCTTCGACCTACCTTCGACTATGTTGAAGACTATCTACGATTACCTTCGACTACCCTCGATTGCCTACGAATAACATGCCGTCCTACTACGACCTACTTTGTGTTTATAGTTTGTTTGGTTGTTTGTTTGTCTTTTTGCACAAAAGTCAGCGAGCATTGTCACTTTTCATTTCACTGCACATCTCGTATGTGTATGTGACGAATAAACTTGACTTGACTTTGACTAAACCTACGAATAAAACAAAATATTGATTTTTTTCCTTGGTGACCCTTTTGAGGGCATTTTTCAGCATGTTGAAAAATACGCCGTAAACTAATAATTCTGTCCTCCATCAGTTTGCCAGTTCTGAATCCATACGACCAAGTCACTGTTAATCCCATGCACCATAATCTTTTGGATTAGCCTACTGTGGGGGACTTTATCAAATGCCTTACAAAGAGCCATGCAGACACCATCCACTGCCCTATCCTCATCTTTGTCATCTCATTAAAAACTCAATCAAGTTATTAAGACACGAACTGTTGAACACAAAGCCATGCTAACTACTCCAATTTAACTTTGCCTTACTCCAATTTTGCCTTTCCACCTTCTCCCTGTTCAAAAGAATCTTAAAATTTATGGAGTTCTGATCACTATCCTGAAACAAGTCACCTGGCCAGGATCATTTCCAGACACAAGGACTTCGCTTCTCGACTTGGACTATCCACAAACAATTTCAAGAAACCCTCAGATGCACCTCTCAAATTCTGCCCCATCTAAGTTTTGGCACTAAGTCGCAGTCAGTATTGACTTTTGTTACTCTGTCTACATATCTGTTCCTCTATTGCTATTGGGCAGTTTATAGTGCATTTCCATTAGGGTACATGCACCTTCCTTATTTCCAAGCTCTACCCATATTACCTCAGTGGAAGAACACTTCAGTATTTCTGAATGCCCACTGTCTGCCTGATTGATATTTAAACTCTTCTTTTCCTTCCATCTCAATCACATCTGAAACATTGAATCCCTGGAACATTGCTCTGCCAGTTGTGTGCTCTTTGCAACAACATCATAGTCTCGAGGATCAATCTAGGTTCCAGGTTCATATGCTTTCTCCACAACACATTGAAATAAACACATTTCAGGCCATCAGTGTCGCCATATTCTTTCACCCCTTCCAGCCTGTCCTACCTTTGCGTCTTGCTGATTCTAACCTCTACCATCCCCTCGCGTCTTCCAATTTTTGACTTGCTACTATGGTTCCCACTTCCATGCTTCTCTAGTTTAAACCCTTCCCAGCAGTGCTAGTGAACCTCCCTGCAAAGATATTGGTTCTCAATTCCTTGAACAATGTATGTAAGCACACTATTTAGAAAACTATCCCGCATACATTCCAAGAAATCCTCTTCCTCAGCACCCTTGCCAATTTGATTCACCCAATCTATATGTAGATTGAAGTCACCCATTATAACGGGTTTACCTTTGTTGCATGCATTTCTAATTTCCTGTTTGATGCCATCCCCAACTCCACCACTACTGTTAGGTGGCCTGTACACAACTCCCACTAGCGTTTTTCTGCCCCTTAGTGTTTCGCAGCTCTACCCATATCGATTCCACATCCTCAAAGCTAATGTCCTTCCTTTCTATTGCGTTAATCTGCTCTCTAACCAGCAACGCTACCCCACCTCCTTTCCCTTTCTGTCTATCCCTCCTGAATATTGAATATCCATGGATGTTCAGCTCCCAGCCTTGGTCACCCTGGAGCCATGTCTCCGTGATCCCAACTATATCATAGTCATTAATAGCTATCTGCACATTCAACTCATCCACCTTATTACGAATGCTCCTTGCATTGAGACACAAAGCCTTCAGGCTTGTTTTTACAACACTCTTACCCCTTATACTATTATGCTGAAAAGTGTCCCTTTTTGATTTTTGCCCCGGATTTGCCGGCCTGCCACTTTTATTTTTCACCTTGCTACCTATTGCTTCACACATTTAAGAAACCCTTTCCCTTTAACTCCATTCGACACCCCACCCCCCTTATTCAGTTTAAAACCACCCGTGTAGCAGTGGCAAACCTGCCTGCCAGAATGCTGGATAGAAGGATATAGATCAGATGCAGGCTGAGATTAGTTTAATTTGTGATAAGTTCGGCAATACATTGTGGGCGGAGTTGAAGTGCCTGTTCCTGTGCTGTTTGGTGTTCCAAACTGTAAAAAGTTTAAGTGAATTGCTACTTCACCTGGAGACAGATTTAGTCTTCCAGATAGTGAGGCAGAGAAAGATAAATGTCAGGTGTTATATCGTTAATGTTTTATTTTGCAAGGGAGAGTGAAAGAGTGGAGGTGGAAGATTAATCCATGGATTTTCAGAAAGAACAGTCATTTAGGAATGGTGAAGGGTGGATGTGCAAGGTGATGGCATCTCATTGATATTGGACAACACAGCCGTTGAATTTTAAGTGTAGTGCTGGAAGGCGAGATGGGAAATCCATCTTTGTACTGCTTTGGAGTAGTAACTAGACCAGAATTATAGGAAATACAACAGTGACCTGTGTCTTTCATATCCTGGCCATGTCGCCAAGCATAGTTATGGAGACCATCAAATGTAGTATATTCTCCTTTATACCTGTTGTCCATTGTTTCATTTACCTTTAATGTCAGACATTTGGCACCTGCGTTTGAGGGTGGTTTTATGGCTCTGGATAATGATTGATTGAAAAGGCTGATTTATGATGCAGTACTTTGATCTAAACGGTCCGAAAATACCTTGGTTCTCTGGGGCAGTCTATGACAACTGCTCGCTCGTGCACATGGACACACTTTGGCGAGTTATTTAAAGATGTTGGTAGCAATGTTGCTGTCGACAAATATAATAATAAGTAAACACCAACCGTACTGTCATGCAGCCAGCAAAACAAGTGCTGATTTAATGTGATGTGGTGTGGTGTAACAGTTTTAAAACATTCAGTAAATGCCACATTACCTATTCTGTCAAATCCACTGTTCACTTAGCTTGCAGTTTTTTTAAACCCTTTTTAACCAAATAAATTGTGCAGAGGGTTGCAGCAAGTCCTGTCTCCGTTTGGTGGGTGGAGGTTGAGACATCTAGGATTACGATTAAGGTCTACGGCAGGCACGTGCCGTCAGGGTAGGCAAGGTAGGCACTGCCTACCCTAACTAAAATTATGAAATGGCAATTATTAAATATAAATAGTAAAGGCATTTTGAGAATTATCGATCGATCTGCCTGAGATCAATCTCTTAGGTAGGCATAATTCTCTGTGCCTTTCAACCGCAGCACTTGCAACACGCGAAGGTCTGTGCAGCCCACGTGCTGTCGATTCTGCTTCAAGCCGTCAATGACAAGCAGGGCTGAAGGCAGCTGAAATTCTGCCTTTGCTGTACTGCGCATGCGCAGCAGCCTACTGCACATGCGCAGCTTGAGTTTCTTGGCGGGTTTTTCAAATATGGTTTGTCATTATATTAAGAGTATCTTAGGAAACAAAGAGTGAAGAATGGAGTTCGAGTACCAATAACGTGGTAAGTACATTCCTTGGTGCTTTATGTTTTCAAATTTTTAGATTAGATTAGATTTCCTTTATTGTCATTCAGACCTTTCGGTCTGAATGAAATGCTGTTGCCTGCAGCCATACATGTAATAATAACAACACACAATAAACACAAATTAACATCCACCACAGTGAGTTCACCAAACACCTCCTCACTGTGATGGAGGCAAAAGTCTTAGGGTTACTGTCTCTTCCCTCCTCTTCGCCCTCTGCGCCGAGGCGATACCCCACCGGGCGATGGTATCAGTCCCGCGGTTCAAGCTCCGCGGCCCTGGGGTGGTCGAAGCTGCCGCCCTCCAGTCCAGCGGACGCAACTGTTGCAACGGGAGCTCCGGAAAACAGGCATCAACTTGTGACCCGCGAGCTCCCGACATTGTCATCCACTGGCCCGCGGCCGAGCCCCGGATCCAGGTCGCCGCCTCAGCCGCCGGAGCACCGTCTCCGCCCCGCACCGGGCCGCCCACACGGCAGCGTCTCAGCCCCGCACCGGGCTGCCCCCACGGGAGCGCCTTCCAGCCGGGAGCCGGTCCGCCCTCACCGGAGCGCCTTCCAGCCGGTAGCCGGGCCGCCCACACGGGAGTGTCAGCCCCGCGCCATCCGCCCTCACCGGAGCGCCGAGTCGTGCCGCTGCCCGGACGTCGCCGCAGCTCGAAGACGGCCAGCCTCGCGTTGGTGAGTCCTGGCTGGCTCTACCTCCGGACCCTCGAGGTCGGTCGCAGGTTGGAGGCCGCCAGCTCCGCCATTAGGCCTCAGCGCAGACGGGGGAAGAGAAGACAAAAAAGTCGCATTCCCCCGAAGGGAGAGACAGAAAGCCCTGTTTCACCCCCCCCCCTCACACACATAACACCACCTAATAACCAAAACATTTACTAAACTGGACAAAAAAAACAACACAAAAAAGTAAAAACAGACAGACTGCAGGCGAGCCGCAGCCGTATCACAGCGCCGCCACTTCCGGAGAAGTAGAAAATACCGTATTTCCAGGGGTGTGGGAGCTCCTTTCAGTGTTTGGGGAGCCTGGCCCGGGGTAAAGTTGCGGGGAAGGCAGGAGCGTTGTGAAGGAGGGGGTCGGGGCCAGTAACCCACTTGCCGCGACGCTCCGGGCACGGAGCCAACGCATTGTGGCCGGGGAGTGAATTAGCTTGCGTGGCTGCGAGTGGCCGCCGGGACTGGACAGCCCCTTCTGCGGGCCTGCTCACCTCTGGCAGTGCTCTCCGTCTGAAAACCTCTCTCCTGCCGCTCGCCGGCCTCACTCATGTCAGCCGCTTCCCGCAAATCCTTAAATTCCGACAGCGCACTCAAGGGACCAATTGAGGTTTCTCGGCTGTGGGAATTTAAGGATTTGCGGGAAGTGGCTGACATGAGCGAAGCCGGCGAGCGGCAGGTGAGAGGTGTTCAGACGGAGCGCACTGCCACAGGTGAGCGTGCCGGCCGGCGGAAGGTGCTGAAGTGGGGGCCACTCGCAGCCACCCGAGCTGCTTCCTTCCCCGGAAGTTGCGGCCAGTTCTGCTGTCCGTGCCCTGAGCGCTGCGGCAGCGGTGAGTGAGTCTGACATGATCTCCGACCCACTCCTTCTCAACACTCCTGGCCTCCCCGCATCTTTAACCCCTGGCATAGACTCTCCACACGCTGTGAAAGGAACTCTCCCTCCAATTGGTCCCTTGAATTAGTATTGTCATTCAATAAGATGACAACTGAGACAACTGTTCCCGTTTTTCCCACCATCTCCACATGCCTTCATCCTCCATCCCCCAGCCATTCAGTGATTAAAAACTGAAGGAGATTTAGAAGCCTTGGGGAAATTGAATTGTTAACTTTTTTTTTTTTTTAACGGAGAGCACAAACTGCGCATGCGCGGTTTAAGAATTTTTTTTTTTTAAGCCGACTGACTGCCTACCTTGAGTAATTATTGACGGCACGTGCCTGGTCTACGGATGGTTACTGCGGCGCGCCAATTTGTGAAAAGTGCACGTTCGTAAATTGCCTTCGAGCCTCGGATTGGTAGCACTCCTCGAAGAACGGATGCAGTGTCATCAGGAGGGACTGTAGCCTTTCCGTTAAGTATAATTGTTGCTTGAGAGCTGACGCACGATAATCGAGTGGGGCCGCAATTGCTGGGTAGTGTAATGGTTTTCAGGGAACGGATACATTAACCGGGAGGAACCGTAACCGTCACAGTGCATTCGGTGTCGGGAGCGGACACAATATAATCTGGAGGAGCTGTGGTTGCTAGTGTGCTCGGTGCTGTGGAGCCAGATACCCTGTAACCGGAAGAGTCCTGGTTGTTACTGTATAGTCGGCGTCGGGGAATTGATTTTTTGTAATCGGAAGTGTGGTAGCCGCCCAGTTTAATCGGTACTGCCTACTGCAGCGGCGTGTTCCAGGGACACCATCGACCGGCTTTGTTGATGAGTTTACTCGTGTTCTGGCTTCTGATTTGTGTTCAAGCTGCATTCTCCGGCTCTTGCGTGGTTGGTTGATCTGATGATCTCACTTTCCCCCACTCACCCCTGCCGCACCAATAAATAACAGCAACTGGTTTTCTGATTATTTTTAAATGTTTCGTGTGATGTCTTGTCAGTTGGTGCCTCGCGTTTAAAATTACGTTGACCGCTACTCGTCCCAACCAAGTTTAGATCCCCTCATCTACGCTCCGTCTTCAGGTATCTGGCAGGATTTTATGGGTAAATAAACCAATACCCGGACCGAGGCATTCCAGGGCACGATGAATCATTTTCAACAATTCAAGCAAAATAGAAATTGGAACTTCTATCCATCGATTAAGGGATGCTAGGAATCAATTAGGCTTTAAGGCACTGATTGATTGGTGTTTGTTCCGAGTCCGCACTGACCACCAACGAACCATTTACGTTCTTCCTATAATCTTATCAATTCTCCCTATATTCTTATCAATGTCCGATTCTACCACTCATCTCCTCATATGCAAAGTAGATGCTATTTTACAGTGGCCAATTAACCGATCATCCTGCACAACCTTTAGCTGTAGAAGGAAACCGGAACACAGAGAGGAAACCCATTCGTTCACTCGGACAATATGTAAACCCCATGCAGACAGTCTCCAAGATTAGGGTGAACACTGAACTCTGCTGCTGTGAGGCAGACCTCGACTGACAGGAAAAGGATTAAGCAGGGCAAGTTAAGGTGTAGGTATGCTCTTGGAAGTAAGGGATTTTTTTAACTATTCATTTCCCGGGCATAGATGAGTAAACCATTGTCCATGGAACCAATTGGATGCTTGGTGTTTCCACAGGACCAACTGGTTCCTCCTCTGGCCCTGACAGTCTCGTGGATTGGGGGGTCTTATCTGTAGAAACAGACCCACAAACATTTGCATGGTGCGTTGAGGGTAAATACACCAGGGAGAATTACTTTCCATCCTTTCTAAGTGTTTAAAACCATTCGAAGACAACACGAGTATAAAAATAAGAATATGTGTCTAAGATATGGGAAGATCTTAGGGGTGCACAATGGTGCAGCGGTAGAGCTCCGGTCGCCTTCCGCACTCTAAAGATGAGCAGGTTTGTAGGTTAGTTGGCTTCTGTACATTGTAAATTGTCCCTAATATGTAGGATAGTGCTGCTATATAGGGTAATTCCTGGTCATTGCAGACTTGGTGAACCTGTTTCCACTTTGTATCTCTAAGGTTTCCACTTGTAGAATCTTGCATGTAGGATTAGTTAAAATTGCAGATGAGAGATTGAATTGAAGTATGAGGAAAGCCGTTGAATCTTCGATGGGCACAGGAGTGCAAGGTTGCTTAATGGTTGGAGTGATCAACTCCCCTCTTGTAGAGAAGAGTTGTATGTCATGAAGGGAGACAAACGCAGCTGGTTTATTATTTGTAATTGAAGAAAATTCAATGCAATAACTTTGCTATTTTACTTCTTTCTTTAGAATGAACTGCCTGCTCAACTTGCTCGTTTGCCTGTTTGCTGCTGTTGAAATTACCATAGCCGGTAAATAATTTTAACATTATCTCAAAAAATTTACCTCCCTGTATCTCATCCAGTATGGTGCATTCATGCTCATTAGACACTTCCAGTTATTTATCTGGACAAAATAAATATATTCTGACCTATTTAACCTTTTTTTTTTTTGCTCTCCTGTGATAATATAAACAGCTTTGAAAAATTGGGGGGTGGGGGAGGGAAATCTTATTTAATTTTTTTTTGCTCTCCGGTGATAATATAAACAGCTTTGTAAAATTGGGCGGTGGGGGAGGGAAATACTGACCATCCCGCCTTATAGACAATGGGTGCAGGAGTGGGCCATTCGGCCCTTTGAGCCCACACCGCCATGAATGTGATCAGGCTGATCATCCACAATCAGTACCCCGTTCTTGCCTTCTCCCCATATCCCTTAACTTTGCTATCCCTAAGAGCTCTATCTATCGCTCTTGAAATCATCCAGAGAACCAGCCCCCACCGCCCTGAGGTAGAGAATTCCACACACTCACAACTCTGTGTGGAAAAAGTTTTTCCTCATCTCCGTTCTAAATGGCTTGCCACTTATTCTTTGGCCAATATGCCAAACATCATCTTCACCTCCCCGTCTACCTGGATCACCACTTTCTGTGCAAAATCGACGTATACAATCTATTTGGTCATTCCTTCAAAAAATAAATTCAGTCATCAGTGAAACATAATTTTCCCACACAAATCAATGCTGATTATCCCAAATGAGTCCTCGACTTGGCAAATGTCTAGTTTTAGTTTTAGAGATACAGCATGGAGTCAGGCCCTACGGCACACCAAATCCACACCGAGCATCGCTCCCCACTCGCACTACTTCTGTATTATCCGACTTTTCCACTCTGGAATGTTGGTAGATCCGGTTCCTCAGAATCCCCTCCAATAATATTTCCATCACTGATGTTAGGCTCACCAGCCTATAAGTTCCCTGGCTTGGCCATGTAGCCTTAAGTAAAGCCACCACATTAGCCATCCTCCCATCTTCTGCTTCCTTGCTCTGAAACTGCATTGTCAAAGTTGTTACAGGTTGTGTCTGACCTGCAGATTTTTGTACCAATACTTGTCCATTTTGTTCTTTATATTTTCTTGATTCTACTATTTCCATTGCATTTGTCGAACAAATTGGATTTAAGATTTTTTTTCCTCCTTTGTGATGATTACTGGGAAGACTTTAAACTAGAACGGTTGGGGGGAGGGACTCAAATAGAGAAAGCGAGTAGACAGTGTGTGAGGCAGGAGGCAGAGAAGGGAAGCACTCAGACCCAACATGTAGGGGAGAAAGAAGAAAAATATAATAAACAGAATAAGAGGTGGTGGGTTTCTTAAATGTGTGAGCAGAGAGACAGAGGGGTGTAAAATGAGGGTAGAAGCAATAGGTAGCAACGTGAAAAGTAAAAGTGGCAGGCAGACAACTCCAAGGCAAAAATCAAAAAGGGCCACTTTTCAACATAAATGTATAAGGGGTAAGAGTGTTGTAAAAACAAGCCTGAAGGCTTTGTGTCTCAATGCAAGGAGCATTTGTAATAAGGTGGATGAGTTGAATGTGCAGATAGTTATTAATGAATATGATATAGTTGGGATCACGGAGACATGGCTCCAGGGTGACCAAGGCTGGGAGCTGAACATCCAGGGATATTCAATATTCAGGAGGGATAGACAGAAAGGAAAAGGAGGTGGGGTAGCGTTGCTGGTTAGAGAGGAGATTAACGCAATAGAAAAGAAGGACATTAGCTTAGAGGATGTGGAATCGATATGGGTAGGGCTGCGAAACACTAAGGGGCAGAAAACGCTATTGGGAGTTGTGTACAGGCCACCTAACAGTAGTAGTGGAGTTGGGGATGGCATCAAACAGGAAATTAGAAATGCGTGCAACAAAGGTAAAACAGTTATAATGGGTGACTTCAATCTACATATAGATTGGGTGAATCAAATTGGCAAGGGTGCTGAGGAAGAGGATTTCTTGGAATGTATGCGGGATAGTTTTCTAAACCAACATGTAGAGGAACCAACGAGAGAGCAGGCTATTCTAGACTGGGTATTGAGTAATGAGGAAGGGTTAGTTAGCAGTCTTGTTGTGCGTGGCCCCTTGGGCAAGAGTGACCATAATATGGTTGAGTTCTTCATTAGGATGGAGAGTGACATAATTAATTAAGAAACAAGGGTTCTGAATTTAAAGAAAGGTAACTTTGAGGGTATGAGACATGAATTGGCCAAGATAGACTGGCAATTGATTCTTAAAGGGTTGACAGTGGATAGGCAATGGAAGGCATTTAAAGACTGCATGGATAAACTACAAAATTGTTCATCCCAGTTTGGCAAAAGAATAAATCAGGGAAGGTAGTACATCCGTGGATAACAAGAGAAATCAGGGATAGTAACAAAACAAAAGATGAAGCATACAAATTAGACAGAAAAAGCAGCCTACTAGAGGACTGGGAGAAATTCTGAGTCCAGCAGAGGAGGACAAAGGGATTAATTAGGAAAGGGAAAATAGATTATGAAAAAAAACTGGCAGGGAACATAAAAACTGACTGCAAACGTTTTTATAGATATGTGAAAAGAAAAAGATTAGTTAAAACAAATGTAGGTCCCTAGCAGTCAGAAACAGGTGAATTGATCATGGGGAACAAGGACATGGCAGACCAATTGAATAACTACTTTGGTTCTGTCTTCACTAAGGAAGACATAAATAATCTGCTGAAAATAGCAGGGGACCGGGGGGTCAAATGAGATGGAACTGAGTGAAATCCAGGTTAGCCGGGAAGTGGTGGTAGGTAAATTGAATGGATTAAAGGCCGATAAATCCCCAGGGCCAGATAGGCTGCATCCCAGAGTACTTAAGGAATTAACCCCAGAAATAGTGGATGCATTAGTGATAATTTTTCAAAACTCTTTAGATTCTGGAGTAGTTCCTGAGGATTGGAGGGTAGCTAATGTAACCCCACTTTTTAAAAAGGGAGGGAGAGAGAAAGCGGGGAATTACAGACCAGTTAGTTTAACATCGATAGTGGGGAAACTGCTAGAGTCAGTTATTAAAGATGGGATAGCAGCACATTTGGAAAGTGGTGAGATCATTGGACAAAGTCAGCATGGATTTATGAAAGGTAAATCATGTCTGACGAATCTTATAGAATTTTTCGAGGATGTAACTAGTAGAGTGCATAAGGGATAACCAGTGGATGTGTTATATCTGGACTTTCAGAAGGCTTTCGACAAGGTCCCACATAAGAGATTAGTATGCAAACTTAAAGCACACGGTAATGGGGGTTCAGTATTGATGTAGATAGAAAACTGGCTGGCAGACAGGAAGCAAAGAGTAGGAGTAAACGGGTCCTTTTCAGAATGGCAGGCAGTGACTAGTGGGGTACCGCAAGGCTCAGTGCTGGAACCTCAGCTATTTACAATATGTATTAATGATTTGGACGAGGGAATTGAATGCAACATCTCCAAGTTTGCGGATGACACGAAGTTGGGGGGCAGTGTTAACTGTGAGGAGGATGCTAGGAGGCTGCAAGGTGACTTGGATAGGTTGGGTGAGTGGGCAAATGCATGGCAGATGCAGTATAATGTGGATAAATGTGAGGTTATCCACTTTGGTGGCAAAAACGGGGAAGTAGACATTTGAATGGTGGCCGATTAGGAAAAGGGGAGATGCAACGAGACCTGGGTGTCATGGTATACCAGTCATTGAAAGTGGGCATGCAGGTGCAGCATGCAGTGAAGAAAGCGAATGTTATGTTAGCATTTATAGCCAAAGGATATGAGTATAGGAGCAGGGAGGTTCTACTGCAGTTGTACAGGGTCTTGGTGAGACCAAACCTGGAGTATTGCGTACAATTTTGGTCTCCTAATCTGAGGAAAGACATTCTTGCCATAGAGGGAGTATAGAGAAGGTTCACCAGGCTGATTCCTGGGATGTCAGGACTTTCATATGAAGAAAGACTGAATAGACTCGGCTTGTACTCGCTAGAATTTAGAAGATTGTGGGGGGATCTTATAGAAACTTACAAAGTTCTTAAGGGGTTGGACAGGCTAGATGCAGGAAGATTGTTCCCGATGTTGGGGAAGTCCAGAACAAGTTGTCACAGTTTAAGGATAAGGGGGAAGTCTTTTAGGACTGAGATGAGAAAATCATTTTTTACACAGAGAGTGGTGAATCTGTGGAATTCTCTGAAGGTAGTTGAGGCCAGTTCATTGGCTATATTTAAGAGGGAGTTAGATGTGGCCCTTGTGGCTAAAGGGATCAGGGGGTATGGAGAGAAGGCAGGTACAGGATACTGAGTTGGATGATCAGCCATGATCATATTGAATGGCAGTGCAGGCTCGAAGGGCCGAATGGCTTACTCCTGCACCTATTTTCTATGTTTCTATTACTGTCCCATTCTCTGCCGCTGCACCTTGCTGTCATAGTTTTGGTTACCTATCTGAAAATGACCTCTTGTTCATGCCACCTGCCCTTCATTTATCAACCAGCTGATTTGAAGTCATAGTCCAGAGTTAATAAAGCTTGATAAATAACATGCTCTGTACTAGTTCGTACCAGGCTAATCTGTCTGAATACGAGGGAAGCATAAAAATATAATGACACTGGTAGGTCAAATAGCTGATATCTTTCCTTCGCTAATTAAATGTTTTTAGTGTAGACTTAAATCTGTAAACCGATTTGTAAATAACAATGGAAGGATAAACATCAATTCCACAAAGTCAAGATTCCACCATGCCAAGATTATTTCATATGCAGCATAATGACAGAACTCCCTGATGATCTCCTTAATACAAAAAGATGTAATGTGCCCTAACATATAATTCAAAGCAGAAACACTTTGATATTTGTGGCAGGACACTGATTGCTGATGTAATTGAAAATTGAATCCTCTCATTCCAACTTATCTGGGAATGCTGATTTACTTGTGTTTTTTTTCTTAACATCTGGTTTGTCTTTTAATTTTGTGTTTGATGTTTGGAATAGTTCTGAAAGATGTATCATCTTTGGGAAGTGGGGGAGTTTTTTAATTTGGATTTGCTGGGATCATGTGAGATATGTTCGACACGAACATTGTGGGTTGCCGAAGGGTCCGTTCCTGTGTTGTACTGTTCTTTGTTTTATGTTCTACTAGAACAAGTGGGACCCGTTGGGTCCCGTCCCCTCAACCCGTGTTTTCGGTGGGGGGGGGGGGGGGGGTGCGGCCTGCCGTGTCACACACACTAACTACCCCACACACACGCGCACTAACCTCGACGCTTGATAATATTATTATTATTCATTTGCTCCTTTTACCCCGTCCTCCGCCCTATCCACTCACGCATAGCCCCCAACTGTACAGGCGCGGCTGGAGAGGGGAGGTAGAGAGGTCAGAGAGAGAGAAAGGGCAGAGACAGGGAGAGAGGGCAGAGAGAGTGAGAGACAGGGAGAGGGGGGCTTAATGCCTTTTGGAGCTGGTGTTTCTGGCTGTCCGTTGTCTTTTGGAGCTGCGGTTTCTGATTTTCGGTGTCTTTTTGAGATGGGGAGAGGGCAGAGACAGAGAGAGGGGAGCTACCTCCCCACCATGCGCCGGCCCGAGGACCCCTGAGCAAGCGGGCAGCTGGGTGACGTCACCCGCAGTGCGTGAACACAGCGTGCAGCCATTGTGATGTCATCAGCCAAAGTCAAGTGGTTTTATTTTCTAAGTTCTTTCAGATGTTTAAACATTTTGATTAATAACTCGAGAAATAATGCATGGAATTTTCAGAAATGCTATTTTTGACATCACGACGTAAATCTCTATCAGAATATGTAAATATTTCACCGTTAGCGCGTCGTGTTTTCGAGGAGAAAACGTACATGAACATTGCACAAATGCACACACATCCAAGATCAGAGATTTATAAATATAGAGATATGGATATGGATGAAGAGGTTCAGAAGGCACCTGGGAACAGCATGCTCCACTCCATGTTTTTGGAATGTTCTGCAAACTTGCTGTGTATGTTCTCATCCAAATCATTGATATAGATGACAAGCAGTAACGGACCCCAGCAACAAACCCTGAGCCTGAAATTCATGCAGATAGTACATAGAGTCATAGAGTTTTAGAGTGATACCAAGGGGGATCCGTCGGGTCCCGTCCCCTCAACGTGCGGATGTGGGGGTGGGGGGCGGCCTGCGGCGTCCAACTCTATATTCAACTCTTGCCTGTATGGCTAGGTGACTATTCTGTATGATTGGCCAGAGGACTGGGCCTGCTGATTGGCCAGTCAGTGTGGGTTTGTACGTGGGAGGTCGTGTCTCACAAATTTAGTTGTTTTTTTTTTTAAGACATGTCCAAAAAGGTCGCTGAGGGCAGAGCTGTAGATGTTGTAGAAATGGACTTCAGCAAAGTGTTCGACCACGTTCCGCATGGTAGGCTACTCTGGAAGGTTAGATTTCTGGGGATCCAAGGAGAGATAGCTGAATGGATAGAAAATTGGTTTCATGGAAGGAGGCAGAAGGTTGCTTCTCGGATTGGAGGCCTGTGACTAGTGATGCGGCTCAGGGTTTGTTGCTGGGGTCCGTTACTGCTTGTCATCTATATCAATGATTTGGATGAGAACATACACAGCAAGTTTGCAGATGATACAAAAGTAGGTGGTTTTGCAGATAGTGAAGATGGCTGTGAAAAATTGCAGCAGGATCTTGATTGATTGACCAGGTGGGCTGAGGAATGGTTGATGGAATTTTATACAGAGAAATATGTGGTGTTACATTTTGGGAAGTCTAACATTGGTAGGACCTACACAATGAATGGTAGGGCTCTGGAACATGTTGCAGAGCAGAGGGATCTAGGAGTGTAGGTGCATGGTCACAGGTAGATAATGTGGTCAAAATGGCATTTGGCACATTGGCCTTTATCAGTTAGAGTATTGAGTATAGAAGTTGGGAGGTTATGCTGCAGTTGTATAAGACCTTGGTGAGCCTGCATTTATAGTATTGCATTCAGTTCTGGGTACCATGTTATAGAAAAAATGTTGTCAATCTGGAAAGGGCAGACAAAACTGCACATAATTGAGGCTGGAGCATTGTAACTGATCTGGCTGGAAAGATGTAAATAGAGAACTGAATGAAGACCTAAGAAGGGAAAGAAAAATAGCTGCAGGAGTAGGCCATTCAGTCTGAAGAAGGGTCTCGACCCGAAATGTCACCAATTCCTTCTCTCAAGTTGCTGCTTCACCCGCTGAGTTACTCCAGCATTTTGTGTCCACCCGCATTTTACCCGCATCTGCAGTTCTTTCTTAAACAGTACTAGAAATGTGTATGAACAGTTGCCTTCCATTTCTTCACATTTCACCAACTCATGACCCAAACACAGCTTTCGGGTGAAGCAGCAATTCACTTGTACAAGTTTGGAATTTAACTCCTTTACATTAAGAGAAACAAAAAAATGAGTATAGTTGGGTGATTTGCTGAACATTTTTATTCAGCTACAGAGGTAACCCTAAGCTTCCACTTCCCTGTCACTTTATTTCTCCAGCAAAAAACATAGTGCTGAGGAATTCAACAGGTCGGTAAGTGTCTGGCGGGAATAGACAGACATTTTGGGTTGAGACCCTTCTTCAGACCTTTAATTCTCAATCTCATTCCCATTCTAGCTTTTCTGGTTTTGATATTCTGCAGTCTTCTGACTGCTGCATATTTGAGTGTTTCTTTTATTTTAAACTTGCAGGAACTGTGTTATTTAGTATCCCCCATTCCCAAAATATACTTGCGTCTCCTATTTTCATGAATGACTCTTCTCTTAGCTGATGCTGCCACCATTTGTCTTATTTAGTTTCTCGGTCACCAGCAGATCACAAGCATTCTCTTTGTTCTCTTGCACCCTTCCTCTATTGGAACTTAAGACCACTGCTGCCTAGCATTCCCCGGTTCAAATGAATGATCCTACCCTCGATCCAAGTTGTGTTCCAGTTGGATCCAAAAGTTTGAAAGGACACCTCATCCAGTTTTGCATGTAACTGTTAAGATGGTAGAGTAGTTCAAGAGTAAATGGCTTTCTGAGGATCATGATATGGACTGGTGCATTAGCATGAAGTACTGTATGAAGCTTTCTATTTCTGATGGTGATCAGCTTAATCTACTCTTGGTTATCACATTTATAGGTCGCCTCAAGGTGCAGTGCAGCGAAGACAGAGTCACAGCCAAAGCTGGAGATGATGATGTTATCCAGTGTCGATTTAAGACTGGGAATAAGATTGGCAGTGTGGCGTTTGTTTGGAAGAAGGCAGATACAATGGGAATTGTCTACATTTACCCAAGGAACCAAAGCAACCAGACGGAGCAAGATCCAAGTTTTCGCAACCGCACTGAAGTCTTTCCCAACGAGATTCCCAATGGGAACTTGTCCCTGAGACTGAGGAACATGTCTCTGTTAGACAGTGGAATCTATAAACTCCACGTCTCCAGCCGATCACAAGACTCCGATGCACAAGTCTTCCTCAGTATCCGAGGTAAGGATGAGTGATACTTGTTTCACTGGTTCAAAGATAATGAATTAATTGCTTCTTTCTAAAACTCTTGTACAGGTATCAGTCTGATCATGATTGGAGCAAAGCTGTGTTTAAACTTGGATACTAAACTGAAAGCTTTTTTTTAGATATATCTATATGTGTATATAAAATCAAAATTAAATCCTCTCCTGGGCTTTGTTTGTGTTCCTTCCCTCAATCTGCGCCCAGTATCTTTCCACAGTGGCCCAGCAAGTCCAGAAAATCGTGTGTGGGATTGGGATCATGGCCTGAGACTCTTTGCTATTACTTGTGGTCGTATGTCAGAGCCCTAACACAATGTGCCACATTGCTGACTTCTTATTCTTCAGTGCTTTATAAAAGCAGAAGGGATCTGGAGATGAGTACTTTCAACTGGAAGTACTGCTTCTCCCATCTGGACAAGGTAATTTAAAACCTATGCCATGCCTTGTGCCTCGGAATGCGTTGTGTCTGTCGTCTGGTTGAGCTGATTAAAAGTAAAGTATAATCGGTACCCTCTTATTGATTATCGTAAGATACAGGTTTGATCAATGAGAAATATAATGGTCCTTCTTTAACACCAGGAATGAGAGCATGGTTGCTCTCTGAGTAAAACGGTTTGTATTAATGCCTCTGTTCCTGGGAATTGGTTATCGTTGGCAGGCAAGCATCCAAGTCCATTACTCTGGTCGCCCAGAGATGGGGTGATGACTGGGATGTTTCGGAGGCAGAAAGAAATGGATGATGTTGGAGAGAGTCTGGGGGTCAAGTATTAGTCCATAATAAAAAAACAGAATTTTCAATATAGTGGGCATTTTCAATATGGTTGGGATTTTATAGAAATCTGGTACTTTTGTAGCCACTTTCTGCTAGCGCAAGCTTTTTGTCTTTAAATTTCTGAATATGTTCATTTGTTCATCAGAGGTAAGGGAAATAAAATGATATTACAGAGCTGAAGTAAGTGATCTTGGTTGAGGTTCAGCTCGAGGTTGAAGCTGTGCAGACTTTTAAATGTTTTGTTGAACAGTGCAGAAAGCAATTGGGTTCACCTCTTTTTCCTGTGACAATGTTTCAAACTTCCACTGTTGGGGTGTAGAAAGAACCTGCTGCTGAGTGATATGAGGCTTCAAGTCAGGGCTGTAGCCTGTATAGCAGACATTACTAGGCAGCCTTTGTATTTTCCCGGTAGCAGGCAGGAAGGGATGTGCAGTTGAGATGCATGCTAGTTTTGGTGAAAGTCAGCAAAGAAGCTGTATTTCCCAGCGAGAGAGGGTATTTGAAGTTTTTGTGGGATCTTGTCAAAGGAATTTGTACAGCATCAAACTGAACAACCAATACTGGTTAAGGGAATTCAGGGAATTAAAATTTACTCTTTACGAGATTTGTGCAAAAAGTAAACTATCTTTTCAATTCATTTCTTGACACATACGCAGATGACCCAGTTTCGCATGATGAAAAATTGTGTTGTGGAACATTTTCTGGGAACTTAACTGCCCCAATAATCCCAACGTCACTTGTAATGTAGTTTTAAAATGTTGTAATGGAGGTGACCCAGCTAATTTTCACACAAGATTCCACAAAAGGGACTACTTTACCAACATGGTCATTTGTTCTGGTGAATTGGAATTTGGGATTGGTGTAAGACAGGTGAGAATTCAGAACCGTTTGAAAATAATTATCTTTTCAAACCTTCCCTGAATGAGAGTTTAAAAATAAGATGGCACATCAGATGTTGCAACAGATCTTTGGTACTGCGCTGAGGTGTTGACCTCGATTTTGTGTGCAAGTACCTGGATTGGGGGCTTGGAGCGGGCTACCCTCCGAGCCATGCTGAATCATTCCATCCATTATCTGTGATTTTCACACATTTTCTGTCATACATAAGGGAGTAGAAGGGAAGGGATAATGTTGAGAGTTAGTGCATGTTGAGAGTTTGATTTCAGGAAAATGGGGAACATGGCATGGTGTCAGCAAGGAATTGCTGAATGGAAGGAGGAGTGACTGCTCTGTTCAGATGTGAAGAGGGTGGGGATAGGTGCTGGTTGTTGGTAGTCCAGCTACTCCTCTTGGCAATGTAAGCAGGATTAGTGCACAAGCTAGAAATAACCAGGATGTAGCTGAAAGATTTGGTTTCCCATTCATTTGTAAATGTGTGACAGATCAATGACTTGAATGAATTGAAAGTAGTTGTATGTCCTTCATATTGTGGAGTGCAAGGGTACTGAGTTTCTTTTCTGTGCCAGCTCCTGTCCTACAGTGGCTCTGGGGCAAGGGTTGGTCCCCAGCCAAGGCTGATATACCGAACGATGTACACAGGAGGCTGGGAGCGCAAGAGAGCAGGATTGAGCAAGGAACGGAAGTCTGAATACATAACAAGATTCTTTTGCCAGGGCAATGATGGAAGAACCAGCAGGCTAATCTCTTGGTTAGCCTTCGATCTGCTGCTTCAGCTGCCGTGCTTTAACATCTCTTGGAATTTAACCTGACCAGAAAACATGATGCTTTACCAGAACAAAGAAAGAAACGACTTGCTGAAGAATATTCAATTTGAATTAACTTGTTTATCAGTGCCACTTCCCTTTAGGTCTCATCATTTAATAAAATTGATAGGCAGAGCAGACCTCCATTTATCCCATGTCCCAATTAAATCATCCCTTGTCTTTCTATATTGCAAGAATAATTTTCCCTTCTTCCCAATTTCTCTGTATAACTTAGTCCTTTGAACAGTAGTCTCCATATCTTTTCCCATGCCTTTACCCTCTTCCTGGAGCCCAAAGATAGACTAAGTCATACCATTTGACTTTTTATTTTGCTATCCAGCACCTGTTTGCAAAGTCCTTTCATGAATCCATTTAAACTCAAGATCTCCATCACTTTTTTTGTCCCTCACTACTCTCTCCTCACAACAAGTCTAAAATTGATCAACGATTCACAAGCTGAGCCCAGATGGACAACATTGCCAAGGCGATCCAGTGAGGTAAGATTCCTTGTGCTTTGTTGGCATAGTTTAAACTGTTTACTTTTGCCTTGCAGCTCTCGGCACCCAACCAGTCATTCATTCGTCTGGTGATGATCTGGGCCTGTTGGTGCTGGTCTGCGAGTCCTCCGGGTGGTACCCAGCTCCCAGCGTCACCTGGGAAAATGGATTGGGGGAGAATCTGACCAGGCACTCGCACACAGAGCTTTTTAACTGCACAAGTGGCAGTGTCTGTGTGAAGAGCACGCTGGAACTGGTGAACTGGCCCACCGGCAACTACACGTGCACAATGTGGGACCAGCAGTTGGACGAAGGATTATCGTCAACTTTTTCCTTAAGTGAGTATGGTATGCATTGTGTGGAATAGAACATTAACTGCATTGGCCAACGATGTCTAACCACATCAAATCTGGCCTTTATGTTAGACGGAGTTCTATATTTCTGTTTAAACTGTGGTTCAGACATCACTCGCTGCAAAGTTCATGTTTATGAAATAAAATAGACAGATGAAACAAATTGTTGCAATCTGAAATGCACTCCCGTAAAGGGCAATGGCAGAAGATGCAATAATTTGTTTCAAGAGGAAACGGGTAAAACACGCTGATCTAGAGGGTCTTGTACTGAAGGTTGATAATGATGAGTATTCTGGTAAGCCATGTGTGAATGTTTTGCAGTTCACAGGATTCCGTTGGGAACGGTAATTGGTGCGACTGGTGCCAGCGTCTGCGCGCTTGTTCTGATTATAGCTGTTTGTTGGAGTTGGTGGTAACTGGACAATGTGATTGGGGTCCTGTGGTGAGTATCGAATTATCTGGGAATTCTATCTAAGCAGATCGTGGTTTCATTCACACACCCAGGTGTGCTACTATACCATGAGAAAGAGGAACCCATCAGTGCCTCTTGCCAGTTCTGCCATTCAGTGAAGTCATCTCTGACCTCTGTCACTTCCGTACATGAACCCCACATCCTTTGATTTGCTGAATATTAATAAATGTATATTGACCATCCTTGAATGTGCTCCAACACTGCACTTTAAAGCCTGCACAGCTGACTGGATGTAATTTCAAAGATACTCTGGGGGGGAGGGGGGAGTGAGAGTGAGAGATTCTTCTTGCCTCAGTCTTAAATGGCTCGGCTCTTATTTTGCGCCTGACACCTACAGTGCCCTCCATAATGTGTGGGACAAAGACCCATAATTTATTTATTTGCCTCTGTACTCCACAAATTGAGATTTATAATAGAAAAAAATTACATGTGGTTAAAGTGCACATTGTCAGATTTTAATAAAGGTAATTTTTTTTTGCATTTTGGTTTCGCCATGTAGAAATTACAGCAGTGTTTATACATAGTCCCCCCCCATTTCAGGGCACCATAATGTTTAGGACACAGCAATGTCATGCAAATGAAAGTAGTCATGTTTAGTATTTTGTTGCATATCCTTTGCATGCCAATGACTGCTTGAAGTCTGCGATTCATGGACATCACCAGTTGCTGGGTGTCTTCTCTGGTGAAGCTCTGCCAGACCTGTATTGCAGCCATCTTTAGCTTATGCTTGTTTTAGGGGCTAGTCCCCTTCAGTTTTCTCTTCAGCATATAAAACGCATGCTCAATTGCATTCAGATCGGGTGATTGATATGGCCACTCAAGAATTGACCATTCCATTTAGCTTTGAAAAATTCCTTTGTTGCTTTAATAGTATGTTTGGGATCATTGTCTTACTGTAGAATGAACTGCCGGCCAATGAGTTTTGAGGCATTTGTTTGAACTTGAGTAGATACGATGTGTCTATACACTTCAGAATTCATTATGCTGCTACTATCAGCAGGTGTATCATCAATGAAGAAAAGTGAGTCAGTATCTTCAGCAGCCATACATGTCCAGGCCATAAAACCCAGATGAGGTGGTATGCTTTGGATCTTGAGCAGTTTCTTCTTTCCTCCATACTATGCTCTTGCTTTTAACTATAAGATAATCTTCGTCTCATCTGTCCACAAGACCTTTTTCCAGAACTGTGGTTCCTCATTTTAATATTTCTTGGAAAACTGTAATCCGGTCTTCCTATTTTTGCGGCAAACCAGTTGTTTGCATCTTGCAGTGAAGCCTCTGGAATTCTGTTCATGAAGTTTTCTGCGGATAGTGGTCATTGACAAATCCACACCCAACTCCTGAATAGTGTTTCCGATCCGTTTGACAGGTGCATGAGGTTTTTCATTTATTATAGAGATATTCTACTGTCGTCAGCTGTGGAGGTCTTCCTTGGCCTGCCAGTCCCTTTGCGATTAGTAAGCTTACCAGTGCTCTCATTCTTCTTAACGATGTTTCAAACAGTTGATTTTGGCAAGCCTAAGGTTTGGCTGATGTCTCTAAAAAATGTATTCTTATTTCTCAGTCTCATAATGGCTTATTTGACTTTGGCACAGCTTTGGTCCTCATGTTGATAAACAGCAATAAAAGTTTCCAAAGGTGATGGAAAGACTGGAGGAAAGACTAGGTGCTGAGAGCTCTTATACCTGCATTAAGGAGGCAAATGAACACACCTGAGCAATTACAAACACCTGTGAAGCCATGTGTCTAAAAGATTATGGTGCCTTGAAATGAGGGGGTCTATGTATAAACACAGCTGTAATTTCTACATGGTGATACCTAAATGTATAATAATATCTGACAATATGCACTTTAACCACATGTGATTATTTTTAATTACAAATCTCGAATTGTGGAGTACAGAGGCAAATAAATAAATGATGTCCCAAACATTATGGAGGGCACTGCAGTTCTAGCTGATCCTGTCAGGAGAAACTCAAAGCCTGCAATTGGCATTTCAAACCAGAGATCATCTTAGCTTGAGAAGATTAGCTCCGTTTACTGATATCAACCTGGTAATCCTTTGCTGCCCCCTCTATTGGAATTCTCTTTCTCAGTGGAAGTTGAGCCATTGATTATTTTTCAGGCAGTGGTAGAATTCTGGATAAGCCTAGTGGTGAATGGTTACCAGTGGGATTGCAGTTACAGTGGGATTGGCCTTAATTTTATAGAATGGTGGGTGGGCTCAAGGGGGAGGGAGAGAATGGAGAGGGGAGGGAGAAGGAGGGATGGAATATGAGGGTGAGGGAGAAAAAGGAGAAGGAAAGGGGGAGAGGGGAAGGAAGGAGGGAGAGAGAGTGAGGGAGGGAAAAACATCTCGAGGTTAATCAATGGAAGCAGGATGAACCCAGGCGCAATTTTGAGTGTTATGGCAAAGGGCCTGAATACTTGTGTAAATGTGATATTTCACATTTCTTTTTAATTACTTTGCAAAAATTTCTAAACGCCTGTTTTTGCTGCTTTATTCTGGGGTATTGATGATTTTTTTAAAAGAATCAATTTTAAAATAAGACTAACGTAACAAAATGTGGAAAAAGTGAAGTCTGAATACTTTCCGAATGCACTGTATCTTGAGCTTTCGTCAGCACAATTTTGTGATTTGTCTACAACAATAAAAAGTCTCTCTGAAATAGATCATGAAAAGCTGAGCTGAGGCACCAATCCCTGCAGCACCTCACTGGTCACAGCTTCCCAGAAAATTACTGACTTATTCTTTATTTCTCTGGTCCTTAACGATCTTCAGCATAAATTAATACCCAATAATGGGAACTCTTAAGATAGACACAAAAAGATAGAATAACTCAGCAGGTCAGGCAGCATCTCTGGAGAAAAGGTGTAAACACTGCCCAGTCGATCATCGGCTCTGACCTCCCATCGACGGGATCTATCGCAGTCGCTGCCATAAAAAGGCTGGCAATATCATCAAGGACCCACATCATCCTGGCCAAACACTCATCTCCCTGCTGCCTTCAGGTAGAAGGTACAGGAGCCTGAAGACTGCAATGACCAGGTTCAGGAATAGCTACTTCCCCATAGCCATCAGGCTATTAAACTTGGCTGGGACAAAACTCTGAACATTAATAGCCCATTATCTGCTATTTGCACTTCATCAGTTTATTTAGTCATGTGTGTATTTACGTATATAATGGTATATGGACACACTGATCTGTTTTGTAGTCAATGCCTACTATGTTCTGTTGTGCTGAAGCAAAGCAAGAATGTCATTGTCCTGTCAGGGACACATGACAATAAACTCTCTTGACTTGAGATTACATTTCGGGTCGAGGCCCTTCTTCAGACGGACAGTTGGGAAATGGAAATAGGAGATGTGGAAGGTACATGGGACATATGATTGAAAGATATGCAATGTTTGTGAAAAATGCCTCCACAGTTTTTCTATTTGTTTATCAATATAATTTTCCCTGTCTGCAAAGCACCCGCACTAGCAATAACTCGCTAATGTTTATTTTTTGCATCCCTGTAAAGCTTTTACAGCCTGCTTTTGTTCCTAGGAAAGTACAAAATCTAGCCATTCTTTATCAATGTCTTTGAATTCTGAAATTTCCAAATCCCACGGATATATTCCTTTATAACATTGTAAGCCTTTTCCTTTGGTGGACAATTAGGCAGATGAGGGCAACACAGTCCCAGTTTGATCTACCAAGGCACTTGTGTTGGCCAGCAGAGATCCTTGCACTGCAACAAAAACCTACAATTCAACTAATGTTTTCACGGATGTTACCAGAACTGTGAGGTTATGGCTATCAGGAAATGAGGAACACTCTGGGGAGGGAATACTGAAGGTGCTGAACCTCTGAAATGGCCTGATGGATGAAAATAATATATTATGCTTTGTCTTGAAATCTCCAATTTAATATACATAACCATCTAAATCCATGCCCTCCTGGTGATGGGTGGGGGTTTGAGGATTTCAGATCCTATCCCACTTTATACATATGATCTTGGAAGAGCCAGGTTATAACTTTTCTTTATTGTGAGTGATGGCACCTGTTTTCCACCGTCCTCCCTTCACACCACCCCAATCAGACAAGAGGTGGAAAGCATCATCGCCATTACATCCTTGTGCTGGACTCTCCTACCTAAAATGAAGTGCAGAATTAGACAGTCACTCCAGCTGTGTCTGACTAAGTATATACATTGGGTTGGAATCTTTATATTCCAGCTCCTTGAAATGAAGTCAGAGTATTTATATTACTAAACAAATGTCTCTAACCTCTATACCTGCAGGAAGTCAGCATTAACTTATGCTCTTGTTGACAGGTTCCTCCTGTGTGACTGTCTGTATCACTGAAGACTCTGTTGGTTTAAAGGATGCCTCTGGTGCGGATGCAGGACAAACTTGAAAGGGGGTGAAAAGGACTTGGCTCCACTTTGTAGACAACAAGGACTCATTCTCCTTCCCCTTTGTGCCATCAGAGCCAACTGGGTTCCAGCATTCATCCCTCCTGAGAGCAGCAATTCCTGCATTAAACTCTGCACAGGCAATGATGCTGTCGGAAAAGATACAAAAACATAAAAGACTGGTGCTATGTTAATAGGTTTGTTTTTGCACTTTACAGTGTTGTCCGAGCACTGTGTGTGTCAAGTGTTCCAATGATAAACCTGTGTTTCACTTAAGCAACTGACCTTTGTAATCGGGGACATTGCAAATCAATTTCTGGCAACTTTCGAATTTTCACTTTATAATGATTCTATAGCTTTAGCAGTGAAACAACAATTATAGATTTACCATTGAGTTGCCCACTTCAATGAGCCATACATGGCTTGTCTTAAATTAGGACAACTTGCCACATAGAGGGAGGAAGGTTGATCTGGTATTGTCACGATTCTTAAGAAAATTACAGGAATGCTCCTTAAGATGTTGCTGTGATGGTAGATAATCTGTATTGTTGGGGTTGATTGATCCCAGAAGTATTGTAATTGAGAAGGTGTTTATCTCTGCACAATTATCACACTGTCCTTTGTAACCAAGTCCTGTCTGTGGTTTGGGAGTAATGTTTCTAAACAATCCAGTGTTCCAGCTAATCTCTCTACCTCTCATTTCTATCACTTTCTGAGAATTCTTGAGAGTTTTTCTGTACCAGGTGGCCTCTATTTCCCGGCCCTCATATGACACAAATCGCCACATCGGTCAAACTGTGACTAATAAGTTAAAATCCTGGGAACTGCAGAGATTTTGAACATACCAGCAGCCCAATAACCCCGGTCCACCCAGTGACTCATTTCACAGCATGGTTAGAACTCATCTTACTGCTCTTCTCTCTCCACTTAGTTCTGTGTGTACTGCTTCTCTAACTGGTTTACAAAGTGCCGAACTCGATCTGGAAGTAAAGCTTTCTTTTCATTAGCTGCTAACTTTTGTTGTAGCTGATCGAGGATGGTCTAATTATTTAAGAAGATTTCACTTGACTCTCAATGCTTTAAAACACTTTTTCTGAAGCCTCCTCATGGCATGCAGTGCTCCAGAAAAAGCAGGACCAGAACAGGGCATGGTTTTCTATCCCAATCTGTCAGTGAGTTCATGGCCAATGTAACCACCAATTAATGCCCCAGATCATTGATACCTCGTGTGAACATGTAAATATTTTGATATTTATAATGTCTGGAGGCTGTCACTATCTGTGGCTTCACATCATTCTGGTAAATCTACACTGGTGACTCTATCCCACTATAAAGTTTGCCATTGGTCAAGCTGTGGTCTATGCTTTGTACAAGTTTATCATTGATGTAAAATAAATTATTCGTTTTTCAGGATGTAGCTCTTGTAATGTATGTCTCAGGATGTAAGATCACTTTTTTTTGCACATTGGGAGGTGTGCTACTACTTATGTTCTTCACTGCAGCAGAGAGATTAGTTGGGCAATCAGCAGGTCAAATACATGGGATGTTAGACACTTACAGGCCCAAAGTAGAAGACATCGGGTCTCCTTCTCTGAAGGCCTCAAGTGAGCTGGTGGGGTTTCCAAGTCAATTTGAAGATAAATTACTGAAGGCAGGTATTTTTGCTTAAAATGAAGATAAAATCAGCAATTTTCTCTGCCTGTGGTGACACTTGAAGTTCTTTGGGTTGTTGGTCCTGTACCATAATATCTACACACCACCCTTTGTCTCCATTGCAATCTCAATTTTTTTCTCTCTCTTCTGCACCATTACACTGTCAGGAGTTTCTGGTTTTGATCTGAGCTCTATAAGTTCTAGGTAGAAGGGTCTCGACCCGAAACGTCGCCTATTCCTTCTCTCCATAGATGCTGCCTCACCCGCATAGTTTCCCCATCCTTTTTTTGTCTACCTTCGATTTTTCCAGTATCTGCATTTCTTTCTTAAGTATAAGTTGATTAGACTGATTTGAATGACAAGCATTGACCTTACCCCACTGCGTTACTGCTTCAAGAAATTATCCAGTATGAGAATTGATTACTTCTGTTCACAACCTCATTGGTGCAGACATGAATCCAATTCATTCAGTTCAAAGACTACATTCTTTCCTAACCAACTTCTGCATGTTAGTTTTGTGTTAACAGCATAGGTTTAGATATTATTTCATTGTTCATATCCACATTAAACCAAGATTGGGTTAGTTTTAGTCACTGATGCCTTGAGTTGAGCAAAATGAGGCAATTGGCAATAATTACGTTTTAAGATCTGGGTTGTTGAGTTTCTGCTCAGATGAAACTAACAAGGAATGTGCACAATCAACTTTCACTTTCATACCGATACCTTCAAATTTACCAACGTCCTGAAGCTTTGTAATTGGTACCACTGGCATAGGTGGTACGGTTGCCAATTCTGGTCATGCATATACCAGGAAGCCAACACGGATGCTGGGCCATTGAATGGATCTGTGCCAGCCATAGGGTCAAACACAGGAAGCAAACTGAGTGGCTGACTGTAAAGACTGTTCAGAGCTTGTTTTTCAGTCCGTTTACAGATTGGACTGCCTGACACAGAGGAGCAAGAGTTGAGATCGACCTTTTGTGCCTAATCTGTCACACAATTACGTTGAATGTATTTTTACTTTATTGATTGCTCTTAGTTCTGTAACCTTTAATACCCTTGCCAAACAAAGCTCTTATCACGAGGAGCTTGTTAATCTTGTTTGTCTTTTGATGTTTTTTGTTCCCTTTTGATTCAGGCGTTTTGAAATTGAATTACATGCATTATTTAATGTCTGCATCTGTTTCATAATTTCTTGCCATGCAATGATTCTTCCAGCTCCATTGCAGTTGATCAAAGGAATTCTCATTGAATGCCCTAAATCTGTTGCAGTATTTAAATTGAATAATTGTTGGTTTATTCCTCATGCACATTCTACCTTCACCAAACCCCTTGGTGCTGCAATGTAATACAATGTTGTGGTCAATGCAATTTACCTGGGCACAGGCTTAACATTAGTTTCCAGCTGGATAAGATCATGCTCAATTTATATATTCCTATCCATCTGCTCTCAGTTGGAAACTCACCAGTAGTGGTTTCTTTTGCCACTGTTTTATGTCACAATCTGCCAGGTCCTTTATTTCCAAACCTCAGCAGGGGAGGGGAGGGGGGGGGGGGGGGGGGGAGGAGGAGGAGGAGAGAGAGGTGGAGAGAAACCTGCATCAGGACTAAATGGAAAAGAGAAACCGGTATAAAGGAGCAACATGATGAACAAATCTGAGGTCGTGTTGACAAGAGGTGCAGAAGTAAGCCATTTGGCCCTTTGAGCCAGCACCGCCATTCAATGTAATCATGGTTGATCATCCACAATCAGTACCTCGTTCGTGCCTTCTCCCCATAACCCCTGACTCTGCTATCTTTATGAGCCCTATCATGACGCTCTCTCTGGAAAGTATCCAGAGAACCGGCCTCCACTGCCCTCTGAGGCAGAATTCCACAGACAACTCTGTGTGAAAAAGTATTTCCTCATCTCCATTCTAAATGCCTTGCCCCTTATTCTTAAACTGGCTGCTGGTTCTGGATTCCCCCAACATCGGGAATATATATCCTGCCTCTAGTGTGTCCAAACCCTTAATAATATTATCTTTCAATAAGATAGCCTCTCATCCTTCTAAATTCCAGAGTATACATGCCCAGCCGCACCATTCTCTCAGCATGTGACAGTCCCGCCATTCCGGGAATTAACCTTGTGAACCTATGCTGCACTCTCTCAATAGCAAGAATGTCCTTCCTCAAATTAGGCGACCAAAACTGTATACAATACTCCACGTGTGGTCTCACTTGGGCCCCATACAACTGCAGAAGGACCTCTTTGCTCCTGTACTCAACTTGTCTTGCTATAAAGTCCAGCATGCCATTCACTTTCTTAACTGCCTGCTGTACCTGCATGCTTACTTTCATTAACTGATGAACAAGGACCCCCAGATCCCGTTGTACTTCCCCTTTTCCCAACTTAACCCCATTTAGATAATTTGCCGCCTTGTTTTTGCTACCAAAGTGGATAACCTCGCATTCATCCACATTAAACTGCATCTGCCCACACACCCAACCATCCGAGTCGCCCTTCATTCTCATAGCATCCTCCTCACAGTTCACACTGCAACCCAGCTTTGTGTCGTCTGCAAATTTGTTTGCAGATGTTACTTTTAATCCTTTCATCTAAATCATTGACATATATTGTAAATAGCTGCGGCCCCAGCACAGAGCCTTGCGATACTCCACCAGTCACTGCCTGCCAATCTGAAAGGGACCCGTTAATCCCTACTCTTCGTTTGCTGTCTGCCAACCAATTTTCTATCCATGTCAGCACTATCCCCAATACCACGTGCCCTAATTTTGCCCACTAATCTATGTGGGACCTTATCAAATGCTTTCTGAAAGTCCAGGAACTCTACATCCACTGGCTCCCCCTTGTCCATTTTCCTAGTTACATCTTCAAAAAATTCCAGAAGATTAGTCAAGCATGATTTCCCCTTCGTAAATCCATGCTGACTTGGACCGATCCTGTAACTGCTATCCAAATGTTCGGCTATCTCATCTTTTATAATTGTCTCCAGCATTTGCCCCACCACTGATGTCAGGCTAACTGGTCTATAATTCCCTGTTTTCTCCCACCTTTCTTAAAAAGTCCTTTCTGTGATGTGTATACACAACTTGGAATTACTTGAAAGTTCATGGTGGTGTTGAGAACAAGTAAGCTTGACTGAGTGTAGACACAAAATGCTGGAGTAACTCAGTGGGACAGGCAGCATCTCTGGAGAGAAGGAATGGGTGGCGTTTCGGGTCGAGACCCTTCTTCAGTACTCCAGTATTTTGTGTCTACCTTCCATTTAAACCATCTGCAGTTCTTTCCTACACAGCTTGTCTGAGGGTATGGCCGGATACAGATTAGACGAAGGTGGGCGCAGTATTGATGGTTGAAGTTTTATCATGACAAGTGCAGGTGAAGCATTCTTAAAATTCAAATCAACGTGGAACTAGTACAGTAAGGAATGTTGCTAAATGGAGGTTCAAATCCATAGTTCTCTAAAGGTGGCAACAGAGGTTGATAGGGGTGGTGAGAAAAGCATATGACGTGCATGACCTCACAAGTTATAGCACAAAAAGTAAAAGATGGAAACTTATGTTGCAAATGTTATTAAATACAGGTTAGAGTGTACTTGAAGTAATGTGTGTGGTCTGGTCACCACGCTACAGGGAGGATGTGGTTGTGTTGGGGAGGGGTTTCACCACAAATTGCTGCCAGATTTGGAGGACTTCAACAATGGGGATGACTCGGATCGGTCTGGCTTGTTTTCCTTGGATTGAAGGAAGCCAAGAAATGACCTGATAGAAAATTACAAGAGCCGTCGATGGGATAGCGAGAATCTTCTATCCATAGGAGGGATATCAAAAATAAACGGAATCGGATGTTGGCGAGATACTAAACTAGTACTTTGCATCTATTTTCACCAAGGAGAAGGACAATTAGGACAGTGAGATTAATGTGGAGAATATTAATATGCAGTGCAGTTTGAGATTAAGGAGGTGGTGGTATTGGGGTAATTGAAGAGTATTCAAGTAGATATGACGATGGATCCAAAGACGATGGGATCTATCCCTGGTTATTGAGAGAATTAAGAAAAGAGATAGCGGGAGGTATAGGAGTAAAGAAGTTCTTCTGAGGGCTCCACGTGTGGTCTCACTTGGGTCCCATACAACTGCAGAAGGACCTCTGCTCCTGTACTCAACTTCTGAGACCATATCTGGAGTATTGTGCACAGTTTTGGTCTCCTAATTTGAGGAAGGACATCCTTGTGATTGAGGCAGTGCAGCATAGGTTCACGAGATTGATCCCTGGGATGGCGGGACTGTCATATGAGGAAAGATTGAAAAGACTAGGCTTGTATTCACTGGAGTTTAGAAGGATGAGGGGAGATCTTATAGAAACATATAAAATTATAAAAGGACCGGACAAGCTAGATGCGGGAAAAATGTGCCCAATGTTGGGCGAGTCCAGAACCAGGGGCCACAGTCTTAGAATAAAGGGGAGGTCATTTAAGACTGAGGTGAGAAATAACTTTTTCACCCAGAGAGTTGTGAATTTATGGAATTCCCTTCCAGCGGGCAGTGGAGGCCAAATCACTGGATGGATTTAAGCGAGAGTTAAATAGTTCTCTAGGGGCTAGTGGAGTCGAGGGATATGGGGAGAAGGCAGGCACGGGTTATTGATTGGGGACGATCAGCCATGATCACAATGAATGGCGGTGCTGGCTCGAATGGCCTCCTCCTGCACCTATTTTCTATGAGTCTCGATGAAGATCTTTGCATCTTCTCTTGCTACAGATGACGTCCCGGAGGACTGGAGAGTAGCTAACGTTGCTCCTTTGTTTAAGAACAGAAGTAGAGAGAATCCAAGGTTTCCAAAGAAAACAAACCAGGCTTATCCAATTCATCCCCATAGTTGAAGTCCCCCAAATCAGGTTGGTGAGCTCATGTTAGCAGTAGTGAAGCTATAGTAAAGGATTCTTCGGAATAAGATTTACTCCTATTCGGAAGAGAAGTGGTTAATTAGGGACAGCCAGCATGGCTTTGTACCCAGCGTGTCTTACTAACTTGATTGAGTTTTTGAGGGAGATATGAATGTGATTGATGAAGTGTTGCACTTTGGAAGTTTGAATGGAAGGAGAAAATATATAGTTAATGGCAAAAAGTTTAACAGCATTGAAGTGCAGAATGACCTTAGAGTTCAAATTCATAGCTCAATGAAGGTGGTAGATGCTTGCCTCCATTGCTAGGCACATTGAATATAAGAGTCATGATGCAGCTTTGGTTATGCCACATTTGGAATATGGTGTGCAGTTCTGGTCGCTCCATTACAGGAAAGGGTGAGTCTTTGTAGAGGGTGGAGAGGAGTTTCACCAGAATTCTGCCTGGATTAGAGGGGTTCAGCCACAGGAGAGGTTGGATAGAGTTGAATTGTTTTCTCTGGAACATCAGAGGTTGATGGGAGACTTGATAGATGGGAGGTATAGATAATGTAGACAGTCAGGATTTTTTTTTAGGGTGGAAACGTCCAACACTCGAGGGCATTGTTGTAATGTGAGAGTGGGAACGTTTCATGGAGATGCGCGGAACAAGTCTTTTACACACTGTAGTGGGTAACTGGAATGCATTGCTGGGGTAACAGTGGAGGCGGATACAATAGTGGCATTTAAGGGACTTTTAGATAGGCACATAGAAGTGCAAGGAATAGAAGAATAGAATGGAATAGAATAGAATGCCTTTTATTGTCATTCAAACAGCTTGGTTTGAACGAAATTGCATTTTCTACAGTTTTACATTTTTTTTTTAAAACCCAAGACCCACACTTAACACAGTTTACATAAACATCCATCACAGTGAATCTCCAGCACCTCCTCACTGTGATGGAAGGCAAAGTCTTATCTCTTCCCTTTGTTCTTCTCCCGCGGTCCAGCAGTCCAACTGCAGCGTCGAGGCGAACTGGGGCTCCCGATGTTAATGCCCCCGGCGGACGATGATAAGTCCTGTGGCCATTTAAGCCACGCGGGGCGATATTAGGCCCAGCTCCGAGTCCTTTAAACCCCGCGATTCCAGCGGGAGAAGTTGCCATTGCGGGAGCTCCGAAAAGCGGTCTCCCACCAGGGACCTGCTAGCTCCCGATGTTCCTGTCCACCGGCCCTGCGGCCGGAGCCTCCGAAGCTCCGAAGTCGGGTCGCAGCCGCGCACCATCACAGCTCTTCCCACTCCGGTCAGCCAGCTCCGCGATGTCAGGTCCGCAGGCTCCGCGACTGGAGCCCTCAGGTTAGTCCCGGCCGGAGGCTGCCGCCGGCTCCTCGATGTTAGGCCCATCGACATCGGAGACCCGACAGGGAAAAGTCATGTCCCCGTACAGGGAAGAGACTAACGGTTTCCCCCAACCCCCACAGATACACAGCTAAAGAAAAATAATAAAAACTAGACTCAAGACACATTTAACGAGACAAAAATTTATAAAAGACAAGACGGAATGTAGGAGAATAGAAGGATATGGATCACGTAGAGGCAGATGAGATCATTTAACTTAGCATCATGTTCGGCACAGACATTGTGGGCTGAAGGGCCCATTCCTCTGCTATACTGTTCTGTATAATGAAGGCAGAGCTCAGTCAATAGACATGAGCATGATGTAGATGTCCAGATTTATTCAGATTTCCAGTGATTATTGCAGGGACGGGGGCTGGTATGTGCCATGGACCTGTTGCAACTGTATTTTAGTTTAGTTTAGAAATACAGCGTGGGAACAGGCCCTTCGGCCCACTAAATCCATGCTGACCAGTGATCCCCGCACATTAACACCACACACACTATGGACAATTTTACATTTATACCAAGCCAATTAACCTACAAACCTGTACGTCTTTGGAGTGTAGGAGGAAACCGAAGATCTTGGAGAAGACCCATGCGGTCAGAGGGAGAACGGTTGCTGTACATACGTACATGGCGTCCATAGTTGGCATCGAACCTCGGTCTCTGGCGTAAGGCAGTAGTTCTACCACCGTGCCGCCCTATCAATAGGCTAATAGCAGTGGACCTCGGCTGCTTTGGAGGCTGAAGTTAACGCGCCTCTCAAACTACTTCATTATGATGTATGTTGGAGCCACTGGGCAGTAGTCATTATGGCACTTTGGCATTGGTCTGATAATGAACTCAAAGTAGGTGGGAATCTTCAACTGAAGCAGGCGGAGGTTAAAGATGTCCATGAATACTCCTGCTTAGATCTTTATATTGCACTAAATGATATTTTTGTTGTTCCCTTTATCATGTATCTCTATACTGTGGAAGGCTCAATTGTAATCATGTATTGTCTTTCTGTTGACAGGTTCCACACTACAAAAGCCTTTCACTGACAATAAACAACACTCCATACCTTCTGTGCTTTCCATGGGATCACTCTCAGGAGGGGGATTCCAGAACAAGGGGTCACAGTTTAAGGATAAGATGGAAATCTTTTAGGACCGAGATGAGAAAAACATTTTTCACGCAGAGAGTGGTGAATCTCTGGAATTCTCTGCCACAGAAGGTAGTTGAGGCCAGTTCATTGGCTATATTTAAAAGGGAGTTAGATGTGGCCCTTGTGGCTAAAGGGATCAGGGGGTATGGAGAGAAGGCAGGTACAGGATACTGAGTTGGATGATCAGCCATGATCATATTGAATGGCGGTGCAGGCACGAAGGGCCAAATGGCCTACTCCTGCACCTTTTTCTATGTTTCTATGATCTGATGTCTGACCATGCATACAGGTTCTCCTGAGGCTGTAGGTGCAATTGACATAATTTGACCGACCCTGTATTCAATACTAACATAAAATGCATAGTGGCAAATGATTCTGCCTGCATTCACTTTGTGGCCTGATATAACGTGCAAGCTTTGCCACAATTCAGTGCATATGTGAGGTTAGTTTGGGACGTATGCTTGGCCAGGAATTTTCCATTGCTGTCCATGAGGCTTTATGAAGGTCATACTTAGATTTCCTGTAAAGGTCTAAGCCTCAGACATGGACTTCAGTAAGGAATGGAACTCTTGGTTTATTTGTGGTTTCAGGCTGGGGAACACTCATATTGTATTGTAATGTCACCAATCCATGTCCTCCAAAGATCCAGCACAATGTGTTGTATGCATGATTCCAGCATCCGCAGTTTGTTGTGTCTGCTTGTGTTATCATTTCGGCATGCAGTTCTCGATACACTTACTGATAAAGTCTGTGACATCTGTGGTCTATTAATCCAGGTGGGCCATCGGTTCTTTAAATGTGAATCAGTCTACCGACTCAAAGCAGTCAAGTACGACCTCGTCTGTTTCCTCAGGCCAGTACTATACAGCTTTCTGTGCTCAATCCTCATGCTTCAGTTTCAACTTATAAGCAGGAAGAAGGAACAGAGTCTGATGGTCCAACTTTCCAATGTGTGGGTAGTGGGTAGAGGAATAGGCTTCTTTGATGGTTTTGTAGCTATAGTCAAGGACTTTTGGATCTCTGGTGAGACGGGAGACGTTTTGATAGTAATATTAATAGCTATAAGGAGAGGTTGGGCAAACGGATTATTTTTATTTTGGAGCGTTGAAGGCTGAGCAACGATTTGATGGAAGGATGTAGAATTATGATAGGCACAGATTGGGTAGATAGTCAGCATTATCTCAGGGCGAAAGTTAAATCCTAGAGAGTATAATTTTAAGGTGAGAGTGGGTAAGTTTGAGGGAGATGTGTGGGGCAAGTTTTAAACACAAAGGTGCCTGGAATGCACGGCCAGAGTGGTGGAGGAAGCAGATGGTGTTTAAGGGGCTTTTATTCGGGCACATGAATGTGCAGGAATTGGAGGGATATGGATCACATAAAGACTGAAGGGCAGTAATTTGACATGTTCGGTACAGACATGGGCTGAAGGGCTTGTTACTGTGCTCCACTGTTCTGTGTTTTATACTATGCTAGTCACCTCCCCTGAGAGGGTATCACCCAGACTAGCATTTTAAATTTAAATATGGGCAGTTTTGGGAGCATAAAAGCAGAGCTAGCTAATGTGAGCTGGCAAATTAGGTTAACAGATTGGCAAATTGAGATGCAGGGGCAGACATGGAAGGGATCTCCAACTAGAGAGAATAATACATTTCAACAAGAAAAATATTCAAGGGGTGGACCACTTATTGTGGATATTACCAAATGGTGGAAAAAGAACAAACAATGACTAACATCCTACCGACTGGAGTGCCAGATATGGCTCCCCGGAAATGTAAAATCTCAGAGTAAAACGTTCCAACAAAGTGAACATTGGAAGTATATAAAAAAGTGAATCTGGGGAATTGATAATGGAAAACAAGGAGATAACAGATGAATTAAGTGAATATTTTTCAGCAGTCCAAACGTTAGAGGAAAGAAGTGTTATAAAATCCCCGAATAAGTGATCAGTCAAAATTGGATGTAAGGGAACTTGAGAAAATTACAATCACTAGCGATACAGAGCGATTGTGATCTGACACCAAAAGTTCTTCCCAAGATTCTGGCAACTTTAAATTAGAATAGCAAATAGCAATGTAATCCCTTTATTCTAAAAAGACAGACAAAAAGCAGAAAATGACAGGCCAATTTGCACAACATCTGAGACAGGGGAAATGTTAGAATCTATCAATGAAGACACCAGCGGGTGAGACAGAGAACAGGAATGTGGAATACATAAATGCATGCCTAAACAGAAAATGACAAGCCAATGTACAAAAGAGACTGATTTGCGCATGAACAGGAAGACCACATGTCCTGGAGAGGAGATTTGCTGTGAGAGGGTTTAAACTAATCTGGCGGGGGGGGGGGGGGGGGGGGGGGGTCTGACCCATAGCATTCACGTGGGAGATGGGGAAATGAAGCCTGATATAAATGTCAATGTATATCAGTAGAGAGGATGGACAGGGCAATTCATGGAGTGAGGAAGGTCTGATAGATTAACCATTTAATTTAATGCCAGAAGCCTGACGAGTAAGGCAGATTAATTCTGGGTATAGATGGTTACTTGGCCTGGGGATATTATAGCCATAACATGTCTGGGAGAAGGGCAGGTCCTGCAGCTCTGGGGAACAGAGGTTGCGTTGCCTGATGTCGCTGAATTTTGAGAAGGACTGAGGGCCATTCAGATGCTTGGATATGATCTGTTGCACGATTACATCACACCCATATATTAATTTCATTGACCCACCTTGGTTCTGTAGTAGGTCTGTAACTCTTGGGGAGAGAAATCAATTTTTAACTTGTGTGGGAAGGAACTGCAGATGCTGATTTAAACTGAAGATAGACACAAATAGCTAGTGTAACTCAGCGGGACAGGCAGCATCTCTGGAGAAAAGGAATGGTGCCCAGTTCATCCAGTTTTTTGTGTCTATCTTCCATATTTAACTTTGTATATAAAGTGCTTCCTGCTTCACTTTTGAATGACCATGTTAAGGCTATGCCCAGCTTAAATCGGGGAAGGTAGTGCATCCATGGATAACAAGGGAAATCAGGGATAGTATCAAAACAAAAGATGAAGCATACAAATTAGCCCAAAAAAAGCAGCCTACCAGAGGACTGGGAGAAATTCAGTCCAGCAGAGGAGGACAAAGGGCTTAATTAGGAAAGAGAAAATAGATTATGAAAGAAAACTGGCAGGGAACATAAAAACTGACTGCAAAAGTTTTTCTAGATGTGAAGAGAAAAAGATTAGTTAAAGCAAATGTAGGTACCTTGCAGTCAGTAACAGTAACAGGAAAACGGGGAATTACAGACCAGTTAGTCTAACATCGGTAGTGGGGAAACTGCTAGAGTCAGTTATTAAAGATGGGATAGCAGCACATTTGGAAAGTGGTGAAATCATAGGGCAAAGTCAGCATGGATTTATGAAAGGTAAATCATGTTTGACGAATCTTATAGACATTTTCGAGGATGTAACTAGTAGAGTGGATAAGGGAGTACCAGTGGATGTGTTAAATCTGGACTTTCAGAAGGCTTTCGACAAGGTCCCACATTAGAGATTAGTATACAAACTTAAAGCACACGGTATTGGGGGTTCAGTATTGATGTGGATAGAGAACTGGCTGGCAGACAGGAAGCAAAGAGTAGGAGTAAACGGGTCCTTTTCACAATGGCAGGCAGTGACTAGTGGGGTACCACAAGGCTCAGTGCTGGGACCCCAGCTATTTACAATATATATTAATGATTTGGACGAGGGCATTGAATGCAACATCTCCAAGTTTGCGGATGACACGAAGCTGGGGGGCAACGTTAGCTGTGAGGAGGATGCTAGGAGGCTGCAAGGAGACTTGGATAGGCTGGGTGAGTGGGCAAATGCATGGCAAATGCAGTATAATGTGAATAAATGTGAGGTTATCCACTTTGGTGGCTAAAACAGGAAAGTAGACTATTATCTGAATGGTGGCCGATTAGGAAAAGGGGAGATGCAACGAGACCCGGGTGTCATGGTACACCAGTCATTGAAAGTAGGCAGGTGCACAAAAATGCTGGAGAAACTCAGCGGGTGCAGCAGCATCTATGGAGCGAAGGAAATAGGCGACTTTTCGGGCCGAAACCCTTCTTCAGACTGATGGGGGGTGGGGGGGAGAAGGAAGGAAAATGGAGGAGGAGGAGCCTGAGGGCGGGGGGATGGGAGGAGACAGCTCGAGGGTTAAGGAAGGGGAGGAGACAGCAAGGGCTAGCAAAATTGGGAGAATTCAACGTTCATGCCATCCGGACGCAAGCAACCCAGGCGGAATATGAGGTGCTGTTCCTCCAATTTCCGGTGTTGCTCACTCTGGCAATGGAGGAGACCCAGGACAGAGAGGTCGGATTGGGAATGGGAGGGGGAGTTGAAGTGCTGAGCCACAGGGAGTTCAGGTAGGTTACTGCGGACTGAGCAGAGGTGTTCGGCGAAACGATCGCCCAACCTCCGCTTAGTCTCCTCGATGTAAATCAGCTGACATCTAGAGCAGCGGATGCAGTAGATGAGGTTGGAGGAGATACAGGTGAACCTTTGTCGCACCTTGAACGACTGCTTGGGTCCTTGAATGGAGTCGAGGGGGGAGGTGAAGGGACAGGTGTTGCATTTCTTGCGGTTGCAGCGGAAAGTGCCTGGGGAGGAGGTGGTACGGGAGGGAAGGGAAGAATTGACAAGGGAGTTGCGGAGGGAGCGGTCTTTGCGGAAGGCAGACATAGGGGGAGATGGGAAGATGTGGCGAGTGGTGGGGTCACGTTGGAGGTGGCGGAAATGGCGGAGGATTATGTGTTGTATTTGCCGGCTGGTGGGGTGGAAGGTGAGGACTAGGGGGACTCTGCCCTTGTTGCGAGTGTGGGGATGGGGAGAGAGAGCAGTGTTGCGGGGTATGGATGAGACCCTGGTGCGAGCCTCATCTATGGCGGCGGAGGGGAATCCCCGTTCCCTGAAGAACGAGGACATTTCCGATGCCCTGGTGTGGAACGTCTCATCCTGGGAACAGATGCGGCGTAGACGGAGGAATTGGGAGTTGGGGATGGAGTCTTTACAGGGGGCAGGGTGGGAAGACGTGTAGTCCAGATAGCCATGTGAATCAGTTGGTTTGTAGTGTATGTCGGTCAGAAGTCTGTCCCCTGCGATGGAGATGGTGAGGTCAAGGAATGAGGAAGTAGGCATGCAGGTGCAGCAGGCAGTGAAGAAAGCGAATGGTATGTTAGCATTCATAGCAAAAGGATTTGAGTATAGGAGCAGGGATGTTCTACCGCAGTTCTACAGGGTCTTGGTGAGACCACTCCTGGAGTATTGCGTTCAATTTTGGTCTCCTAATCTGAGATAAGACATTCTTGCCATAGAGGGAGTACAGAGAAGGTTCACCAGACTGATTCCTGGGATGTCAGGACTTTCATATGAAGAAAGACTGGATAGACTCGGCTTGTACTCGCTAGAATTTAGAAGACTGAGGGGGGATCTTATAGAAACTTACAAAATTCTTAAGGGGTTGGACAGGCTAGATGCAGGAAGATTGTTCCCGATGTTGGGGAAGTCCAGTACAAGGGGTCACAGTTTAAGGATAAGGGGGAAATCTTTTAGGACCGAGATGAGAAAAACATTTTTCACACAGAGAGTGGTGAATCACTGGAATTCTCTGCCACAGAAGGTAGTTGAGGCCAGTTCATTGGCTATATTTAAGAGGGAGTTAGATGTGGCCCTTGTGGCTAAAGGGATCAGGGTATGGAGAGAAGGCAGGTACAGGATACTGAGTTGGATGATCAGCCATGATCATATTGAATGGCGGTGCAGGCTCGAAGGGCCGAATGGCCTACTCCTGCACCTAATTTCTATGTTTCTAAACCTCAGCTTCACTGTCCAGCTGGGTAGGATCATTCTTCCCTCCATCTATTCTGATCCATCTGCTCACAGCTGGAGACTGGGCAGCAATGGTTTCCTTGCCACACATCATTTTATCTTTCAGAAACTGGCCTTGACCTTTGCTTATGACCCTCGGCAATTTCACCCAGAAAATACCGAATCACTTTCTTTCAGTTTTGTGTCAACACCCAGGTCTCTCAATCCCCTGCTGTCCCTGAATCGTAAAATTGCATCTCATATAAAGTACAGGGTAAGTGAGAATTTCGAGGATTGAATCCAGTGTTTTTGGTCCCTGCTATCAGCTTTACAATCAGCCACTGATTCCAACCTCTCTGCCTGTTACTTCCCCAATTCTGAGTTTGTTTGTCGCTGTCAACATGACTGATCTCTAGACTTGGTTGTTCCACCACACCAACAGATTGCCTTTCTTGTTTAGTTCTGTGTACACAGGATGTAGATCAACAATCTGCTGCCATGTTCTAACTCTCACCACTGTCAGTCCCCTCTCTGTTTTTATTAGTTTAAGTATGTTATAAAAGTATGTTTTAATGTTTCTTAGTCTGTTTTATGTGGGGGGTGGGGGGGGAGAATTAGGGGAAACTTTTTTCAATCAGTTACCTCGACGGAGAAGCGATTTTTTTCCGTATCGCATCTCCGTCCCCTCTGCGGCCTAACAACGTGGAGTGGTGCGGCCTTCCCTGAAGACCGGCCCAGAGCTGCAAGCCACCCGTGCGGTGCGGTTTTACCGTCGCGGAGCGTGTGGTCCTCCGCAGAGGATCACCAGTAGAAGACCTCCAACCACGGGGCCTGTGGACTTTAACACCGCGAACCTCGCGGTCTCTGGTAAGAAGAGGCCGACTCTGGAGGTCCACGGTGTTCCGATCCGTCCCGACGCCGGAGTTTCCACCATCCCGACGCGAGGGCTTCGGACATTGGACCGTCGGCAGCGGCGACTGCGGAGGGTTCAACGACCGACCACGGGTGAATACAGGAGGAAGATGATTGAACTTTATTACCTTCCATCACAGTGAGGTATGTGGATTCCGCTGTGGTGAATGTTTATGTTAAGTTTTATTTTATGTGGCTGTGTGTATTGTTGCTTTTCACTTAGTATAGTTGTATGGTAACTCAAATATCACTGTACCTTAATTGGTACATGTGACAATAAATTCAAACTTGAACTTGAACTTGTCTCACCACTGTTAGTTCCTTTATCATGTATCAGTATACTGTGTACGGCAAGGTTGGAATCATGTATAGTATTTCTGCTGGTACACAAAATTGCTGGGGAAACTCAGCGGGTGCAGCAGCATCTATGGAGCGAAGGAAATAGGCGACGTTTCGGGCCGAAACCCTTCTTCAGACTGTATTTCTGCTGACTGGTTAGCACACAAAAGCTTTTCACTACCTTGGTACATGTGACAATAAACTAAACTAACTGGGGAATTATGTAGGTCAGCAAGCACAAACATTTAATCATGAGATTTTGTGCTCTTCCTAGCTCTGTAATCCCAGTCTCTGGAATCCGCTTCCATTCTGGAATCTTGCAAGATTACTGCTCTCCTCCAATTCTGGCACCCTGTTCATGCCCTATTTTTAAGCATGGGTAGATGCCAAGTCCCCAAGCTCAGGAATAACCTCGACCCACTTTCCCCCGTTAAGATGTTCCTTGGAACCTGCTGCTTTGACAGAGCACACGGGCAGCTGCTGCAATACTCCTTTGTGGCTCAGTCTCAATTTTAGTATGACAGTGTTGTGAGGTAAATGAAACTTTCACTATTCGTAATTTACTTAACTTTATTTAAGCTTTAAGCAACATTTCTTTAATACATAAACTCAGAAACGTCTGGCAAACATGGCTGATTCCGCAAGCTTTTCACGCCCGAAAAACTTTGCACATGCGCACACTCCGGAAAAGTCCTGCACATGCGCACACTCTAGAAGAGCTCCGCACATGCGCCCACTTCATTCTCCCCTCCTATTTATGTTGAGACGGTCAGGAGGTTTAATACTTCTTGATGACCGTCGCAGCACTGGAGTTTCAGGAGATAATGGTGTTTCAATAGCTGGGGATAGATATATTGCTTGGTCATCAACTTCACTCATTGTTATTTAGATTTTCAATTTTAGAATTTCTTGTAGAAGTTTCCATAGAGGATGCTGGAAGTGTTGGAGGAAGTTCCCGATTAGTGTTATCAAGAAGTGACGGAGCTGACGGAGGAAGTTCTCGATTAGTGTTATCAAGACGTGACGGAGCTGATGGAGAAGACGGACATGGTGCAAGGTCACGAAGTGAGACAGTTGACCGACGTCCATCCCGATACTTGATAGTTGCATAAGAAGGGTTAAGATCAGTCAGTTCAACTTCATCAACAAAGGGCTCATTCTTATTTAATCGGACATAACGATGAAGCAACACAGGCCCAGGGCTAGTCAACCATGATGGCAGAGAAGTACCACTAGAAGAACGCCATTTGAAGTTAAAGAACCGCTCGTGTGGAGTAGTATTGGTAGCAGTTGACAGTAGAGATCTGATGGGGTGTAATGCATCTGGTAGAACACATTCCCACTGCTGATCTAGTATGTCATTTGACTTTAAAGCCAGTTTCACTGCTTTCCAAATGATTCCATTATACCTCTCAACCTGACCATTTCCAATAGGATGATATGATGTTGTTTTACTTGTTGCAATTCCTCTCTTAGAAAGGTAGTCCTTTAAATCTTTTGACATGAATGAGGTGCCCCTATCAGAATGTATGTAACTTGGAAATCCACAGAATGAAAACAGTTGATCTAAACATTTGATAACCGTAGCAGCTGACATATTTGGACAAGGAAAGGCAAATGGAAACCTCGAATATTCGTCAACTAAGGTAAGTATATAAACATTTTGAGAGGAGGATGGTAAAGGCCCTTTGAAGTCAATACTCAAACGTTCCATAGGTTGAGTAGCTTTGATCAATCTTCCTTCTTCAGGACGGAAGAACCTTGGTTTTAATTCAGCACAGATTCTACATGAAGCACACGTCATCTTCACATCTTCTGTAGAGAAAGGTAAGTTTTTGGAACGAACATAGTGTAACATATGAGTGACGCCAGGATGACACAGCCCATTGTGAAGATCAGTGAGTGCAGAAGAATGAACAGAGGCACAAAATGCTCGAGTTAATGTATCCGGAGCTACATTATCCTTACCAGGGCGGTACTCAATTGAATAACTATATGCAGATAATTCAATCCTCCATTCATGAATTTTACTATTTTTTATCTTCGTTCGTTTCCGATTATCCAGCATAAAAGCTACTGAACGCTGATCTGTTATCAAAGTGAAGTGCTGGCGAGCAAGGAAATGACTCAATTTCCTCACTGCTTCAATAATTGCTGGAGCTTCCTTTTCGACGGGTGGGTAGTGCAATTCACTACCTTGGAAAGTACGAGACATGAAAGCCACTGGTCGTCCTCCTTGATTTAATGTTGCTGATACTGTTAAATCAGAGGCATCACATTCAACAACAAAGGGGAGATCCTCATCGATGGCCTGTAATGTCGCAGATTCCAATTGTTTCTTTAAAGAAGTAAAGGCACCAATTGCTGTAGAGTCAAGGGGGAAAGATTTTGCTCTCATCAAAGGATAAATGTTGTCTGAAAAATTTGGTATCCATTTAGCATAATATGCAAACATCCCAAGAACCCTTCGTAGAGAGTTTAATGTAGCTGGAACAGGTATCTCTTGGAGTGGGCGGAGTCTTTCTGGATCAGGCTTGATTATATCATTTCCAACCCACTAACCAAGAATATTAATTGATGACACTGATGTTATTGACTTAGCCTCATTTAATGTTAGATTTTTAGAATGTACAACTTCTAAAAACCGTTGTACATTTTCATCATGTTCAGCTTGGTCTTTTCCTGCAATAGTTATATTATCAAGATAAGGGAAAGTATTTTTAAGGTTTTCCTGTTCAACAAGTTTGTCCATCTCTCTCTGAAAAACAGCCACACCATTAGTTACCCCAAAAGGAACTCTGTAGTAGTGATATAATTTCCCATTTGCTTCAAACGCAGTGTATTTCTTCTCTGATTCCTTCAAAGGAATTTGGTAGTAAGCACTTTTTAGGTCAAAAGTAGAGAATATCTTATACTTAGATAATGTTTTGATAATCTCTTCTATTTGAGGTATTGGATATGCATCAAGCTCCGTGAATTGGTTTATAGTTTGAGAGTAATCAATGCAGAGTCTCTTTCTATGTCTCTCCAAGGGATCCTTAACCACGACAACTTGTGCCCTCCAAGGGGAAGAACTAGGTTCTATAATCCCTTCTTGTAAAAGATTAGTTACTTCTGTGTTGATAAAATTCCTATCATCTTTACTAAAATGTCTTGATTTTGTAGCAATTGGCTTGCACTTAGAGGATAAATTAGTGAATAATGAAGGACATTCAACAGATGCAGCAGAAAAACCACACAGTACCGATGGCTTTGACAATACAAGATCAAGCATAGTTCCTTCATATATTATTTGAAGTGATCTGTGCAGTTTCTGGAAATCCTGATCTAGAATTATATCGCTACACAAATTTTTCAAAATACCAAGACATACAGATTTATAGCTAGTTTTGTTCAGAATAAAGTCTACAATACAAGGTCCTATAATTTGAGTATTGAGAGTTGTCAGAGCCATCGAGATTTCTCTATTTGAAGGAATTATAGTTAGATTTAGTCGGGACACAACTTGTTTACTTATAAAACTTTCTGAACTGCCAGAATCAAGTAGTACATTGAGTGTATGGCCATTAATGGATACCGTTGCAGCTGCTTGAGACAAGCTCTGAGGAAATGCAGCTGTAATTGCACACCGCAAGAACAGGAGTACGGAGGATGCCATCTCAACGGCACTTCACTCCGCCCTCTCCCACCTCGACAACAGAGACACTTACGTAAGAATGCTGTTCATCGATTACAGCTCAGCATTCAACACCATTATACCATCAAAACTGATCACCAAACTCGGTAACCTGGGCATCGACCCCTCCCTCTGCAACTGGATACTGGACTTTCTAACCAACAGACCCCAGTCTGTTAGGTTAGACAAGCACACCTCTTCAACCCTCACCCTGAACACCGGCGTTCCACAGGGCTGTGTGCTGAGCCCCCTCCTCTACTCCCTCTTCACCTATGACTGCACACCTGTACATGGTACTAACACCATCATCAAGTATGCAGATGATACAACGGTGATTGGCCTCATCAGCAACAACGATGAGTCGGCCTACAGGGAGGAGGTCCAGCACTTAGCAGCATGGTGCGCTGACAACAACCTGGCCCTTAACTCCAAGAAGACCAAGGAGCTCATTGTAGACTTCAGGAAGTCCAGGGGCGGCACGCACACCCCCATCCACATTAACGGGACGGAGGGTGGAACGTGTTTCTAGCTTCAGGTTCCTGGGAGTCAACATCTCCGATGACCTCTCTTGGACCCACAATACCTCAACTCTGATCAAGAAGGCTCACCAGCGTCTCTTCTTCCTGAGGAGACTGAAGAAGGTCCATCTGTCTCCTCAGATCCTGGTGAACTTCTACCGCTGCACCATCGAGAGCATCCTTACCAACTGCATCACAGTATGGTATGGCAACTGCTCTGTCTCCGACCGGAAGGCATTGCAGAGGGTGGTGAAAATTGCCCAACGCATCACCGGTTCCTCGCTCCCCTCCATTGAGTCTGTCCAAAGCAAGCGTTATCTGCGGAGGGCGCTCAGCATCGCCAAGGACTGCTCTCACCCCAACCATGGACTGTTTACCCTCCTACCATCCGGGAGGCGCTACAGGTCTCTCCGTTGCCGAACCAGCAGGTCCAGGAACAGCTTCTTCCCGGCGGCTGTCACTCTACTCAACAACGTACCTCGGTGACTGCCAATCACCCCCCCACCCCCCGGACACTTATTATCACTTATTATTATTTATTTAAATCATTTGCTATGTCGCTCTTCCAGGGAGATGCTAAATGCATTTCGTTGTCTCTGTACTGTACACTGACAATGACAATTAAAATTGAATCTGAATAAAGACTGCGTACACATGGCAACAGTCACACTTTTAGTAGTTGCTTTGGACTTGCATACTCTAGATTAATGTCCCTTCTTGCCACAACTATTACAAGTTGCCTCTCGAGCAGGACATGTCTCTCTCTTATGAATATTATCCCCTCAAAAGAAACAGTTCTGTTTTGAATAAGTATATGCTGCAGCAAGGGCACCTTTATCAGTAGAAATTGTTTCAGTTTGCTCCATATTCGTACGTGGGTGAAATTCTTTTGTAGTAGTTGCAGCAGAATACACATTAGATGAGCCATAAGCATCTGAATTTTTCTGAGCCAAGTCTAAAGAGTAAGCTTGATTGTAAGCTGACTGTAAATCCAAGGTTTTGTGTTCTAATAGTCTCTGTCGTATTAAAGGCGATACCAAACCATTGATAAAAGAGTCTCGAATAACTTCCTGTCGATATTGATCAGCCGTAACTGCTTTGCAGGCACAGTCTTTACTAAGTCTTTGAAGTTCTTGTAAAAATTAATCAAGTGACTCATCAGGTTTTTGTTTCCGAGTGGCAAGGAGGTGTCGAGCGAATATCACGTTGGGTGTCTTAACGAAGAGTTTGCTTAGTACATCAATAGCAAAATCATAAGTTGTACATTCCTCTATGTAATCATATACATCAGAAGAGACAAAGCTTATTAATGTCTTGAGTCTGTCTGGTGCATCATTGCCACATTCATCAAAGATGTTATTTAGTATACGAAGCCAGTGCTTCCAATTCTTTGCAGCAGTAGGTGAGTTGGGATCCAGATCCAAGCGTTGTGGTTTCAATAATTTCTCCATCCCTAGTCGGACTGTTTGACTTCTAAAATAAGTTGCTTAAATTGTTGTGAGGTAAATGAAACTTTCACTACTCGTAATTTACTTAACTTTTTTAAGCTTTAAGCAACTTATTTCTTTAATACATAAACTCAGAAACGTCTGGCAAACATGGCTGATTCCGCAGGCTTTTCCCGCCCGAAAAACTTCGCACATGCGCACACTCCGGAAAAGTCCTGCACATGCGCACACTCTAGAAGAGCTCCGCACATGCGCACATGCGCCCACTTTAGACAGCTTATCCGATTCAACTTTAATTGTCATTGTCAGAGTACAGTACAGAGACAACGAAATGCAGTTAGCATCTCCCTGGAAGAGCGACATAGAATATGACAATAAATACATCTATTTACATGCATACAGTCATAGTGTTTTTCCTGTGGGAGGAGTGTCAGGGGGGGGGTGATTGGCAGTCACCGAGGTACATTGTTGAGTAGTGTGACAGCCGCAGGGAAGAAGCTATTCCTGGACCTGCTGGTCCGGCAACGGAGAGACCTGTAGCGCCTCCCGGATGGTAGGAGGGTAAACAGTCCATGGTTGGGGTGTGAGCAGTCCTTGGCGATGCTGAGCGCCCTTCGCAGCCAACGCTTGCTTTGGACAGACTCAATGGAGGGTGCGAGGAACCGGTGATGCGTTGGGCAATTTTCACCACCCTCTGCAGTGCTTTCCGGTCGGAGACAGAGCAGTTGCCATACCATACTGTGATACAGTTGGTAAGGATACTCTCGATGGTGCAGCGGTAGAAGTTCACCAGAATCTGAGGAGACAGATGGACCTTCTTCAGTCTCCTCAGGAAGAAGAGACGCTGGTGAGCCTTCTTGACCAGAGTTGAGGTATTGTGGGTCCAAGAGAGGTCATCGGAGATGTTAATAATAATAATAATACATTTTATTTAATGGGCGCCTTTCAGACATCTCAAGGACACCTTACATAGTAATCGGAATAAAAACATATAAGCGGAATATAACAAGTAATAAAGACATCACAGAGACACAAATTAAAAACAGAATTCAATCCAAAAACAGAAAATCAAAAACACAGTGTGAATGTGAACACAGATGTTGACCCCCAGGAACCTGTGAAATCTATCAATGTTTCACTGTCTCAAGTGTTGGTGACTGAATTTGACTCATGAACCATCTTATATCAGCCGAATTGTCTCCACTGCACAATTCCACGCTGAATGAATGAATGGGATCTTACTCTCTAAATCAGTAATGAAGTCCAACAGCAAATCATGTAATTAATCATATTTAATAATGCATAACAATACATTAATCATTTAAATCACCATACAAACATTTCAGTATAATGAATACATTAAATGGGTTGATATGATTTAGTCACGGCCAGCTAGAAACTTAACAAGGCCGCACAGACTGTGCCATGTATCTGACTCAGTTCACTATGCACGACATGTGCCTTAGACCAGTGCCTGAAACCATTATAAATTGTGGGAATAATTTAGAAATATCTGGACCATGTTCCTCAATATCAAAGTTTAAATTCAACTAGCCTGTTAAATATATTTGGGTAGTATTTTTATGCTGGTATTAACCTAAATATTTATTTGTGTTGTTGGAAATATATATATCCAATGTGCCAGAGACCCAGGTTGTGTAGGTAAGTAAGTGGGAGAATCAAGGGGGAAGTTGATGGGTGTTACAGCACCCTCTCCTTTGGATTTCGCTCTGGTCCCTTTAATTAACAGACATGCCAGGAGAAGCCAATTCCCAGCACTATTGCTATTGCTTGGCCACATGAGCCCTGTCAGTCAGTCTGTCTGTCTGTCTGTCTGTCTGTCTGTCTGTCTGTCTGTCTGTCTGTCTGTCTGTCTGTCTGTCTGTCTGTCTGTCTATCTATCTATCTATCATATCATATCATATCATATATCATATAATATATAAAACTCTCGCCCCAGATTCCAAAACGGAACTCCGTCCGTCCGGCACCCTGTCCCACTCCCTTTGCTGGCGCGCTCCCTGTGATTCTCCGCAACTCAGAAACCGAACGCAGGACCGCCCGCGTCTTTTCGAATTCGGAAGAGATTTCGCTTTTCTTTCTAAGTATGCGCTTCTCATTCCATTCCGTCGTGTTTAAGCGCACGTTTTAAATCAAAACCTTACCCACCCCCCCCCCCCCCCCCCCCCCCCCAAAAATCTCAAAACTAAACTGGCTTCTCACCCACACAAGCCTCACCAGCACCAGCCCCTGCTGAACATTCCATCGTGTGATGTCACAATGCCCAATGCTCACAGATGCCCAATCGGAATGGAGCCATTTACATATGCCAAAGCAGGATCCCCAGCCAATGGTGAACGTTCCATCGTGTGATGTCACAATGCCCAGTGCTCATAGACATCGTTGCCATAGTGACAGTACAGAGAGTCAGATGAGGGCCGAGGAGCCTTCAAAACAACATGAGATGTTCCCATATTGTGTGTGTGAAAATATTTTCACCCCTGAACCTCTATAAGAACACCACCTGCACATCTTAATTAAATTAGAGAAAAACGGAAAAGAGGTCGGGCATTTACACTTTTAAGGCACTGTGTGTGTCGAATCTTCGTGTGTGTGATGCCGCACCGCAAACCCCCCCACCACCCCCCCCACGCGTTGCCGAGACGGACCCGACTTCGACAACTTCAAGATACACTATTTAAGACGGAAGGGACCAGACTTCAACGACCAAATCTCCCCTGGGGGCTACAGGTAGGGAACGGTCTTTATGCACTTTTCCAAATCTGTGTGTGGGGGTGGTTAGTGTGTGTGAGGCCCCCCCCCCCCCCCCCCATTGGGGGCTATTGGGGGGCCGCAGGACCCGCCCACGGTCTTTTCCACTTCGTCAGAGATTTCGCTTTTCTTTCTAAGTATGCGCTTCTCATTTCATTCGTCGTGGTTAAGCGCACGTTTTTAATGGATAACATACCCCCCCCCCCCCCCAATACTTCAAAACTAAACTGGCTTATCACCCACACAAGCCCCGATGCTCAAAGACATCGTTGCCATAGTTACCGTACAGAGAATAGCCTGTGAGCCGAGGAGCTTTCAAAACAACATGATATGTTCACATATTGTGTAAAAAAATTAACGTGTTTCAAACCCCTAAAACTCGATATGAACAACACATGCACAACTTAATTAAATTAGAGAATAACAAACAATATGTCGAGATTTTAATATTCCAATCAATGCACCGTTTGACATTGAGTTGGTCTGCCAGTTGGCCAATCACGCGCTTTGTTTCAGGCCAGCACACAAAATGGCTGAGAGGGCTTCACAGATGCCTGTTTTACTGGAGATTCAAATGTGTTGTTCTGTGGAATAAATGTAATGGAAACATGCAGCAGCTTCATTGTATTTAGTGCAAAAGACATTAAAAAGACAGAAGAAAGTGCTGCGAAGTGGATAAAAATGCAAGAGAACAAGGTCCATGCTGATGTGCTGGAACACAAATGAACCCATGAATCACCTACCTGAAAGGAAAGACTAAAGGCCGGAATTTATGAACATCAAACTGTATGGACTTTAATTAAATCTAATTGCACCTTTATAACGTTAATAGATTCATTCATTCATTCATTCATTCCTTATTCATTCACTCACTCACTCACTTACTCAGACGTTCATATCATGAAATTTGAGGGCCTGAACTATAACGCGGTGAATTGAACATTGTCACTAATGCCAGCCTGTTGTACAGTTATTAGTCTATAACAGATAATCTCGGAGCTTCATGCGAAAACATGCAGGGACAAAATGCTCCGATCGCGTAACTTACAAACTCGCGGCAAATAGCAATCAATTTCACTCCCTTTTTCTCACCGTTATCATGGTCCGAAACCGAGCAAACTAAAAATACTGACGACCACCCCCCCCCCCCCCCCACCCCCCCTTCCCGGCCACAGATATGATTCCTCGCCTCCACGATCGCAAATCGGACGCTTATTATTGAGACGACCGCTTCTTCACTTTACCGCGAGTACCGGTAGTTTTTTCACAGGAATGACCGAGCTTATTTCTTAACGACTAATTACTCTACAACACGCTGGCAGTAGTGACACTGTTTACTTTACAGCAAAAGCTTAGACCCCACACCCCTCTCCACCTCCGATCCACACCCCCCCCTCCTCCACACTCTTCCCCCTCTCCCTCCTCATCTTTGTGTGTGACGACAAACGCACCACCACTCCCCACTCTCCCTCCTCATCTTTGTGTGTGACGACAAAACGCACCACCCCCCCCCCCCCCCCCCCCTTTGGTGCAGGAGGCGCGCGCACAAGCATCTTGAGACGCTCAGCAAATGTTTGAATTCTTCACTAACCGTCATTCTGACTTTGCTTGTGAAGACGGGAGTCGTGGATTGCATTTGTCTGACAATAATAATCAGCTTTATTTTATTGGATAGAATTTATTTGTTTCACATCAACCTGATCATTATATAAATCTTAAAAAGTCAATTTAATTTACAGGCTTATTTTAAAAAAAAAAGATTTATTGCATTTCATTGTTATTTTCTTTATTTTTATCAATTTGAATTTACTAATTTAAACTGTTCATTATAAATCTTCAGGAGTGCATTTCATTTTTAACATTAACATTTTATTGTTAAATTCAATATTTGTATTTCATTGAATTGATTTATTTCTCACTTAACATTACTTTTAAAGACTAATAATTTCAACACACCCCTCCCTCCCCCTCACCCCTCTCCACCTCCGATCCCACACCCCCCCTCCCTCCACACTTTTCCCCCTCTCCCTCCTCATCTTGTGTGTGACGACAAACGCACCACCCCCCCCACCCCCCCCCTTTGGTGCAGGAGGCGCTCACACATCATCTTGAACGCTCAGCGATTGTTTGAAATTCTTCACTAACCGTCATTCTTACTTTGCTTGTGAGACAGAGTCGTGGATTGCATTGTCTGACGATAAAATCAGCTTTATTTTTATGGATTGAATTTATTTGTATCACAGTCAACCTGCTCATTATATAAATCTTAAAAATTCCATTTAATTTACAAGCTTATTTTTAAAAGAATAACATTTTATTGCATTTCATTGTAATTTCTTTATTTTATATCAATTTGATTTTTCTCATTTAACTGTTCATTATAATCTTCAAGAGTGCATTTCATTTTTAACATTAAACATTTTATTGTTAAATTCTATATTTTTATTTCATTGCTTTGATTTAGTTCTCACTTAACATTAGCTTTTAAAAACTGATAATTCAACACCCCTCCCTCCCTCTCTCCCCCTCCCCTCCCCCTCTTCCTCACCCCCTGCCTCTAAAAAAACGTTTTACTAACGTAAAATATTCCCCGTTTGTTTCATCTTTACCATTTTGAAATTTTCTAGATTCTAAACGCTTGCCTTTGAAAAACTAAAATCATTGAAATTTCACTTTGTCATCGTTGACTTTTTTAAAAGAAGATAAGTTGTGAGGGTCGGTGCATAGTGTGAAGACCGCTCTGAATCTGTTTGTGGAGGCGCAAGCATAGAGAAGAGTGCATTTCATTTAAAAACGAATAATTTTATAACATTACCATTTGATTGCATTTCATTGTAAAATTCATTGTTTGTTTTTCATTGAATTGATTTACTTCTCACTTAATATTACTGCATTTTAACACATACTTTTAATTTCAAAAACTGTTTAACAAAAAAATAATTGCTGACTTTTCATTGACAACTTAGATTCAAATTCATTGTTTTTTCAACTGTCATCGTTGACTATTTTTAAATTTTTACACAAAATATTTTGACATAAACTTTTTATACATTAAATTTACCCAATTTGAAAAAATCTTTATCATTTTGAGAATACAGACTTCTTGACTATTGTCTTTAATTCATAAAGACTGTTTTCTAACATTAAAATTACCCCATTTGTTACATCTTTACAATTTTGAGATTACGATTGTCTTTCATTGAAAACATTTTATTGGTTTTTATTTGACGTTTAAATTGATACATATTTAAAAAAGACATTTCATTGTAATTGGCAACAGGTTTCATTGTGATTGATTTCAATTCTAGAGGAAAGGAACAATTTTCAAGAAATTGATCTGTTTTCTTTGACAACTGAGATTTCAACAAAATTTCTTTGCGATTTATTTCATTTGATCTCATATCTACCATTTTGGAATAAATTCATCTGAGAGTGTGTTTCGGCTTTTTAAAATTCGGAAAAATTCCATTTTGTATAACTTATTACAGTCCTTCATTGCCAACAGAGATTCTGTTTTCAAATCATGCCAAGAGGAAAAGAATAAACATACAGGGCGGTCGTGTGATGAGAAAAAGAAACATCGAGAAGTAATGAGGAGGAGAAGGGAACAACTGACTCAGCAAGAAACAACACAAATTCTCCGAGATAATCCAGAAATAAACAAGGAAGAAGGGCACAACAGACACAGCCAGAAACATCTCACTGTCTCCAAGATAGTCAGGGTACAAAGCGGGAGAGAAGGGCACATGAGACGAACCAGGAGAGAAGGGCACAAGAGACACAGCCTGAAACATCTCAGTGTCTAGAAGATAGACAGGGGAGACAGCGGGAGAGAAGTGTACATGAGATGCAGCAAAAAAACAACTCAACATCTCAGAAATAAACGAGAGAGGGAGCAGGAGAGAACAACTCGAGAGACAGAGCCAGAAATAAGTCAACGTCTCAGAAATAAACGAAAGAATGAGCAGGAGAGAAGGACTCGAGAGACAGAGCCAAAAAGAAGGTCAACGTCTCATCAATAAACAAGAGTTGGAGCAGGAGATAAGGACTCGAGAGACAGAGCCAAAAAGATGTCAACGTCTCAGAAATAAACGAGAGAGGGAGCAGGAGAGAAGGACTCGAGAGACAGAGCCAAAAAGAAGTCAACGTCTCAGAAATAAACGAGAGAGGGAGCAGGAGATAAGGACTCAAGAGACAGAGCCAAAAAGATGTCAACGTCTCAGAAATAAACGAGAGAGGGAGCAGGAGAGAAGGACTCGAGAGACAGAGCCAAAAAGAAGTCAACGTCTCAGAAATAAACGAGAGAGGGAGCAGGAGATAAGGACTCGAGAGACAGAGCCAAAAAGAGGTCAACATCTCAGAAATAACGAGAGAGGGAGCAGGAGAGAAGAACTCCAGAGACAGAGCAAGAAAAAAGTCAACGTCTCAGAAATAAGACAAGAGAGGGACCTGGAGAGAATAACTCAAGAGACAGAGCCAGAAACAAGTCAGCGTCTCAGAAATAAACGAGAGAGGGAGCAGGAGAGAAGAACTCAAGAAATGCATCAAGAAACATCTCAACATCTTGAGGAACATCAAGAAATAATACAAATGAGAAGGGATTCAGAGATGGGAAATGAAGAACTGGAAGGCTGGATGAACAACGAATGCACGACTAAAAAGGAGAAATATTAATGCTGATGTTGGTCAATGACCCATGTTTGCCTTCATTGTCGAGCTCAACACTTCTCAGCAGAAACGACCAACTTTGCTGCATGAAGGGTAAGGTCAAGATTGCACCTCTGAAAACACTCCCGAATGCACTCATTAATTTGTATACAGGTGACACGCCACAAGCACATGAGTTCCAAAAGAATATTAGACAATACAATTGTCTCTTTCAATTCACGTCATTTGGTGCCAAGGAAGTGATGTCACATGGATGGAATCCTTCAGTGATCATTCAAGGCCAGATTCATCATTTCATTGGTTCTTTGATGCCTGACCAAGATCAACAAAATAAATTCTTACAAATCTATTTCATGGACCCGCAAGATAGCATTGGGTTGCGAATGAGTATACTCCAAGATGCTGGTATTCAAAGGGACACTGTTGAAACGCTTGAAAACATGATAAGACTAAACAACCCTTACATTCATTCACTTGTGATGGCGATGGAGAGAATTAGAGATTTACCGGAGGCATCAATCGTTATTGATCCCAATTATCGGCCACCTTTCCAACATGAACGGAGGTTTAACACGCAAACTGCAAATGAAGTTGCCGTCCTCATAGCAAACAGTAATGAGCCTGTGGCAACATCACGCCACATTGTCTTGAGAAGTAGAGGAAGAGGAGGAGCAGAAGGAGGTCTGCAAATCATTTCAGAGTCCCATAGGTCTTATGACAGTTTTCAATACATCCTTTTCTTTCCACTTGGTGATGACGGATGGCATTCACAACTCCAAATGAGTACCGGCAGAAAATTGACACTAATGCGATCTTATGCATATAGGATCATGAATCGTGACAATGAATTCAACCAGCTTTTGAGAGGAGGACGACTCTTCCAACAATATCTTGTAGATATGGCGGCTAAAATTGAAGGTGATAGACTGAATTATATTCGCATGAATCAGGTATCGTTGAGGTCAACGACGTACAAAGGACTGACGGATGCATTACATGATGATGATAACTTGGAAAACATTGGAAGCGCATCATCCTCTCTTCAACATTTGTCGGTGGTCCCAGATATATGATGGACGATGCCAGGACGCCATGATGTATGTTCGGAAGTATGGTACTGCGTGCATTCTTCTTACAATGACCTGCAATCCAAATTGGAGCGAGATCCGACAGTGCCTCTTTCCAAATCAGCAGCCGTCTGATAGACCGGAATTAATAGCAAGAGTATTCGAGCTGAAAAGAAAAATATTCATGAAGACCGTCACTGGACCAGATGGCTTCTTTGGAAAACTGTATGCTTTCATCTTGACTATGGAATATCAGAAGAGAGGCCTGCCTCATTTCCATTGTCTGCTTTGGCTTGATGAAGCGAGTAAGCCAAGACCATCAACAATATGAAAGATTGTGCAAGCTGAAATTCCAGACCCACAAGCAGATCCTGAGCTGCATAAATTGGTACTACAGCACATGATCCATGGACCGGTCTGCAGGGCCACTCTCGATGTTGAAGGAAGGAAGATGCACCAAGAGATTCCCAAAGCCATTTGTCGAAAGCACAATGTAATGGAGATGATTCGTATCCTCTGTACAGGAGAAGATCTCCCGCAATGGAGGATTTCATGGACATCAAGAAGGACGTTCGTAAGACTATTACTTCTAATTGGGTTTGTGCCCTATAATGCAGAACTATTGAAGGCTTTCAAATGTCACCTCAACGTCGAAATATGCTGCTCTGTACAGTCAATCAAATACGTCATCAAGGTGACACCTTGAAGGGATGTGATCAGGCAGCTTTTGGAATTAACGTAAATGACGAGATTAACAGTACCTGAATGGAAGATACATTGGTCCTTCAAGAGGCAGGGGCATCAGTCCTTGGATTCTTACTCATGAGAGACAACCCCCCTGTCATTCGACTTGATATACATCTACCAGACCAACAACAAGTATTTTTTGATGCTGCTCAGCAAGGGATGAATGATGAATTGCGAGGAACCACTTTGACTGAATTTGTTCGATTGAGTTCTGAAGATCCGTTTGCAAGAACACTATTGTACGTTGATGTACCTCGATTTTATACATGGAGACAGCAAGAGATGGCAAAGAAGGAAGGTTGGAAAGAGTGTGGATAACTTCCCAGGTATTTTGAGGTCAACGTTCTTGGACGAATACATGTCATTTCTCCAAAACTAGGTGACCTCTTCTACATGAGACTGCTTCTGCATCACGTGAAAGGACCAGTGTCTTTCGAGTCCTTGAAGACACATAATGGAGTAATTCTTTCCTTCCTTCAAAGACGTCTGCAGAGAAAGAGGTTGTTGGAAGCTGACGACCAGTGGCACAAACAATGGAAGATGCTGAAATGACAAGACTCCCCAGGGCAATCAGGGATTTGTTTTGTTGTTTGCTGACAAATACTGACATCAATGATCCTCTACAATTATGGGATCGCTTCAAGAATGCATGTCTGAGGATTACCTTGAAAGCGAGCGAAGAAGAAAAAGTGGTCAGAATATCACAATTGATGACAGACATCATGATCAGGCTCTCTTTTATATTCAGGACAAGCTTGAGAATTGCAACACCACACTGGAAAATTTTACCTTGCCCCGACCAAGAAAATGAAAGGATGGACATTGATGGTGAAAATGTTGATTTACATAATGAATTGAATTACAATAGATCAGAACAACAGCGATTGTTGATGAGAATGAGCCTCTGCTGAATGCTGAGCAGAGAGAAGTTATGACCATGTGTGCGACTACTTGCAGAGGGATCTATCTTCAATGATTTTCATTGACTCACCGGAGGAACAGGAAAACATTTATCATAAATTTGATCCTCTCTCACGGTTAGAGCTCAAGGTCAAATTGCCATTGCTTGTAGCATCGTCTGGTATTGCAGCACATTAATGCCTGGTGGAAGAACTGCACATTCACGATTCAAGATACCTATTCCATTTGACGGAGGATTTCAACAGTGCAACATCAAGCAGCAACGTCTAAACGGGAGATTTCTTCAGGAGAGTGAAGCTCATTGTTTGGGGATGAGTGATCCAATGGAAGTAGGCGTCGGGAGTGCTTTGGAAGGCGAGTGGACAGAACGCTTCAAGATGTATGCCGCAAAAAGGATCATTTGGGCGGAATTCCTTACCATTTGTTTGTGGTGGATTTTAGACAACTCCTTCTGTTAGTGAAGATGGGAAGTGATATTAATGTTCAAAACGCCTGCATCAAGACATCGTACTTAGTGGCGGACTTTCACAAAGTTTGAATTTGAAGAGGAGGAATATGCGACTTTGAACGAAGGACAAGGGCTGAGTATTCTAAATTTTTGTTGGATGTAGGAGAGGACACGATTGCAAAGAATGAAGACAATGAAATTAACATTCCAGAAGACATGGTTCTCTCAGCAAGAACACTGGATGACTGCATTGATTATATCTATCCAGCATTTGACCACCCTGCAACATTATTCTCTAACAATTGTATCTTGGTTCCTCACAATGATACGATGAGAAGAATCAATTCTGCGTGTGTCAGACGCTTCCCTGGAACCATGAGGGAGTACTATTCTTTCAATTCTGTCACTGACGGAACAAATTCAACTCACTTCCCAACGGAATTCCTCGATTCAGTCGAGATTTGTGGTTTACCACCACACAAATTGGAGTTGAAGAAAGGATCTCCAATTGTTTTAATCAGAAACTTGCAACCCCCAAAGCTATGCAATGGAACGAGGTTGATTGTAGAACAGCTACACAATAATCTCATAGTTGCTAGAATCAACATGGGGGCCTACAAAGATATTTGTTCTAATTCCTAGGATGAAGATCATTTGACAGAAGATGAAAACATTCCCATTAGGCGGAGCCAATTCCCTATTCTGTCGAGTTTTGCAATGACAATTCATAAGGCACAAGGACAAACCATGGAGAAGGTCTTGATATACCTTGAGAAACCAGTATTTCAACATGGCCAACTATGTAGCTCTTAGCAGAGGAAAGGTGAAGGAACAAGTAAAAGTGTTCCTGAAAGATGGGACATCAACCAGGAATGTTGTGATTAAACAATGCTTTTTGAGAAATGACTGCTGCATTAAGTGCTCAAATTTTCCTAAAGTCAATGAAAGTAGGCAAAACTGAAGGCAAAAAGCGATGCAGGAAGGAACTGAATGTCCAGAGTTTCGACACTTTTGATTATTGCTCCTCAGTTCAACAAGGGATGTTTAACACAGGAATCGCATTTCTGCACACAAAAGTTTAAAATGCTGCCTCAGAAAAAGCTTCAAGGACACATTAAGTGACATGTAAAATCTTAACAGTTGTATTTGATTTTTGGATCGAAAGTTGCTGGAGCTGTTCTCATGCTTCACGATAAAGCTTGCAGATGGATTATTTGCTGCAGGATATAAAACTACAGGCTTGCACATCTAGGGTATATGTATCAGGTACAGTTCAATTGTTGAGTCAATTATTGAGTAAATGATGATTGACGAATTTGATGTTTGAGGATTTGGTGTTGGTAATGGCATTGCGTATCAAGGTTATGTGGTTATTTCTGCCTTGTAGGAAATTATCGTTACCTTTTCTGTTGTTTGACATGAGTGTTACTTTCCACTTTGGTCTATTGTCGAGTTATTTTGTTGTAAGGATTGACTGCATTTCCCCAGGAGTTGCAGTGGAATTGAAAATTCTGTAACCATCAGTGAAAATCAACTTCAGATCTTAAGATGGATGAAAGGTCAGTATTTGAGATTATTTCAGACCCGTGCATTGTTTTTTTTTATCCATGATACAAATTTACTTCAGTTTATCAGAATGCCCTAATACCATTCAAATGCTGCCTTTTGTCTAGAGCTGTCACTGTCGCCCTCATTTCTGGATCCGAGATATTTAGACTGAACGGCTTTTGGGATCTGCGAGAAATAAATTGAAGGACAGTAGTGAACAAGCAACACAACAAGAAATTGATAGAAACACCGAAATTGGTATATGATACAAAAACTCTTCTTTATTTGTATGTTGATGGATTGACAGATAGAATTTTATAAATATCTACATTGAAATAAATATCTCCTTTTTTAAATTCATGCCCAGAAGCAGGAGCAAACAAGTTGCATGATGGTGAATGGACACTGTAAAGAGATGTTTGAGAAGCAGCATGGAGCAGAAGTGAACAAGAGACAGAACAAGAAAGGACTGAACCTCTTGGAGCTTCAAAAATTATTGGAAGTTTGCATGGAACAAGAGACACAACAATAAGCTTCCAAATTAAATACAAAATGGTACATAATTGTGTAATGTTTTTTTTTTAAATTATAGGTAAATGAATTTATATACATAATTGTCTTAAGAAGTTTATAAATGTCTACAATAGATGAAATTACCTTTACAAATTTATGAATATCTACATCGTGATAATATCTTTCTCTTTTTTTTTCATCATGCAAAGAGATGGGAGCATCGAGTTGCTGGATGTTCAAGGAACAACACAAAGAACGGTTAAGAAGCAGTAATGAGCAGAACAGCACAAGGACGAGAGGAAGTTGCCAAAATACCGCCATCGGTACACGGTAGTACAATGTTTATAAGATTTCTCACCCCTCCCCCCCCCCCGCAAAAACGCCGTTGGGGAAACAGACCCAACGGGGTATGCACTTGGTCTAGTAATATATCAAACTCTCGCCCAGATTCCAAACGGAACTTCCGTCCGTCCGGCACCATGGCCCACCTCCGTTGCTGGCGCGCTCCCTGTGATTCTCCCGCAACTCCCGAAACCGGACGCAGGACCGCCCTCGTCTTTTCGACTTCGGAAGAGATTTCACTTTTCTTTCTAAGTATGCGCTTCTCATTCCATTCCGTCGTGTTAACGCACGTTTTAAAATCAAAACCTTACCCACCCCCCCCCCCCCCCCCAAAAATCTCAAAACTAAACTGGCTTCTCACCCCACAAGCCTCACCATCACCACCCCTGCTGAACGTCCATCGTGTGATGTCACAATGCCCAATCTCACAATGTCCAATCGGAATGGAGCCATTTACATATGCGAAGCAGGAGCCCCAGCAATGGTGAACTTTCCATCGTGTGATGTCACAATGCCCAATGCTCAAAGACATCGTGCCATAGGGACAGTACAGAGAGGTCAGATGAGGGCCGAGTGAGCCTTTAAAACACCATTAGATTTTCCCAGTATTGTGTGTGTGAAAATATTTACGTCATTCCCCCTGAACCCGATAATAACAACCACCTGCCCATCTTAATTCAATAGAGAAAAAACGGAAAAGAGGTCGGGCATTTACAACTTTTAGCTCGTGTGTGTCGAAGCTTTCGTGTGTGTGAATGCCGCAAACACGCGCAACCCCCCCACCACCCCCCCCACGCGTTGCCAGAGACGGACGACTATCGACGACTTCAAGTACACTATTTTAGACGGCAGGGCCAGACTTCAACGACCAATTCCCCTGGGGGCTACAGTTAGGAACGGTCTTTTGCACTTTTCCAACTCTGTTGTGTGTGGGTGGTTAGTGTGTG